>NW_021703773.1:28800790-28897567 GCF_005190385.1 Monodon monoceros | reverse complement strand
ACCGTCTGCCCAGAAACAGCCCTCGGGACCAGGACCGTCTGCCCAGAGTGACAACAATGCTGAGGTTGAGAAGCCCCAGGTGAGAGACAGGCCACGTCGTTCAGCTCTGCCGCTTATTATCCTGTTCCGATTCATGCTGTGACCATGTCGCCTGCCACGGTGCCACGGCGTGCCTGGGTTCCAGGAAGGAGGATTCATTGTGAGGTCAGTGGAAACAACCTGGATGTTGTGGGCTTGATCTTATCCAAGATAATTAGCAGGAGAGCCAGCCACGCACGGATCTGTTTCCCTTTACTCACTGGCAAACAGTTGCGGAGCTTCTAGCCCACGGCGGCCGTGCTGTGGCCCAGGCCTGCCCTCTCACCAGCCGGGACCCGCGGGCAGCGGGCACAGGAAACGGGGGCTGGGCAGGAGCGTGTGACATAAGGGCCGGGGAGGTGAGGGGGGAGATGTCCCCGCCCTGCTCTGAGGTTCTGAGCCATCACCGGGCTTTACAAACAATCCTGGGGGTGGGTCACAGCTATGGAAACAGGGCGGGGGGCACAAACAGCGTTAACAAGGAGCCTTTCTGATTGAATAAATGTGCGTGAATTACTCTTAAACAGCCAACACAGTTTTTCGTTCTTGGACGTCAACCATTTCCTAGTGCATTTGAATCGAAGTATCACTGGTTGGTCCATTCAACCCACGACGTCCGTTGACCATCTGCTGTGTGTCTGGGACCCTGTTCACCCCAGGGTCGGTCACGAGCAGGGGTGCGGGGCTGCCCCCTGGCACCATCACGCCGTCCGCTTCACGTGTGGGCCTGGGTCCATTTGCCAACATGGGGAACTGCTGTGAGATTTGGGGTCCTCGGTTTGGAGGCCGTGACTCTGGCGAGACTGGAGAGGTTTCTCAGATGCCCACGAGCGAGGCCTCTCACTGCTCCCCCAGGTTCCAGGCTGCAGGGGGCACGAGGCTGTGGTCAGGGGCTGCAGCCCAGCCGGCGATACTCCTGCAGGGCCCCCCTGTTTGGACAAGTGGTGGCTCTGTCTCTGATCTGACTCAGACAATTCGAGGACAACCAGGGCCCCTTGATACTGGAACATTTACTGTAGTGGATGAGATTAACCTAGAGGGAGAGATGGACAGCAGACACAAATGGTGCACACGTGTGTGTGTGTGTGTGTGTGTGTGTGTGTGTGTGTGTAGGAAAGAATCAGTGTGTGAGAAAATCGAGGCAGCAGAAAGCATGACGGAGGTAGTTTAGAGGGCGGGTCAGGTCAAGCATCTCTGAGGAGGGAGCCTGTGAGCCGAGTTGTGGACAGGACAAGGGCGCAAGCTCTGTGCAGGCTTCGGAGCGAGAGTCGTCTCATTGCTGCTTCCCAAACCTGCTCCTGTGTGCACACAGCTACATGCATGCCTGCATGTGCATACGTGTACACGCCACACAGACATATACCACACATACATACGATTTCATGACAGGTAGAAATAAAATAGTCAAGACTGTTACTATGTGAATATTTCTGGTAGACTTTGTTTTTTTGTTTTTTAATTAATTAATTTATTTATTTTTGGCTGTGTTGGGTCTTCGTTGCTGCGTGCAGGCTTTCTCTAGTTGCGACGAGCGGGGCTACTCTTCGTTGTGGTGCACGGGCTTCTCATTGCAATGGCTTCTCTTGTAGCAGAGCATGGGCTCTAGGTGCACAGGCTTCAGTAGGTATGGCACGAGGGCTCAGTAGTTGTGGCACATGGGCTCAGTAGTTGTGGCTTGCGGGCTCTAGAGCGTAGGCTCAGTAGTTGTGGCGCACAGGCTTAGTTGCTCTGCGGCATGTGGGATCTTCCCGGACCGGGGCTCGAACCCGTGTCCCCGGCATCGGCAGGCGGATTCTTAACCACTGACCCACCAGGGAAGCCCTGTGGTAGACGTTGAATGGTGTTTTCTAAACTCCCATGACACGCCTGAGAGTTGGTCACAGAGCGTAGGTGTCTCAGGGGGCAGGGACACGGTTTCAGAAGCAGCTCTGCCACCTTCTTCACCTTCAACATGTGAAGGACTTTCCAGCAGACTTCAGACTCGCCGATGGCTTAAAGGCCACATCAAGGTCAGATAAACTCAGTGATTGAGAAAACTTTGCTTAGCAAACAAACAAAAAACCCGTCTTATGGATCTTATGCAGGCTGGTGCAAAAGCAAAATGATGACATAGTTTAAAATTTTCTTGTTAAAGAACGAAAAAAGACAGAGCCTAGAAACTTCCAAGAAAGGTTATTTAGTGAAGAAATCTGCCTCGTGCTCTGGAATCGTGTGTGTTTGTTTTTGTGTATCGTTCTCATATCAGTCCAATCAGAGAAGCAAGTCAACCTGACGTCACTTTCCAAAGTTAATAATGTCATTTTTCTTGCATTAAATTAACGGTTCTTGGGCTTCCCTGGTGACGCGGTGGTTGAGAGTCCGCCTGCCGATGCAGGGGACACGGGTTCGTGCCCCAGTCCGGGAAGATCCCACATGCCGCGGAGCGGCTGGGCCCGTGAGCCATGGCCGCTGAGCCTGCGCGTCCGGAGCCTGTGCTCCGCAAAGGGAGAGGCCACAACAGTGAGAGGCCCCCGTACCGCAAAAAAAAAAAAAAAAAAAAAAAAAAAAATTAACGGTTCTTTTTTTTCTCAATGGACCTGAGTCACAGTCTCCCTTTCCATTCACTGGGACGTGACGCTGTCCCATCTGAAGCGGCAGAAGGACCTGTTCGTTCCGCCTCTCTGAAGGGAAGTGGAATCCCCTCTCCCTTCAGGAAAATTTACATTATTTCACTAGAGATGCAGCTATGTCAAGACTAATGAGGTAAATTTGAGATGGTTATTTTTACAATGTGAGAATCTCAAAGATCATAAACAACTGTCACTGCATGTGAACCACAGGAAAAGTTCTGTCAGAAATGTTTAACCAACAAAACGCTTCACTTTTCTGTAAGTTAAAAAACAAGTTTAGTCACAGTATTCAAAAACTGCCACTGACCAGCCAGAACTGCTCATTCCTGCTACAGGCCATGTTCTTAATGATCTTCATACTTTCAGGCGATACAGTCATGAGAACAAAGGGCAAAAAGTGAAGTTAATCACTTGGAAGACAGAGTTCTGCAGACCCTGATAGCAAGTTTCCTAAATTAACTGCACAGCAGCAAAAAGTGATCACTGAACAGCTTCTGTCGTGGGTAGAGTGTTCGAATTTTAAATTCCTTCAAATACAATCCGTGCATAGGAAATGCAGATCCAGAGTCTGTTTCTTTCATGGAAGGATAATTCCCATGAAACCACTGCTTGATGGAACTGAGGAAGTGATGAAGACAAAAATCTAAAAATATAGAGTTACTTTCTTCATTTTGTATAAAAGCTAAAGAAGAAGATTCTGAGTTTGTTGACGAGTTTGTTTGTAACCTTTCTTCTTTCATTTCTGTGGATATCCTGGTGAGACTGTTTTGCCTTATAAGTGTTCTAGAAGCAAAGCACAGACATAGTTTAAATACCTAGTATTCCCTGCAGGTAGCACAGTCCTCACCCTGACTTGGATATACTAACAAGCACAAAGCAGACTTTAACCCTGGAGCGAGACGGTGTTCTTTCAGAATGTTCATAGGCCTTCACTATGGGTAATCAGCATTTCACACATAATTTTTGTTGAATCTCAATTAAGGAAGGACAGAACACACAGAACAGTGACTGTCTGTGTTCAGTGCCTGTAGGCACACTTCCAATGGACGATGCGTGCGGAGATCATTTTCCTTTTTTTCTGGGTGATGTTTGTTCTGTTTATACTTATTGGAACGCAATTTTATGTTTGTTGAATCGAACAATAAAAATAAGACTAATTATTTGTACGTCTTTTAAAAAATGACAGTCGGCATACACAAACAATAAAAGTTTTCTCCAGGGAGCGTTTGGGAAGCACTGCTCTCAAGGATGTGCTCATCCGGAGGGGAGGTGATGGGCAGAACCCGGGTTCTGATGGCTAGGCAGATGGAGCGGGGCTGCCAGCTCCGTGGGCACATTTTGGCCAACTTAGCTTTCTTTCTGGGATTTGGATTTCTTTGTTTTCTCTAAAATTGCTTTCTCTTTAAAAAGGTTGTGGTGGTAGAAACCTGGAATCCCTGGCGGGGTGCCTAGAAGGACCATTTCCAGGAGCAAACAAGCTGCGCTGGCTGACGGTCCTGGCGCAGGATGGGGCATGCTGTCGCCCTCTAGTGGTCGGACGGAGACCTGCACACACTCCACCTCCTGGGGATCGCCTTCCTCTCTCTTGTTACTCTGGAGCCTTAAAAAAACTCCCGTCCCTTTTTTTTTTTTTTTAACATCTTTATTGGAGTATAATTGCTTTACAATGGTGTATTAGTTTCTGCTGTATAACAAAGTGAATCACCTATACATATACATATATCCCCATATCCCCTCCCTTTTGCGTCTCCCTCCCACCCCTCTAGGTGGTCACAAAGCACCGAGCTGATCTCCCTGTGCTATGCGGCTGCTTCCCACTAGCTATCTATTTTACATTTGGTAGTGTATGTATGTCCATGCCACTGTCTCACTTCGTCCCAGCTTACCCTTTCCCCTCCCCGTGTCCTCAAGTCCATTCTCTATGTCTGCGTCTTTATTCCTGTCCTGCCCCTAGGTTCTTCAGAACCAATTCTTCTTTTCTGTTTTTTTTTTAGATTCCATATATATGTGTTAGCATATGGTATTTGTTTTTCTCTTTCTGACTTACTTCACTCTGTATGACAGACTCTAGGTCCATCCACCTCACTACAAATAACTCAATTTCATTTCTTTTTATGGCTGAGTAATATTCCATTGTATGGACAGATCATCCAAAATGAAAATAAATAAGGAAACACAAGCTTTAAATGATACATTAAACAAGATGGACTTAATTGATATTTATAGGACACTCCATCCAAAAACAACAGAATACACATTCTTCTCAAGTGCTCATGGAACATTCTCCAGGATAGATCATATCTTGAGTCAGAAATCAAGCCTTGGTAAATTTAAGAAAATTGAAATCGTATCAAGTATCTTTTCTGACCACAACGCTATGAGACTAGATATCAATTACAGGAAAAAAAATCGGTAAAAAAAACAAACACATGGAGGCTAAACAACACACTACTGAATAACCAAGAGATCACTGAAGAAATCAAAGAGGATAAACTCCCGTCTCTTTTGATTAACATGAAAACCCTACACTTACATCCTCCCTTCTTGTCCCAGAGATTCTTAGGGATGCCTGCCTGGAATTCACTCAACTTGCTGCATGTTTTCATCAGCTAAGATTTGATCCCATCTTTCTTGAAGCTTGTAAAAAAAAATTAAAGGTTCCCCCCCATATATCAATTAAAGGTAATACTGTAACCTTGAATATACTTACATAAACAGCCTCACCTCGGCAAGATTCTCATCTCTTACAGGGCCACACATTCCTGGATGACGAGCCATGCTTCAGGTCGTGCTGAAGGTCCCCATTCCTTCAAGTTTTCCTATTATTTTAAATTGCATGTTTTAGGGACAGCGATGGAGGTTCTGTGAAACAGGTTTCCATCTCTCTGGCTCCTTTGGCTTCCCTCCCTCCCCCTTCTCACCTCTCTTCCTATATCCTTAGCCTGTCTTGTCTTGCGGAGGGAAAACCGCTAATAGGAGTGGAAACCCAGCCCGCAGCATGCGTGGACGCTGCTTCCCGGCGAGTTAGCTGTGTTAAGTCGTTTATTTCACCCGTACAGCCTCGGGTCTGCGGTAAGAACTTAGCGATGGGTGGTGTGTCCACTCTGCTCAGGTGGGCTCAGGAGGTGGGGTTTCTTCCCATGGACCCTGAGAGGGAGGGAAGTAATGGAGACCACGCGTCCCGTGGTGTGGCTTCAGAGGGACCCTGACACCCATCACCCACGGGCTCCGCAGAAGCTCTTCCCGAGTCCCAGCCGTTCCCAGGAGTGGCTGCTCCCCGAGCTTCCCCAGCTCCTCTGCTCACTCCCTAGGCACCCCAGCTTTCCCAGCCTCGACTTTTGGGTCACCCTTCTTGCTGTGTGCTTTCCTAGCTTCTGTACGTTTCTCTGAGCGGCTTGTCTCTGTGGTTTAGTCAGTTTCGTGTGGGGTTGCAGGCCCCTGTGGTCCACTTCACGCTCACCCAACCTCAGCTGCAGCCTGGGGCCACATTTCGGGGAGGAGGCTTAGAAATTTTCCAGGACGGTCTCATGTGTGGGGGGGGGCGGGAAGGTTCCAGAAGGTTCTGGAACCCAGGTAAAGTTACTCCAGGGCCTCGACAACCACAGCCCCTCCCTGTGGGGCTCTCTGGGGGTGCCTCCCAGCTTCTTCCCCATCACTCGTTTGGACTTGGATGTGCCTCAGTCAGGTTCTCCAGAGAAACAGCCCATTTCTTTAGTTTAAAGAATTGGCTCGCGCCATCACGGAGGCTTGGCAAGTCCCTCGCCATCACAAAATACATCCAGTGGGGTAGACCAGCAGGACCCAGGGAAGAGCTGACGCTGGAGTTCAAGGCTAAAGGCCGGCCGCTGGCAGAATTCCTTCTTTCTGGGGGGAGGTCCGTCTCTGTTCTGTCCGGGACTTCAACTGATTGGATGAGGCCCACCCACGTCATGAAGGGGTAATAATAACCTGCTTTCTCAAAGTCCACCCATTTAAATGTAAATCTCATCCCCAAATACCCTCATAGGTACATCCAGAATAACGTTTGGCCAAACGCCTGGGCCAGCAAGGCCCAGCCAAGTCGACACATAAAACGAACCATTGCAGGGAGTTTCTCAGGTGTGCCGTTCTCTGTCATCGGTCTCCCTCTTCCTTACAGTGTGGGTTTCCAGCCGTCAGAAGCTTTGAGTTGGACGGCATTTGAGGCCCCTTAGAAATGTTGGCCATACCCTGGGGCAGTCCTGGAGGCTCTGGTCTTGAGTCCGGACACTATTTCATACTCGGAGGCTTTGTCACATCAGGAAAGCATTTCAGTTTCACGAGCCTCATCTGTGGAACAGGAATCGTTATGTTCCTCTCGCGGGTTTGTGTAGAGAAGGAAATGAGGGAGTACGTAGGTGAGCGCTTTTAAATGGTGAAGCACAGTGGCCATATTTTAGATTGCGACCTATAATATTGCAATCACCTCACCCTTTCTTGGAGATGGTCTCCTCTTTTGCTCACTGCCCGGTCCGGTCACACGAAAGCATCGGCCGACAAGAGGCTGAGTCTCTGGCAAGAAGACACCCTAGGGAGAGTGCAGGGCTCTGTTTATCAGGTGCGTCTGGCTCAGGAGAAGACTGGGAAACCTTCCTGCTGGGGCTCCTGCACCTGCTTCCTGCTCCATCCGGGCTGTCATCACCTCTGGCTACGTCTGCCCGTCGGGTGGAGACAGGGTACCACCTTCTCCTCCCCGCCAGGCCGGCAACCAGGCTGGAGGGGATGCCGAGGCCCCGCGTCAGGATCAATGTCCTGAGGCTGCTCGGAGCAGAGCGGGGAAGGCCCGGGGAGCACCATCGAGGTCTTCAGAGGCGAGAAGGGGCAGCAGAGACAAGGGAGAGGAATTCCACCTTCCTCTGGTTCTGTCAAAGCGCTTCCTGTTTCTAGGCTTGAGTTACTCTCTATCTGGTTTGTATCTCAGGGCTCCTAAGGGCCTGAGGAGACAGAGAGTAAACAGACCCAGTCTTGGGTTTTCAAGACCTCGTGGGTGAAATCTGGGTCAACAGGTAAGCAGACATCCAGCTGGTCCGGAACGGCAAGGACATCATTCTGTCTTTCTAGTGAGAGAACGAGAGTTCAGTTGGGCAGACCTGTCCTGTCAGAATGGAGTTAGTAAACTCATCAGATCAGAGCCGGTGAGAACGGAGCTGCCAGCATCTGGTTTTCTCATCAAAGAGAATAGATGTGCCATCCAAGGGCCATCGGCTTCGTGGCCTGCCCTGCGTTAGGGTGCCCTGCAGGGGAGCAGACTGGGGGCTTTTATGGCTCCAAAGCTGGAGGAGGATTTTACAAGAGATTCTTGGGACCTCTCCATCTGCCTCTTTTTCTCCTTTTCTTCCCCTGCTTCCCTCTCTCCTTTCATTTCTATTTTCTTTCCTTAAAAATATTAACTATCCTTGCCTTGGACGATTTTCCTCACTTCCCCTACATCCTCCAGAGATTTCTCTCAGGACTCATAAACAGTGGTGGTAGCCCACATTCCTAGACCCGAAGTGGGTTTTCTCTTGCTCTAACTTGTCAAAGAGAAATCTTGACATGAACTAAATCATCTCAGTTTTGCATCCCACAAGAGTGGAGGACTCAATCCCAGCATCACAGAAGCACTGGGTGTTGGTGTTGTCATTAAAATTCCCTCAGTTCCTTCACTGGACACAGACTCGTTTCTGACCCCCAAGGACATCTGGGCTGAAACTACAACTTGTGCCTGATGCATGAGATGAAATTCCTAATCAAGTCCTGGGAGAAAAAGCAAAGGTTTTTACGGAAGAAATCACATGGAAAGAAAAAAGATGGAAGCATCTATTTAAAAAAACAAACAAAACAGAAAAAACTTTCTTTAAAAACTATTTTTGAAAAACCTTGTTTCATTTTTGGATATTGAGGAAGTTGATCTGTGACATGAGAAAGGAGGAATAAGAGAAATGAGAATGGAGAAAACAGGGGAAATGAGTAGAAATAAGCTAATTTTTGCATTGTGGTAACTGAGAAAGAGTTTGCAAAATAAAAGTCATCCACCACAGGATTACCCCATGACATTATTTTGTTTTGTTTTGGTTTTTGCGGTACGCGGGCCTCTCACTGTCGTGGCCTCTCCCGTTGCGGAGCACAGGCTCCGGACGCGCAGGCTCAGCGGCCATGGCTCACGGGTCCAGCCGTCCCGCGGCACGTGGGATCTTCCCGGACGGGGGCACGAACCCGCGTCCCCTGCATCAGCAGGCGGACTCTCAACCACTGCGCCACCAGGGCATCCCCGAGAACTTGTTTTTTATTCAGGCTTTGGCTAAGGAGAAAAGCCTCTCGGTTTTCACTTACCTTGGAACGATGCTATGTTCGATAGTACAAGCGTCAAGAACATGCGGTTTTATCAGTCATGAGATATCACTGTGGCCTGGGCAAGGACCTGAATCAGCAGGGTCCTCCCTAGAACATAGATAAAGTTCACTGGTCAGACTCAGCGGGACCCATGCCCACTACAAACCCGGCCTAGGGACAGACACAGCAGTGGCTGCGACCAGAATAGATCTCAGATGTCTCTCGAGATCTGAAGGGACGACAGAGCCTTGGGAGGTGATTCCTAAAGTGTAGGTGATGCTTTTCCTTCTACTAAGTTCCATTCTACTGAGTGCTAGACTGATTATTGGAAAAATAAAAAGAATTGTCCTGTGACTGTACTTGTACCCGGAGTTGAAGTAGCTATTATACTAATTCTATGAGAGTAAACGGGAAAAAAAGTTATCTAAACTATTCACAGGTTTCCATAGAGGACTCTTGGATACTCTCTTCCACGTGTAGTCACCCTGATCAGACCTATAAAGGAAGCAGCTTTGAGCTATTTTTTTATTCAGCCCACTCTAGTGCTATTTGTTTTCTCCTTTCTAGGAAGTGCAGAGGAGGCGAGGTCTCTTCCAAATCAGCCATGAAGTCGTTTCACCTTCTCAGCTTTGCTGTCTGCTTCAGCTCTCAAGTAGTACCAGGTAAACGCTCTTTGACATCTCCCTGTCATATCTGAGTCTTATTTCCTTTCTCCAACCTGCTCCACTTGCAGAAGGATACCCCTGATGACCCCAAACCAGCTTAGGGATACTAATCTGGAAACAGTGACAAAAGGGAAATTTCTCAGTTGCTTCACTGGCTTTGCAGAAGGCTGTCTGCACTTGAGGCACCGAGAAGAAACCCCAAAATCAATGGGGAAGAATGGGAACAAACTATGACCCGCTTTCTTGTCTAATATGATGACACCCCTATACGTGTGTTCTCCTTTCTTAAACCTTCCAGCTACTGATGTGTATCTATTCTAGAGGCATCGTGTTACTGGCCATAGATCAAGAAAAGAGGCAGCTGGGCTTCCCTGGTGGCGCAGTGGTTGAGAGTCTGCCTGCCGATGCAGGGGACACGGGTTCGTGCCCCGGTCTGGGAAGATCCCACATGCCGCGGAGCAGCTGGGCCCGTGAGCCATGGCCGCTGGGCCTGCGCGTCCGGAGCCTGTGCTTCATATATGTAGAATCGTGACATTTTAGAAAAAATATAGAGGTATATTCTGCCACAATCTTGAGCAAGGTGGGGCCTGGATGAGAAAAGAGGGGGAGGCTGGGGTCTGACCCCCGGCCTGATCACTCCTTGCTCACAGATGTGCTGAATGTCACGGGACAGCTTAAAGGGCGCTTCTCTTTTGCTGCCGTGTTGTGCTTTGTACTCACCCACCTTAGTCCTCTGTCTCTCCCTCACTCTTTCCTTCCTCCAGTGTTCTATCTTAATATAAATACACTCATCTAATCAAATATTCCGTTCCTGTGTCTCACGGCTCAGGGCTCCTTGTGCCTTCCAGGGTGTCAGCTCGCGAAACCGACAGATAATGAGCTAAGACAACAGCGGGTGGATGGAGCGTGGTACCTACCCCCCAGACGCTGCCCTTCTTTCTGCTTCGGGTTAATAAGAGCCTGTTTGCTGTGGACCCACTGGGCATAATGAGTGATTTTGCTGCATCACTCAGATGAGTGACCCCAAATCAATTTCCTCTCTGGGATAATTTTTGATCAAAGACAAGAGAAGAGTAGATTCCCTTCCCTCACTGGGCTATGAGCGAATGTCTTGGGGAAGAATGAAGAGAGAACTGCAGGGCTCCTCACATGAGATTCTTGGTGCAGCCCTAGGATAGAGATGTTTGTGGTTCCCAGGGATGGGCGGCCTAGGGGTCAGCGCTCCGAGGTCACAGCTGCTGTGATGAAGCACAGGGTGACATGGGTGGCCGTCATGACAGCCTCAACAATGTGGCATGAAGCTGGGGATACAGGGACCCATGATAAGCAAGCTCTCTGCTAGAAGCCAAGTTCAAGCCCCTTCCCTCCCAGCCTGTGGGTAAAATGGGCAGGTTCAAGAAAGTGGAAACAAGGTTGAGGTCCACGAGTGGGAGGGACGGGGGGAGTGTGAGCCCGCCCCCAGCCCTGGCGTTGACACCACAAGGGGTGGCCATGGCCCCATGGCCATGCTGAGGCCGATGAGAGCCAGGCCCCTGACCACTGCGGTCTGGGTTCCAAAGTTGGTGACCTCTACTAATGACCTGGAGTGGACAGGCAGGACGAGGGGGTCCGTGGAGGCCCTTCCTTCCCCCTCCCACCTCCTAAGAGGCAGGAAAAGCAACCTTCTTCAGGCCTGGTTTGGAGCCAGGTGGGACATTTCTTTTTCTCTTTTAGAAACCTCTCTCCCCTCAGCTGGTGCCCTGATTTTTCTAGGTCCTTGGCTTTAGGGACTTGAATTTTAGGTCTTTAATCTTAATTTTAAGACCTATCTGATAAACCCTGAAGGCAGGTTTAGGTTCTAAGCCTGGGAATGGTGAGTGAACTTCAGAATATTGCTGACACTCTCAAGTGTTTGGGACATACTGTGTGAGTATGTTTACATATTTTAGTAAATACGTAAGGGCTGCAGTAACATCTTATTTTCAGTGGGATCCTGTCCCAGGAAGATAAAAACACAAAATTACAAAATTTTAATGTGTTTTTCCAAAAGACATTATCTGACAACTCCACAATGGCACATCTTGGAGGGCACAACTGCAGGCTGTGTGTGTCAACCCAAGAGAAGTGTTTAAAGTCTCTGATCCCAGCTTCCAAATTACAGCATAAAATTTCTGTTCATGACAAGCTCTTGAAGACTGGCCTTGTCCTGTTAACAAGCAAGTAGGAGGGACGACGTGAGGAAAAGGAGGTGCGTAAGACAGAATACTTTCCTGAGCAGTACCTTTTGGAGGTTCCTGGTTGGACTGAATTATTCCTTCCCCTGTATAGCGATCTCAAGACTTTCTTCCAAAACCAGATATTTTTGTTCTTTCTACAGGTTGGGGACACAGTAAAATGCTTAATTTATGTGACTCACGTACAAGTGTATGCCTGAAGAGGAAAAGAAATCGTATTCTTCCCATGCCAGGGATGTGCCCTGGTAGGAGCTTCTGTTGTAAGGATGAAGTGAACTGAAGAATTCATGTTTGATGGCACTCCCCTGAATTAAGTAAATTGAAGAATTCACGTTTAAGGGATCAGCCCTGAATTAAATTGGAAAGCTGAGACCTCATATCATTTTCTTTATTCACTCACTCATTTATTTTGTCAACACCTATTGAACACCTACTGTGTGCTAGGAACTGTACTGGTAGCTAAGGATATGGATTCAATACTTCTTCTCTTATCCAAGTTGGGTGAATCAAGGATGTCTTCCCAGTGAAGGCCATATATGAGTTGAGTCCTTAAAAAATGAGTAAGAATTAGGCAGAGAAAGTTGAAGGAAAGTGGCCTAAGTGTGTTCCAATATGAGGAGAACAAAATATGCCAGAAACATGACTGCCATTATGTTAGGGGTTAGTTTGAGAATCAGGATGTGATAAGAGATGAAACTAGTGGAAGTATGGCCAAAGGACGGAGGACTTGAGACACTAGAGAAATTTTGCTTCATCCCTTTAAGCTACAGGGAAACACTGAAGAATTTTACATGGAGTTGAGGAGGGATTGGAAGCTGGAGAGATGGAAACCCAGAGGCCATTTAGGGTATGATGCAGTGACTGAAGTGTAAATGTTTGAGGTTAAAGGGTGTGAATTAAGACATTTCCACAAAGACTGGAATTGAAGGTTGGTTATTTAAAAGATACCTGGGGAGTAGAAGCATGAGGATTTGGTCATTGAGGGTGGGAAGTGAGAAAGACGATTTCTGTTAAGTCTGGCTCACTGGGGGATGGAGTTTCCAGGAGTTGAGTCCCTAGCCTAGCGTTTAAAGGAGGGATCAAGAATGGAGATAATGGGGACTTCCCTGGTGGTCCAGTGGTTAAGAATCTGCCTTCCAATCCAGGGGAGTCGGGTTCAATCCCTGGTTGGGGAACTAAGATCCCACACGCCACAGGGCAACTTAATAAGCCTGCGCGCCATAACTACTGAGCCCATGCACTCTGGAGCCACAACTAGAGAGAAGCCCGCATGCCGCAATAACTAACTAACTAACTAAATAAATAAGAAGAAGAACGGAGATAATGATTTCTGAGACATGAGGTTTCTTACGGGTGATAAATGAAGCCTCACA
The DNA here is from genome assembly GCF_005190385.1 of Monodon monoceros. Taxonomy (NCBI): domain Eukaryota; kingdom Metazoa; phylum Chordata; class Mammalia; order Artiodactyla; family Monodontidae; genus Monodon; species Monodon monoceros. Next base: position 28,884,299 of record NW_021703773.1, on the reverse strand, counting down.
GGCCAGGCGTCCAGCAGAGACTGAGAGTAATAGAGCTGAGAAGCAGAAGCTGGAGGTACCGAAGGAGCAGGCAGGTTGAGATGTGACCTGTGGCAGCTTCAACTGCAGCCATTCCGGTAAATGGCCCTTCTGTTTCCCATCTGGCATCACGGTGAACAATTCAAAATTGCCAACGATCTCTGGGGTAAAAACCATTCTGATTACAGCTCCGACCCTAATTGCCTATTTCAACAATCATGTGTAACTTGAATCTTTATTTCTGTTCCAAGATCCCATCCAGGATACAACATTTAGTTACCATCTTTCCATAGTTTCTGGGCTTTGACAGTTTCTCAGACAATTTTTTGGATGACTTTGACAGTTTTGAGGCGTACCATTGGGATACTTTGTAGAATACCCCTCAATTTGTGTTTGATATTTTTCTCACGATTAGACCAGGGTTATAAGTTTATGTTCGTCACGGCCTGCATTCTGTTTTTCTGTCCACATCGAGTTGATTCTTTTTTTTTTTTTTTATTTACATATAGTCAAATTCAAATTTTGTGGTGTAGAGTTCTAAGGTATTTGCAAACGCAGAGAGCTGTGTATGCGCTACCATACTTCTATACAGGTTACTCTTCACAGACCACCCCTCCTGGGACCCCCTAACCCTGAGCAGCCACTGGTCTAGCTTCTAACTCTACAGATTTGCTCTTCAAGGGGGTCATGTAAAAGGAATCAAACAATCTGTAGCCTTTCCATCTGGCTTCTTTAGCTCAGCAGAAGGCCTTTAAGACCCCTCTGTGATATTAATGAATCAATCATTTCTTTATGGCTACATAATATTCTATGGTCTGATGTATCAAAATTAATTCACTAGTTGAAGGACATCTGTGTTTACCATTTTGGGCAATTATAAATTAAGCTGCTATAAACGTGTGCATACAGGTTTTTGACATGAACATACATTTTTCTTCTCTCAAGTCATATGGTAAGCATACGCTTAACTTTACAAGAGACAGCCAAACGATTTTCCAAAGTAGCCTTAGCATTTTGCATCCCCAGCGGCAGTGTATGAGAGTTGGATTTGTCTCCAAAAAAAAAAAAAGGTTGATAAGAAAAAAGATGACCAAGAAGTTGTATCCTGACTGTTTCGGAACAGGAGGTACTAAATGATTGCTGAAGATCGAATTTCCCAGCCTGATCAGCGGGCTTCTGCTGTACAACTCAAGTCTTATCCGCTCTGAAGACAGTCCCTTGTGTTCTAAGAAAATGGTTCTAAAGGAATCGCACTATTTGGAAAGGCACCTTTGGAGAGAAGAAAATAGCCGTTACCTCACTAAATCTTGGTTTTCTGAAAAAACAGTGGGTTGGTCTCTGTTGTCTGAGTTGCAGTTCTACGGGTTGATGCCTAAGTACCAGCTTAAATCTTTCTGCACCTTCAAGCCCTTCAGATCAACTTACGTCCTGGCTCTTCAATAATCAGTTGGGAGCCATTGCTTGATACCCAAGAGTCATTAAGGGTATGAAAATGAGAACAAAGTGAGAACAAAGCCTCAGTGACTTTTCATACTATAATACACACACACACACACACACACACACACACACACACTCACACACTCAAAGCTCCTGTCCCCAATCCATACATTTATAGACATATATTAACAGGTTATAGGTGGCTTGGAGAACATCCATTTCAGTAGTTACAGGTGCAGAGACGGAGACCTAGAAAAGGAAAGGCCTGTCTAATGTTAACCAGCTAATGAGTGGTGTGACCAGACTTAGAACTTAAATCTCTCCCATCCAATTCATGACCTCCCGTGCCCACAGAAACACCCACGCAGGGTCCATGTGAGTGGTGATGCTTTTATTAAGCAGAAATCAGTGGCGGTGAGTGTCTCGTGCTGCTCTGGGGATGCTTGGGTGCTGAAACTAGGCCCTGCAGCAGTGTTTCTTCCGACTTTTGCATCCTGCAGGCAGGATGGTGCACCCATGGGTTGTCTGATGTTTGCAGGCACCACCCATTTTTTCACATTCAGGATTTTTCATCTTTTTTTCATTCCCTGAAAAGGAAGTGGAGGTGAAAAAACAAAACAAAACACAACAAAGAAATCAAGGCATGTTTAACCAAAGCTACCAAAATTCATCTTATATAGCAAGGAACTCCAAACTGCAGTCCACAGGGACACAGCTGGCCCTCTCCTTGTTTTGGTGTGACTTACAAGCTTACAATGTTTTTTACTTTTTCTTTAATTGTGGGAAAAAACTCAGAAGGGGCCATAAGACCGTTCTGAGGTCTTATGTGTCTGTGGTCACTTTCACTCTGCAACAGAGATGAATCCTCATGACAGAGATCTCATAGTCCACCGAGCCTAAGATATGTATTACCTGCCCTGCCCTTTATAGAAAAAACGTATTGACCTCTGTGGTATAGTGTCTTTCCTCTTTAGATGAAGAAACTTTAGGTCAGAGAAAGCAAGTAACTTAATTGGGCCACAAATTAGGGACACACTTCATTTCACATGTCCTTCATAAAAGTTTCCTCAAGGGCCTTCCTCTTTCCCCAAAGGGCAAAATCTTACAAGCGCACAGCACAAATTAGACAATAAGTGTTGTGGTGAGAATTCTCACTCCTAAATACTGTGCCTCCTATGTCGCTGCAATGAGGGCTGCATGGATGTTGTAAATGTCGCAGCCGTGGCATGTAGTGAGCAGAAAGCAGGGCGAGAGGAGAGAGAACCTAAATAATGTCTTAAGTCAAGAGAGCGAACGACAGAGAGTCATGAGGAAACAATGAATAAGAGGAGTTTCCATCCGAGGTTATAGCTTTTAGGGGAACTATGTTGTGATGGGAAAAGCATACGCAACCAGGAACTGGGAGACCTGGCCTCTGAGTCCTGCTTCACCACAAATAACGAGAGTTTTCTTTCAGGAGCTGCAGATTCTCCTAATTTTTCATAAGAAGGCAAGGTAAAAATAATGATATAAATGCTATTATAAATGTAATTCATATAGATTTATATTCATATGGTAAATATGAATGAATGTATATGAATATGTTATATCCATATATTTAACCTTATTATTCATATTATATAAATATGAATATATCATGTATGTCAATACAGACATCTCCATCTTCATCTATATCTATATTTATATCCATATGCACACGCACATCCACATCTATATCTGTCTGTCTGTTGTTTAACTTCGTTACGCTATTCACCAAATAGGTCTGAGTCTCTATTTTCTTGGCACAAAGTGGGATTTACCTTTTATGTGATTAAGGGGGTCTAGGACTTGCTTGGTTAATGAATTTTGAACAGAACTGATGTTTCCCTACAGGGCTGGAGCCCTTAATTGCCATCATGAGAGTCCTCAGAGCTCTTTCCTTGGACACAGAGACCAGCAGCCTTCATGATGGTAGCTGCTCCGTCAGGAGGCTCGGAGCGGCTACGGTGAGTAGAGCACCCCGTGGCCGTCATGGGTTGGTATCACCTGAGCGAGAATTAAACTTCTGCTCTTTTAAGATGCTAAGATTTAGAGGCTGCTGTCACCACAGCATAGCCTGGCACGTGCTGACACATGCGTAGGTTTGCCAGGTAAAACGCAGGACACTCAGTTTAATTTGAATTTCAGATGAACAACAATTAATCTTTTAGTCTGAGTATGACCCAAGTGCTGCATGGATCATACTCAAGCTAAAAACAGTTGTTGTTTATATATAATCCAGTAAGTAAATCTGTTTTCTGGGATTGTTGAATATTTAATAAAAACATGGGCTTTGGAATCAAACCCACTTGGGCTTGAGTTAAAGTCTTCCTTACATACAACCTGCACGACTTTGAACAAGTTACTTCATTTAATCTCATCGGTAGAATGGGGCTAAAAATACCTACCCCATAAATATTGTTATGAGGAATACATTTGGGACAACACATGAAAAGTTTTCTGTTGGTAAAGAGGAAGTGGTCAATAGTATTTGCTATTAGTTATTCACGTGGAAAAGATTTGTAAGCTGTAAAGTCCCCTGAGACTGTTGTCTATCACCATGACTACTTATAGGTTTGCTACCAACTAATTAAGGGCAATCACGGGAGAATATTTTGCATTTCTTTAAGCTTCTCTTTCCTTATTTGTAAAGTGGAGCATGTTGTATATGCTATGCTTCTTTCAGATACGATATTGTTCAGTTGTTACATAGATCAGCGCATCCCTGGATGATGAATCAACTTGACCTTCCCTACTCCAGGCTCCGAGGTCATCCACCATATATCATCCCACCAGTTGGATCCACAGCTTACCTGATGTTGTCTGGATAAGACATACAAGTAAGAGAAAGAGAAGGTATAGTAGCCTCATGATGGGAAAGGAATTTTCAGGATTCCAGGTAGAACTGGCAGTGTCTGATGGCACACATCAATGGGGGCAGGTGATCTGGGAAAGAATTTGAAAAATTCAGCTAGAGAGAAAAGGCTTATATTCCTAATAAAGATGTTCGGTTAGGGCCTGAGCGTAACTTGAGGACGTTCAGTGTTTCTGCATTGATTCTCACTTCTGCTTATGGCTCTGAAGTTTGGTGGGGTTTTTTGAGAAAAATCAATAAAAACTGAACTCTTTTAGCAAATCATTCATTCATTCACCTTTACTGCATGTCTCTGCTCCTGTCCGTTTCTCCTTTCAGAATAAACACCTCCCCCTCACACGTTTTAGAATTTAAAAAGGAAAGGAATTTTGGAAATTGAAATGATCTCTCCATTTTTACTCTCAAAAATGTTTTGCTACCATTTTAAGGGGAGAATTGATCCATCATGAGCAAGCTTGCCGTGCCGAGGTCTTGTACAGACCACCACCAGGTGAGGCTTTAAGGGCTGGAGGCATTACGTCAATGTATTCTTGAGTTAAAGCACAGAAGTAGACAAGGTAAACCATTGAAATTTCTCTCCATCTCTTCCTTCTCGTCATCTCAGTTTTGCTTTATAGTGTTTATAGCTCTCTTTTTCACTGTATGTAAATTTCTAAAGTAACAAGTCCTGTTTTATTATCTCATATTCTCAGCACCTTGAACAGTGCCTGGCATAGAGCAGGTGGTCAAATATTTGTTTATATGAATAGGTCCTAGTATGGAAGAATCAATTTATGGGTGAATGAATAAATGGATGGAGGGAGGAAATAAGGGAGGGAAGGAGGGAGGGAGAAAAGAAAGAAAGGCTCAGACATAATCTTTGGGTTTTGAGGGTCTGGTGAGAGCCCATTAACTTGCTTTATCCAAAAGTGTTTCTGAGCACAGACACCCACCCACTCACCCATTCCCAGTATAATATGTCAAAGTACGTCATAAAATGTCATAGTATCTGGTCTTCACTCATCTCCCTCTCTTCTATCTTAAATGAACTGTGTTCTGACATTTTCTCTCTGTCCAGAAGCAACTTAGCAATAAAAGGTTTTCGCTTGTTATCTTTTGATCAGCATTTGAATCTTTCACTAAGTGGAGATCTATTTTAATTTCGTGATGTTGACTTAAAAATAGAATAAGTGTTTGTAGTAATCTGCTTAAGTAAGTCACACTTAATTCTACAGACTAGCTGTGAGGGTTTTACTTCCTTAGCCCCAGCATCAGTACTACTTTTATAATAATAATAATAATAATAAATAATAGAAAAGAAAGTATAGACTAAAAGCTTGTGTCCACATTTCCATCTCCTATACTTTTATACCGAAAGCTATCCTTTTTATTGACTCCCTAAATATGCATGTATTCCCACCCCTTCTTCAACCACGGATGTTTCTCTCCTGAAAACCTACCTTGCAATTGGCTTCTTCACCCTCTTCAGGCTGTCTACTGCCTGCCCATTCAGGCAGGGACACCTGTGAGCACCTGTCCGTGGCCACATAATTAGGGGTCAGATCAACAGTGGGCAGAGGAAGGGCTGAGTGAGGTCATAAAGGATGTATTATGATCCCCTGTTGACTGGAGTCATCTTGGTGGAGTGGTGGAGTGTTCTGAAACCCCCTGAGAGGGTCTGAGAGGAAGTGGGGTCTGCAGACACGCCTCCCAAAGGGTTTGCTGAAAAACTAAGCACAAGCAAGATTGAGCGGCTGAATGTTGTAGTGTCAAGGAAGAGGTGTTTGGTTGCTTTTTTTTTTTCTTTCGGTACGCGGGCCTCTCACTGTTGCGGCCTCTCCCGTTGCGGAGCACAGGCTCCGGACGCGCAGGCTTAGCGGCCATGGCTCACGGGCCCAGCCGCTCCACGGCATGTGGGATCCTCCCGGACCAGGGCACGAACCCGGGTCCCCTGCATCGGCAGGCGGACTCTCAACCGCTGCGCCACCAGGGAAGCCCGCTGTTCGGTTGCTTTTAGATTTTATAGATTCAGTAGAAGGGGACAAGGGGTAGAGCTGGTTTGGGTCTCACCCACGAGTAAGCAAGGGAAACGAGATGCAGGACCCAGGTGGAAAGGTTTGCCTTGGACCAGAGCGTGAGCCCATTAATTCATGATTCACATGGAAAAGCCACCCTCTTCCTGCTACTGAAATCAGAAGAGTGTTCCTCCCTTGCAAGAGTCATAATAAAACACTTAGAAATGTTATGGCAATAAAACACTGACAGACATTTTAGGATAACACTTAAAAGTTAAGAAAAAATTAAAAATTGAGATTCCACTAAAGAATATGATAAAAGTCTAATAAACAGTACAACCAAATCACACTTAAAACCAGATAAAGGTTGTATGATAATAAATTAAGCTAAAGAATAAATGTTAAGAATAAAAGGGATGTCAGATACAGGAGGCATGAGACTGAGTTACAACTACAGCCATGGGATTAAAAGGAGGAAAATGAACAAGAACTCAGAACTGGGAACAAAAATGAAACGTTCAAACTAGAAGAAGTAGAATAAGAACTTGGAAAGTCAAGGAAAAGCTTGAATGTTGGGAAACAGATAAAATAAAGTTTTGGTTGAATTCCTGGGCAAAGGAAAACTGTTGAAGGGTTTTAAGAACATTAATGTTTGAAAATATGATTTATAGGATCTCTTTCAAGCTATCACATAAATTTTGTGTGTGTGGCTAAGGAAGAGATTAAGAAAACTTAATGTAACCCTACAGACAATGAAGACTTGGGTGATAGGAATAAAATTCCAATGGAATGATTTTACTCCTTCCTGCATTTTGGGGCAGGAATCTTTGTGGAACCCGTGAAACCACAGGGCACAGACGGCATGCTCTGCCCCTCAGCCTGAGATTTGATCTCCACCCAATAAATCCCAAAGTGCAGTCTTGAAAGGAGAGCCTTTCACATGACACTGAGCCCAGGGACCCTCTGAGGGAGGGGAAGTTGGCAGGTACACCCTGGGCTTTTGTGTTAAGAAATAAATATAAAAATGTGTCCAATATTCAACAGTACTGGCTATTGCCCATTAAAAGTCTGGCCTCACTGAACCAATCTGGGATCTTTGGTGCTATACCCTTTATGCTCTCAGCATATAATTTTTAAGTAGTAACATAAGGCTGACGAGTTTAAGAAATAAATATCTTAACCAAAACAACACCAAAAAGCCATGAGGAAACATCAGAGTGATTTAGCACTGAGAATCAAAACATTTATTCTGGGGCTTCCCTGGTGGCGCAGTGGTTGAGAGTCCGCCTGCCGATGCAGGGGACACGGGTTCGTGCCCCGGTCCGGGAAGATCCCACATGCCACGGAGTGGCTGGGCCCGCGAGCCGTGGCCGCTGAGCCTCCGCACCTGGAGCCTGTGCTCCAGAACGGGAGAGGCCACAGCAGTGAGAGGCCCGCGTACCGCCAAAAACAAAAACAAAAACACGTTTATTCTAGGAAGCTCCTCTCCAATTGGCGAAAGTAGGATAATTTATAAAATGCTGCGTAAGCATAAACCTTGAAGGCAGCTATGCAGGCACTAAACTAGCACTTCGTTTCCATTTTCTTTACCTTGTGTAACTCAGCCTCACTATTTTGTCTCATTGGGAGAGAACTGCTGAGACCCATGGGCAATGCTGTCCCATAGGACTTTCTGTGATGGTGGACATGTTCTACATCTGTGATGACCAGTATGGCAGCCATTGGCCACATGTGGTTATCAAGCACTCAAGATGTGGCGGGTGTGACTGAGGAGCTGAATTTTAAATTCTGTTTACTTTTAATTAATTAAAATGAAAAGTTAAATAACCACCCATGGCTAGTGTCTACTGTATATAAGACAGCACAGGCTTAGGCATCAGAGCAACATAGTACTCAGCTCAAGGTTAGACCTTCCCTGGTCCACAGCCATCTCTTTTCCATTCTTGCTGCCTATCTGAGTGCCTGGCCCATTGTAGACACTTAGTACCTGAAATGAATGTGTTTCTATTTGTCATTGTTAACACTATTGGTTTCTTTTTCCTCATGGTTTGTGAATTCCTTTCTGCTTGGGAGATACCAATTTACTAGAATGTCAGAGCTGGAAGATACACTACAGCCCTTCCAGTTCAGGAAGTCTAGTCTAGTTTGGCCATGATGACTGAATGTTTCGGGAGTGCTGTGTTGAGAAAGATTCTGAGGCTGCATGGAGCCATCTCGCCAAGAGCGAATGCGCGTCCGGAGCCTGTGCTCCGCAACGGGAGAGGCCACAACGGTGAGAGGCCCGCGTACCGCAAAAAAAAAACAAAAACAAAAACAAAAAAACCCGTGAACCGAGGGTAGCGCTTTCAGGGACATGTCCTGGAGGACCTTCCCGCTGAGAAGACAAAGCATGGAGTGCTCCAAACGGCAGTTCTCCAAGTCCAGGCTGAGCCTTACTACCCTCTGGGATTCTCTGGTTACCCAGAGACTCTACCCTTTAAATATAAAGATTTATTTATTATTATTTTTTTTAATGGAAATATTTTTTCTTTTTTTTTTGATGTGGACCATTTTCAAAGTCTTTATTGAATTTGTTACAACGTTGCTCCCGTTTTATGTTTTGGCTTTTTGCCCCCGAGTCATGTGGGATCTTAGCTCCCTGACCAGGGATTGAACCCGTACCCCCAGCATTGGAAGGCGAAGTCTTTACCACTGGACTGCCAGTGAAGTCCCAATTATAAAGATTTATAAAGCAACATTCTGCACTTCTGTCCTTGGACGAAATCAATTTTTTTGCCTTTATTGAAAAATAAGAGTCGCCTAACAGAGGCTTCCTCTGTTTCCTCCACATGAAAAACAGTGAGGAGGTGGACTTAGGAGCTGGTGACTCACACATAATGGCTCAGAAGCAGCTGGGAATTGTGCAGGAAGGTTCTCAGACTCCTTCCACACCAAAGGACACGGTGCTGGGTTCTCGTGAGCAATCCATACAGTTTATTTAGTCTGATCGTGTGGAGACAGGGATGAGGGACAGAGAGAGGGAGAGACAGAAGAGAGTGACTATCCTATCCTTTCCACCTGCTCATCCCTCCGGCTTCCGGGGCCCAGCTTACCTGACACAGGCAACAGGAACACGAAGGAGGTAATGGAGCCTCATGCTGGCATCTGGGGAGCTTTACAGCAGCTGACACTGGAGAGGAGGCTGGGCTTTGCCCTTTTTCAAGGTTCCAGGTTACCCAGAGAATTCAGTATTGCTACAGATTTGGTAATTACAGAGCCTCTGCCCTGTGTCTCATGGGAAGGGCCTTTAGAACACAAAGCAGAGTCAGTCACCCTTATGCTAATCAGGCCATGGGAAACCCCAGGAAAACCTTTCCTGCTGCCCTTGGGACCAGAAACTTCTTCCTGCACTGAGTTCAGCTGAAGAGTGGGGGGTGGGATGAGGGGCGTGGCCTGTCTCCCCTGGGGAACAGACTTCTTGCCGCTCACTTGCTTGCCCCTGGGATCTTTGAATCTGCCCACTTTGTTTTTTCCTAAGAGTCTGGGATTGTTTCAGGCCAAACCAGGAACTAGTCCATCCCAAGGCAATTTCAGTCCGTGGGCATGAAACAGGGCTTGCTGAAACCCAGCATCCCTAGAGATAGCCACATTTTTCCAGGCCCAAGGAGAGCTCTGGGACACTGAGGGAAGAGAGGCCCCCACCTAGGTAACATTCATGTGAAAGTCTCCCAAAATGTGTCATCATCTCAATGGGACAGGTGGTGGCGCAGATGCGCGCTCCGTTTCCGTTCAACAGGGAAAGATTGGAAGGATGATGCTGTCACTGGACGCATCTCCTCGGTCTAATATCACGAAGCAGGGACAGCCGTGGAGATCCCTCAACTGGGTTACTCAGGGCGACATCTGTCACTAAGTGACTTTAGTATTTGAGAGCCTGTGGCCTGTCTGCTTTTCAGAAATGCCAAAGCTCGTGATCAAACTTGCCACTTGGATCTTGTGGTGAAGCTCGGAGTGGAACTGCAAGTCCTTTATGCCCCCTGGGGGACCCAGTCCTGAAGGAGCCCCTGGAGCTTCAGGCCTGTTCGAGGTCTCCCGCTGTGGCTCAGAGCCTCTGAGGCTCAGCAAAGCCAATGGAGGCCGCCGGGAGTGGACAGAGCCCCGTGCCTGGCCCCCGGGGGGTAGGGTTTTTCTGAGGGAAGATAGGTTGTATTAATCGTGAGTCCTTCCGCTTTAGCTCTAAATGATGTTTGAGAGAGATGGACATCTACTTATGCAGAATTATCTATAAATAATATATGTATCTATTTATAGATTTTGCAAGCAAAATCTCTACTACAGGGTCAATTGGATGAGTGCTATAATACAGCACTGGAAAAAGAAGTAAAGCTGAATCGTGGTCTACCTTCTTCTTTTAAAATGCTGTGTTTTAAAGATCTATGGTTTGCAGCACAGCAGAGATTTTTTTTTTTTTTTTAAAGGAAGCTAATGATGTTGTCTTATATGCAAAACCGGGCATGGCTTCCCACAGCAGGAAGTCTCTGAAGGGGAGTGAGACTGGACAGGGTGCCGTAGGGAGTTTCAGAGGCGTTCCCCTCCAAGCTTCTGGTGTAGTCACTAGTCAGACACAGGGACACGGCCCTTGTCAGGGATTTTGATGACTGCAGCTGCTTCTTTTCTTTGGCAAGTTCTAAGGATGACTCCTTTGCAGCTATGTTTATCCTGGAGATAAAGCCAAGGGGCATTTTTGTCCATCAAGGTAGGATCCTGTTGCTTCAGGAAGGAGGTCACACACTAGTGAAAATATGGGGTGTCTCACCAGAAACCAGAGCTGTAGTTATAGGATTGGGGGAAGGGTTGATTTTAGGTAAACTCTAAATGAATTGTTAGTTTTCACAGGCTCAAAGCAAAACAAGGCTGTGTGGAAAATGGTTACCATCATGCCTGGGCTGAGAGGTAACTCATGGTCCCATTCTTTAAAGGGAAGATAAAGGCTATGTCCTCAACCCTTTTCACCTGTGACTAGGAAATTGATGCAGTGTCTCTCTGGCAAAGTGGCTCAGTTCTCCAAGCAAGAAGGGGTGTCCCGGGCTTCCCTGGTGGCGCAGTGGTTGGGAGTCCACCTGCCAATGCAGGGGACGCAGGTTCGTGCCCCGGTCCGGGAAGATCCCACATGCCGCGGAGCAGTTAAGCTACAATTAATACACCTTCTTCTCACCTAGTAAACATGTTTTTTGTTTCTTTTTGTGTTTGATTTATTTCGCTTAGCATAATGTCCTCCAGGTTCGTCTGTGTTGTCACAAATGGCAGGATTTTCTTCTTTTTATGGCTGAATAATATTCCATTATATTATATTAGAATATAATATACTCCACATTTATTGGAATATATCATATTGGAATAAAATATATTCCACATTTATTGGAATATATTATATATTATTATTACATCCAATATATGTATTCACATTTTCCTTATCCATTCATCTATTAATGGGCATTTAGGTTGTTTCCATGTCTTGGCTATTGTGAATAATGCTGCAATGAAGATGAGGGTACAGATATCTCTTTGAGATTCTGATTTTATTTCCTTTGGGTATATACTCAGAAGTGGGATTTTGCTGGATCATATGGTAGCTCAATTTTTAGTTTTTTTAGGAAACCTCCATACTGTTTTCCATAATGGCTGGATCAATTTACATTCCTATCAAAAGTATACAAGGGTTCCCTTTTCTCCACATTCTTGCCAATATCTTTCGTCTTTTATTTTTTTTTTTTGCTAGTAGCCAACCTTACAGATGTGAGGTGATATTGTGGCTTTGACTTGCATTTCCCTGATGATTAGCGACATTGAGCATCTTTTTCTAAACCTGTTGGCTATGAGCAGCAAAAGAAACAATCGACAAAATGAAACAATTAACAAAATGAAAAGGCAACCTACAGAATGGGAGAAAATACTTGCAAATCATATGTCTAACGAGGTGTTAATACACAAAATGTATAAGAAACTCATACAAGTCAATAGCAAAACAACAACCTGATTAAAAAATGGGCAAAGGAAATGAATAGACCTTTTTCTAAAAAAGACCTACAAATGGTCATTGGAATCTGGATAGAGATTGCATTGTATCTGTAGTTGCTTTTGGTAGTACGCCTTAAATTAAAAAAAAAAAAAAATAAGAGCTTGACCTTGTAGGAGGTAATGAATGTGGGTGTAGATTACTGCCACCTGTGGCAATTCCTTGTTTACATAATGCTGAGATGCAGAACTGTTCTCATTTTCCTACTTGCCTGGAGGGTGGGCATACACCTGAGGCATCTTGTAATTTCCCTTTTCCCCCCTTAATGAGCCTAGTGAGAGCTCTAACAATTGTGTTGATCCTCTCAAAGTATCAGCTTTTAAAAAAACTTTTTCTACTGTCGTTCAACTCTTTGTCTGCTTTTTCTTTTCATGACAAGCAGAAAAGTGCTGAAATACCCAATTGTAATTGTTAATTTGTCTGTTTCTCCTCTTATTTCTATAAGTTTTTCTTTAAGAACTTTAAAATTCTGTTGCTAGATACATTCTGATTCAGTATTAATATGTGTTCCTTTTTTTTAAGATTTTTTTGATGTGGACCATTTTTAAAGTCTTCATTGAATTTTTTACAATATTGCTTCTGTTTTATGTTTTGGTTTCTTGGCCCCGAGGCATGTGGGATCTTAGCTCCCTGACCAGGGATCGAACCCACACCCCCTGCATTGGAAGACAAAGTCTTAACCACTGGACTGCCAGGGAAGTCCCTTAAAATGTCTTCTTGATGAATTAAACACTTTATCATTAGGAAAAATACCCCTCTTTACCTCTGGTCATACTCCTTGTCCTAAAAGCTACTTGATTTATAGTCAATTAACCGAATAGCCTACTCTGTTTTCTTTAGATTAATGTTTCTGTAGCATATCTGTTTCCATCCTTTCACTTCTAATCTATCTTTGCCTTTATATTTGGTTTCTCAAGTGGGTTTTTAATAGATAGCATATATCTGGGTCTTATATTTTTACTGAAGTTGTTGCAGGAAAGGGGACCCCTTCCAGGGCCCGAGAGTGGGCTCTTGTCTAACACTTGGAAATGAATTGTCTGAGAAGACACACATGCTGACAAAGCAAGAGACTTTACTGGGAAGGGACTCCCTGGCGGAGAGCAGCAGGGTAAGGGAACCCAGGAGAACTGCTCCACCACGTGGTTTGCAGTCTCAGGTTTCATGGTAATGGAGTTAGTTTCTAGGTTGCCTCTGGCCAATCACTGACTTAGGGTCCTTCCTGGTGGCATGGCCTACACATTGCTCAGCCAAGATGGATTCTAATGAGAAAGATTCTGGAAGGTTGGTAGGACATAAGTTCTGGCATCTCCTCTCTTCTTTTGACCTTTCCTGAATTCTTGCAGATGGTGGTAGCTTGTTAGTTCTGCGTTCCTTACCAGGACCTCCTGTTGTAGGATATCTCATGCAAGTGGTTACTATCTTGCCTGGCCAGGGCAGGCGGTTTCAACTGTTAGGGTGGTTCCCCTAACAATTTCCCCCTGAGAGACTTCATACTCAAGATACTTCTTGGAAATTGAGGCAGACGTCTTTCTTCTGTAACTATGTCCTGCTAAGGGTGGGTGTAGTCCTGCCTAGTAGAGTTGAAGTCTCTCTCCACCTGATCTAAATCGACATATTCTGCGCCCCAAACCGGCATTTACCCTTGTGGTAGCAACAATTTAGCCTTGAACTGTTGGACTCTGGCAGAGATTAACCTGGTAAACGGTTGAAACAGACAGGGGCCAAACAGGAAGCCTAACAGGGTGGTCATCGCCAGGCCCAGAAAAGGAAGAGGCAAAATCCGGGGTGAGGGCTGCAGGGTGTGACTGTCTTCTGATAGCTGCTGGCGAGGTAACAGGGTGGAGCTCCAGGAATGTTGGGCTCAGCCTGACGTTACCATCCTCCTCCTGGGCGGCGGGGGTCCCTTTTCTGCAGAAGAACTCAAAAATGGTGTTATGTATACTCCTTGAAAGGGAACCAGGACCGTGCCCTACAAGACTCACCAGGATGTGAGTCTCGTATGATTAAAATCTCAATCCCTTGGTCTGCCATTTTGGTGTAACAGACCCAATTAGAAGTAGTTGGAGGAGCGACAACTGGAATTTTAATAGACAAAATAAATCTTATTCCCTGAGGAAATCAGAAGAATAAGCCTGAAACCCAGTCTGTACCTTGCACCTTAGGGAGACTTGTAGCCGGGTAGCCAGTTGTTTACTTTTATCTAAGTAGGTTTGAACTTCTGATGTGGTGGTAACTTATACATAACGGGAGGTATTGGCCACCAAACATCTTCTTTTATTTATTTTTTTATTAATATCTGATCTAAAACAATCTCATTGTCTAAAAATTTAATAGTTACAAGAGGATACCTTGAAACCGTAAGGCTGCAGCTACCAGCTGCCAGCAGGCATTGTTTTGAGAATGGCCGGTGGCATCCCAAGTCTGACGCGGCTCAGAAAACTCAAGCTCTTAGCAGTATTTGCTAAGCATTCTTCTTAGTTCTTAGCAAGAACTTGTCTGAGATCACGTCCATAATGCCTGAACCGCATTGGATGTCTGAACCACAGCTACTCCATTTTGACTTTCAGTTGCATTTCTCTCCTTCATGGCCAAAGTGGATGTCAACGTTAATCCTTTTAGTGCTTTTCTAGATATGAGAAGATGCAAGAATTTGGGCTCATAAAAATCTTCTTCTGACAGTATCTAACTATCTGAAGGCCTGTTCTACTAGTTTTTCCAGAGAGAGCCTCATTTCTGATCTCCACCCTGAACTCCTTTCAGGAGGTGTTGAAGGTCAGCAGTTGCAGCAGGTCATGCTTTAATCCTTGTAGAGGTAGATGGCAAGTGCCAATTTGTAGGTGACAGGACATCCTCACGGTCATAACTTTGACCGTGCTTTGGGAGGCATTTCATGACCGTTTCATCCCATGGTGCTAGGAATGCTCATTCCCAGGTCTGGTGAAGATTTTGCTGATAGGCTACTCAGTGTGCTCTTACTGGACTAGGCCTTACTAGTAGACAAAAGTCTTTGGACCACCTCTCTTAGTAGTCTATTTTGGTCCAGGAGAGTATTCCCTCTTGCTGCTTCTTCCCATATCTAGAGTTACACTATCACAATCACTGATATGAGATTTTGCTTGTTGCTCTGATGGAGCTGGAGTAATAGAGAAAAATTTATATTTATGGCCAGGGTCAGAGCAGGTATTATTAATTGGCTACGTGAGGGGATCCCACCTAGTAATATCAACAGTGGCTTGAACAGGACTATAATTTTTTCTTTAAAATAAATTTCCTAAGGGCTAACCAATGACAGCCTTGGAATGAAGAAATCCACCAAGGTAACCCAGAAGTACTAGACACAGGCAATTGGCCACAAAACCAACAATTGGAATGATTTTTAAAACTAGCATAGGATCATGCCTATGATAGAAAAACATTTGATTCATATGCAAGCATCCGAGAAGTCAAGAAGACATTATAAATGATCATACGAGTCAGGTCCAGGATCTTGTGCGAGCTGTCTACTTCTGATGTCGTCTTCTTCTCATCCTGTTGTCAGTGTAGTTTCGCCTCGGTTTGAGCGTGGTTTTAAGGTGATTTTGAGGTCAGCCGTCCCCTCTATAGGCCTGTCCAGTGCAGGGGCCCTTTGTGAGTGGAAATTAATCCAACAGTCAATTCCCTTCAGTTTCACTGTGCATGGGCTATGTAAGAGTACCTGATAAGGGTCCTTCCATCTAGGTTGGAGATAGTTCTTTAAATTATGTCTTTTCCAGTATGCATAATTCCCCGGTTGCAGGTCGTGGGGCATCTGATCTTCATCCAAAGACAGATTGCTGAGATAAGCTTCAGAAACAGACTTAGAGTGTCCTTTTAATAATTCAATTAGACTTTACACTAATATAACATAACAGCAAGGAACTACATGAGAGGTGAGTCTTTGTAAATTCAGACCTCCATTAACAAAACTGGAATTTAATATTCACTGAAACATAATCTTTTTCTCTCTAAAATTACCCTCATTTTTTACCAAATATAAAGAAATTAAGACCAATTTGTTTGCAGAATAGGTCTGATCTCAATAAACTTGGCCTGATGATTTATATAACTGTAATTGATCATACAGACTCTTTTTTTTTTTTTTTTTTTTTTTTGCTGAATCTTTTATAAGAAGTCTCAGGCTGAACTTTTAAAAGACCTCTCCGGGCTAGGAAAGTCAAGCCAAGGGCTTATCACAGATTTTGCTTAACAGATTTAGATGAATTCATCCCTTTTCAAGATCACCAAAATACCTTGAGATTTCTGTACCTGTTAGTGAGTGGCCTTCCTAATTTATCTGATAAAGCTGATGGGAACCTAAGAGTTTCCAATGTCTGGAGGAAGCAGATAGAGAGAAAAGATAAATGTTTCATTTCTGCTTGCAAATGTATAATTTACCAAATTACTGTAAGTCATAATTAGTTTGAGGGGAAGGTTTTCCTGCCACCTAGAAAACACAGATTTAAACCAGTAATTTTTCAGATAGAGACCATAAAATTTATAACCATATTCACCAGTTCACTCAGTCCTATGTAACTAATCCTTTTTATTAACAACTTTATGAAATCATCAGGTTTCCCATTAGAATTTTTCAATTTCTTACCCAGTTCAGCCTTCTGGTCTGAAAGTCAAAAACTTATATTTATCCAAAAGTCCTTTCCTCTTGAAGAGGAAGCATTTTTGCAAAGGCGTCAGAATAAAACCATAACTAAAGACAATGACAAAAGAATTACAAGAAGGTACGTTTAAAATCTGATTACAATGCAATTGACAAAGAAACTTGATTACTGTCGTGACATATAACACTTTAAGATAATAACTAGAATTATGACTGATAACATTTTATCAGGATATATCACATTTTTAGGAATCATATATAATTTCTAGAATATCTATATTAGTAACATTTAGCATACAATACAACCTAAAAAGACGTATTACTCATTTGACAACACCTCCTATCTAATTTAACATACCAAATGAACCTAATTAGTTTAATATCTCTCTTTGGGATGTTTCAGGGGCCCTTTGAAGCATCCCAAAGTTAGCTAGAGGTCAAAGAAACTTCATTACAGTTTGATTTGGGAAGTTTTGTCAAAAAAATATCAAAAAGGTTTAGAACACTCAGTCACATAGGATCAGGGGGACCCCTTCCAGGGCCCGAGAGTGGGCTCTTGTCTAACACTCAGAAGTGCATTGTCCGAGGAGACACACTTGCTGACAAAGCAGGAGACTTTATTGGGAAGGGGCGCCCCGGTGGAGAGCAGCAGGGTAATGGAACCCAGGAAAATGCTCTACCACAGGGCTCGCAGTCTTGGGTTTTATGTAATGAGGTTTGTTTCCAGGTTGTCTCTGGCCCATCACTCTGACTCAGGGTCCTTCCTCGTGGTGCACGTATCACTCAGCCGAGGTGGATTCCAACGAGAAAGATTCTGGGGGTTGGTAGGACGTATGGACTGGTGTCTCCTCTCTCCTTTTGACCTTTCCCGAATTCTTCCTGTTGGTGGTAGCTTGTTAGTTCTGTGTCCCTTATCAGGACCTCCTGTTGTAAGATAACTCATGCAAGTGGTTACTATCCTACCTGGTCAAGGCGGACAGTTTCAGTCAGTGGTTCCCCTAACAAAATGACCATCTCTCTCCTGAAGAGATGTCTAGAATCTTAGCATCACACTTTATTCCATCACGTAGAGCCAAATTTCCATCTGGTATCGTTTTCCTTCTGCCTGAATATTTTTTTTTTAATATAGAACAAGTTTGCTGCTCAGGAATTTTCTTAGCATTTTGTTGTTGTTATTATGTTTAAAGTTTTTACCTTATTTGAAAATAATAGACTTCATTTTTGAGAGCAGTTTTAGAACTGAATGAAAGGTACAGAGATTTCCCATATACCCTCAGGAGCCCCACCCCCATCCTGATGCCCCTTGCTGGTTTTCTGTCCTGGAAATGAGGATGTCCTGTGCTGTTTGAACTTTGATCCCAGTCTCTTCGACTCAGAAGAATTGCTGGTCTGTTTGGGTTCTTCCTCTCTATGCTTTAGCCTGGAAATCTGTCTCCTGTAGAGGCTGGAGACTTCCTAAGTTTCACCTCACTTGTTTTCATCTCTCCTCAATCATTGTCCTGCACTGCTTGTGTCCAGTGTCTGAAACAGTGGTTTGACACATTTTGCTGGTTCCTTAGCTGTATACTGTAAGAGGGCGGTCCCTGCAGCAGTTTTTTTTTTTTTTTTTTTATAATGAATCGTGGGGTCCAAGCTCTTGTCCTTGAGTGTCCGCTCCCCTCTTCCTACGAGCCCAGTGCCTTGACTGAGGGCTAGAATCGGAGGCAATGAGCCTCCCATTCCATTGTCTGGAATCATTCCGTATCAGCCTCGAGAGACCACTAAATACTTAGTTGGAGCAATGGCTCCAATGCCTTGGAATGCACTTCAACTCACTAAACACTTGTTGAGCAGCTTTTGTGTCAAGACACTTAGACCAGAAGTGATTAAGACAAGGTCCTTGCCCTTCAAAATCCTTCGACCAAATATGGAGATTGGGAATATGCAAATGTATACAATGCAAAAATTAAGCAAGACTCAGATGGAATACTTAAGTCAGAGCCCTGTGGTGAGTCAGGGGAAAGGTTGTATTTGTTTGGGAAATAAGCTGTGTTTTCCAGAAGGAGGTAGAATTTGAGATGGCCCCTGAGAGGTGGCTTAAAGTTTGGAGACAAAGCTAGGGGAGAGATTATATGCCAGACATGAGGTCAGCCAGAACAGAGGCAAGGATGAGAGGAAAACCAGTGGAATGGTTGAGGAAGAGTCAGGCTTCCCACTTCTCTGGGGTGTAAAGTGTTCAGAGGGACCTGGGAAAAACCCTGAGGGATGCACTGAAGTTTCAGAGGTAGATTTTTTTTACATCTTTATTGGAGTATAATTGCTTTACAATGTTGTGTTAGTTTGTGCTGTATAACAAAGTGAATCAGCTATACGTATACATATGTTCCCATATCTCTCCCCTCTTGCGTCTGCCTCCCACCCTATCCCACCCCTCTAGGTGGTCGCAAAGCACAGAGCTGATCTCCCTGTGCTATGCGGCTGCTTCCCACTAGCTATCTATTTCATGTTTGGTAGTGTATATATGTCCATGCCACTCTCTCACTTCGCCCCAGCTTACCCTTCCCCTTCCCCTTCCCCGTGTCCTCAAGTCCATTCTCTACATCTGCGTCATTATTCCTGTCCTGCTCCTAGGTTCGTCAGAACCATTTTTTTTAGATTCCACATATATGTGTTAGCATATGGTATTTGTTTTTCTCTTTCTGACTTACTTCACCCTGTATGACAGACTCTAGGTCCATCCACCTCACTACAAATAACTCAGTTTCGTTTCTTTTTATGGTTGAGTAATATTCCATTGTATATATGTGCCACATCTTCCTTATCCATTCATCTGTCAGTGGACACTTAGGCTGCTTCCATGTCCTGGCTATTGTAAATAGAGCTGCAATGAACATTGTGGTACATGACTCTTTGAATTATAGTTTTCTCAGGGTATATGCCCAGTAGTGGGATTGCTGGGTCGTATGGTAGTTCTATTTTTAGTTTTTTAAGGAACCTCCATACTGTTATTCATAGTGGCTGTACCAATTCACATTCCCACCAGCAGTGCAAGAGGGTTCCTTTTTCTCCACACTCTCTTATCTTTGATAAAGGAGACAAGAATATATAATGGAGAAAATACAGCCTCTTCAATAAGTGGTGCTGGGAAAACTGGACAGCTACATGTAAAAGAATGAAATTAGAACACTCCCTAACACCATACACAAAAATAAACTCAAAATGGATTAAAGACCTAAATGTAAGGCCAGATACTATAAAACTCTTAGAGGAAAACATAGGCAGAACACTCTATGACATAAATCACAGCAAGATCCTTTTTGACCCACCTCCTAGAGAAATGGAAATAAAAACAAAAATAAACAAATGGGACCTAATGAAACTTAAAAGCTTTTGCACAGCAAAGGAAATCATAAGCAAGATGAAAAGACAACCCTCAGAATGGGAGAAAATATTTGCAAATAAAGCAACTGACAAAGGATTAATCTCCAAAATATATAAGCAGCTCATGCAGCTCAATATCAAAAAAACAAACGACCCAATCCAGAAATGGGCGGAAGACCTAAATAGACATTTCTCCAAAGAAGATACACAGACTTCCATCAAACACATGAAAGGATGCTCAACATCACTAATCATTAGAGAAATGCAAATCAAAAGCACAATGAGGTATCACCTCACACCGGTCAGAATGGCCATCATCAAAAAATTAGACATAGATCTGATGGGGAGAGGCTATGGCATATAGATGAACTGGAAACTCAAAATGGGTGACAAGAAAGTGAAGAAAATATTTCAGGAAGAACGAGGAGTCCTGTGTCACTGGGGTGCAAAATTTGCAAAAGAGGAATAAAATCTGATAACCCTTGGAACATCAGTTTGGATCCTCTTGTGGATTGCTCTAGAGATAATACTTTATTTGAATTAAAGGTGAGTCACCAACACTTCCTAAGTTGCCTGTTTGGTAACAACTAGCACAATAACCAGAATTAAAAGAAAGAAAAATAATCCACCTTCTAATTTTTTTGTGAAAAATCTTTAATTTGATTTGGCTTCTATAGACTTCGAGGGAGCATTTTCACACTTGGCAACATTCTCATCGTGCTTCTGGATTTTTCATCTCTCCCTTCGGCAGCATTTTCGACCACTTTGGGAACAAGGGCCTATGGGTATCTCCCTTGGAAGACAGCCAAACAGAGCACACCGGCCGCCTCTCATTTTGCAATAATACCTTTGTAATATATTTATGGTTCTTCCACTGCCTGCAATGAAGAAACGGAAAGCACGGGAAGGTTTTAGGAAGTGCAAGACCTAGGCTTTTGGAATTCCTCACGTAACTGATCTGTGGCCTTTCTTTTACTTCTTTTTCCTTTTTCTATACCATCAGGAGTAAAGTACAAGGTGGGACTAAGCAACTAACAATGTGTCCATGGGTTCAGCTCAGCCATAAACCACCGGAGTGCTGAGAAAGTGGCATGACCACGGGCAGCCCCCCTCGTGAACTGACACCTGGGAGGCCGGGGCCACGGTGGTCCCCCGGGACTCTCTAGAGGCCAAAAGACTCTACCACCAACCACTAAGCTAATAAAAGGGGAGTCTGTGCTTCTGTTCTCAGATTGTCAATTTTTCCTCTTGGTATTAAAGTTTTACATCACTTTCCTCCTGTCTCATTAACAGGTATAACGGCCTTCCCGGGAAGGGGTGGCTTTTGTGATCTGGTTTTTCTCTTACGAGTGAATCAGAAGAGATCGAGACCCTTACTTTAAGGTTCTTAATGGTCTTTGTCAGAAAGAAAAAAATTGGTTATGTCTAGTTCCCAGACAATAAATCTATTTGGTCTAAAATTCCCAGAAGAATGGAGAGGGCTGACTCTGAATTATATATTCTCAATCCTTTCAGCCCTCTCATTTCCCAGCCCCTCTTACCTGAAACAGGCAGCAAGAACAAGAAGAACAACGCAAAGAGAAGGTAGTAGACCCTCATGGCTGGCCGGCTTCGCAGCTGCGACTGGACCAGAGGGTGCACTGGCTCACTTTATAAAGGCTCCAGGTCCACAGCCACAGGGAGAAGCATTCAAAAGCTGCAATTCCTGTAATATTACAGCTATGACAATATGATGTATTTCCTGATGCTTCATGCCAACGTATCTTACAAAGCAGACCACGCCCATTCCTCCCAGGAGTTAATTACAAACCTAAGGGGGACACAGAGCTTGATGCGAGCGCAGGGCTATCCTGATGCCTCTGAGCTCTGGGTGCTCGTGTAGGTCTGGCTCAGGTCTGGCTGCCAGCACAGGTGGGAAAGACCTGCCTGCTCCTGCGTATGGAGTCCTAGGACATGCAGCTGGGAGCTCACCTGTCTCCACTGTGGTCCTTCTAAGCGTTTGCCTCTTCCTAAAGTCCTGGGAGAGCCCGAGGGCCACTGGGAACCACATCAGTCCAGTCCAAGACTGGTATATTCAGAATCTAGGCGTAAACTGGGGCTAGGCCACACCCTGAGCCTGCACGGATATGCCTGAAATTGCTCTGAAACAGGATCCGCTTCTAAGCAGTGTGGGAAGGGAGGAAAAGTGGGCTACATTCCAGAGACCCTGCCCTTATGCCCCTTGGCCTGTGACGGGGTGTTGCCCCTTGGGTGAAGCACAGCTTATGTACTTCATTGTTGTCTGAAAACCACCAAGTCATGAGTCAAGAAGGTGTGTCATTTTCCTTTATGAGAGGAAGCGGATGTTGGGGTGATACATTTGATGGACTGACATCTCCTCCTCATTGGCGACACTCCCTATACAAATGAGGAGCTTCGGAAGATACACTTACAACCTCTGGTTACTCCTGTGTCGTGAGCATTCAAGGAAGTCCAGGGGTCAGGTGATTTCCACTGGATATAGATTCAATATTTAGGGGGCCAGCTGCTTTTTAAAAAACTTATTAGGCTTAACTGTTAAGAAATGCAATCAGTGGGTTATACTCGATAGATTATTTCCTTGGAAGCTGAAATCATCATGGTGTTGGCTGGCTGTTGCTTTGTGTGAAAGCAATTGTAATGGGCCCACCAGGGTTCTGGGGTGTCTTAGATCTAGGACTGTGGGTTCAGGATCCTCTTGTACCTATCGGATTCTGTAAGCAAATTCTGAACTCCTGCTATAGATAAAGTACCATGTGCTTGGGGTAGGTGAGGGGATAGAAGGGATAAAATACAAAGAGGGGCCAGTTCTGGCTCTTTCTCTCAGGGAACTCCCATGTAGACGGGCATAGAATCGAATAGACCATAGAGAATGGACTTTAATAAGGGCCATAATAAGGGTTCAAGCACAAGGCTGTAGAAATGTAAAAGAAAGGTAATTCATGCTGAAAGGCAAGTTTGGAGAGCAGATTTAAGAAGAATTTCGAGTGGTAGACACTTCATACTTTTAAAATCTAACTTCCCTCATCAGTTCAGGATTTGAGACAAAGTGGACATTTTTATTTTAATTAGTTAATTAGTTGAAATATAGTTGATGTACAATATTATATGTTACAGGTATACAATATAGTGAGTCACACTTTTAAAAACATAAAATACTGGCTATATTCCTTGTATTATAATGTTGTTAATATAAAATATTGGCTATATTCCCCATATTGTACACTATATCCTTGTAGCTTATTTTATACATAATAGTTTGTACCCCTTACTCCCCTCTCCCTATCTGCCCCTCCCCCCTCCCCTCCCCCCACTGGTAACTGCTAGTTTGTTCTTTATATCTGTGAGTCTGCTTTTTTGTGATGTTTACTAGTTTGTTGTATTTTTTAGATTCCACAAATAAGCAATATTGTACAGTATTTGTCTTTCTCTGTCTGACTTATTTCACTTAGCATGATATCCTCCAAGTCCATCCATGTTGCTGCAAATGGCATTATTTTGTTCCTTTTATGGTTGAGTAGTATTCCATTATATACATATACCACATCTTCCTTGTCTGTTCACCTGTTGATGGACACTTAGGTTGCTTCCATGTCTTGGCTATTGTAAATAATGCTGCTATGAACACTGGGGTGTATGTATCTTCTCAAATTAGTGGGTTTAGCTTTTTTTGAATATATACCCAGGAATGGAATTGCTGGGTCATATGGTAGTTCTGTTTTTAGTTTTTTTGAGGAAGCTCCATACCGTTTTCCACAGAGGCTGCGCTAATTTGATTCCCCAATGCAGACATGTTTAACTGGGGAAGGAGATTAATTCCGGGTGGGCAGGTGCTGACTGGGTAAAGAGTCTCACTCGGCCTCACAGGGGGTAAAAGAGATAGCTGCAGGGGTGTCACAGAGAATTAGGACCAGCTCTCAGTCCTCAGAGCTCTGGTTACCGGTGAGGACTTACTTTCCCACTTGGAGAGCAGACCTCCACGGTGAACCCAGGGTCTAACCTGTCCCTTCAAAGCAGGGAGGGCTTTCCAAGGCGACATCACTATTTCATAAGAGGTTCTTTGGGAGAGAAAGCCACTTTTTCTTGTCAGCTGATTTGGAAACTGGGGACTGCGGAGCGGGCCATGGCAGTGGTAGTCACCCCACTCGCAAAATGAAGTTTGAGGAACATTTCTGTATTTTAAGATGTTTATAAAAGTTACTCTTATTTGTGGTAAAAATTCAAACAATAGGAGAGTGAGACTGTTCACTTCTCTGCCCTGGGGAGACACTGGTAACTCTGATTTGCCTTCTTTTTGACTTATTATAGCTTTTTTTATGTCACCAATACTTTTGGCCTCTCGAGCAATAGCAGTTACACGTTTACCATTGAATAATTCACACATGCCTGTGAGTCTGACATTGACAAGAACGGGAGCGACTCCCCAGGCGGAGAGGGCCTAGACTCACAGGGCTTGGAGATGCAGACCCTGCTGACTGGATGTGCTGGGTTTTCTCCCTGCTGTGAGTCAGCATTTTTCTATGTTGATTAGGTGGAGAGAGGAGAGACTTGAGTAATTCAACTATTTTCGCTCATGTCAGACTTTCCTCTCATCTCCTCTAATCCTTTATTTATTTTTTAAACTCTGGTTTTAAAATATGGAGCAGAGATTTGGTAGATCAAAGTTTTTGGTCCAGGGGCAGTACTATGTGGAGTGCAGAGGTCCAGGTTGGAGTGAGACGTTCCCATTTACCTCTCAGCTCTATCATTTATTATTTGGGTTTACCTGAATAAATTCCTTAAGCTCTTTGAGCATCTGTACCTCAGCAGTAAAGCACAGAGAGTAATCAATGTCCTGTTTAGTCCACAGTGAAAGCCCTATGAGTTAATGATATAAAATTGACTTGTAAACTGCAAATTACCACGGATCACCCATGTGGTCTGGGGAAGAATAACCAATGAGGTCTGGTTACCAATAACAAGGTAGGGCAAAGGTTGTGGCATGGGTTCCCTTGCAGGATTTCCACTCTTCTTTATCTTCACAGAGTCTAAGTGTGACTCAGCCGCTCTCCTTTGCAGCCATTTTAATCTTGTCATGACCACTGTTATTTAAGTTATATAGGCAAGGATATGCATTATCCCATTTTACAGATGAGGAAACTGAGGCTCAGAGAGGTTGAGTGACTTTCCTTAGGCCAGCCAGCTAGTAAATGGCAGTGCCCTGAGCTGTAGGGAACTGTGTACATTTCCCAGCCACTCCTGACCTCCAGGTACCATGTAGATTTGCCAAAGGGATGCACTGGTAGAAGATGAGAAGGCAGGACTTGGTGAGAAGCCGGGATATTTATCTTCCTGAACTTCAGAAGGCATCTCCTCCGTGCTTTCAATTTTGGCCAGAAAGCTACTTCATCCATGGGCCTGGCTTCCACAGGCAGGTCCACCACGACCCCAGCTTCTGCTGCGCGGTCCATATCCCAGGCTTTGGGAAGGTTGCCTCCTTCCTGTCTTTGTCCCTCTAGCCCCAGGGATAGTAGTGCCTTTCTGCTGTTGCAAATGCTGAAGTGACTCACCATAGGCTTGATTTCTCAGCCTAGCACCTCTATAACCAGTTGTCCATATTAAACTCCTCCCATTTGAGATTCTTATATTTACCTCAATTTCCCTTGTTGCATTTTGACCGTCTTCCAAGTCCATGCTGTAAATCGTAACACTATGAAAGTTCTGTTCATTCTTCCCCTTCTGGTGCCAATACCACGTTGTCACCAGCTAGAATACTTTGCCGCACACTGCCCTCCTGTCTACTTTATCAACGTCTTAAGATTTAGCATAAAATGGGAGCTTTGAGATGATGGTATAGAGTTGCTGGTTGCTACCAACTAATTGTGGCCCTTTGTTTACACATTCTCACAGTTGTGTGCTTCCCACTGTAGGTGAGGCAGCTTCTAGAATTCCAAGATATCACTGTTATCTTAGCTTAATTATTTTTCTCCAGAAGAATGTAAGCAAGAAAACAGGAGAGGGCTTCCCTGGTGGTGCAGTGGTTGAGAGCCTGCCTGCCGATGCAGGGGACACGGGTTCGTGCCCCGGTCTGGGAAGATCCCACATGCCGCGGAGCGGCTGGGCCCGTGAGCCATGGCCGCTGAGCCTGCACGTCCGGAGCCTGTGCTCCGCAACGGGAGAGGCCACAACAGTGAGAGGCCCGCGTACCGCAAAAAAAAAAGAAAAGAAAACAGGAGAGACAAAACCTTGCCTTAACTATGTAACCACAGACTGCCTTTTCTTCTGGAAGGGTGGCAAACTGTAGGCTTTTAGTTTGGGGCCATCTATGGAGGTATTTTGTTTTGTCTCCGTGGAGGTTTAGAAATTAGCTTACCACTTACTCTTATTCCCATGCTTCATACATTAATATATTTGCATATTTCCTGTAGGCATCTGAGCCGTTACTCCTGCTTTAAAAGATACGGTCTTCCCTTCAAACCCAAGTCAGAAAAAGCTACATTTCAACATGGGGACATGGACCAGGAAGGCAAAGGCTGTATTTCACACTAGGTGACTGAGCTGTCTCCACCAAGCCCCCTGGATGTGGACTAATACTTTACATCATCTTCAGGCAGCAAGTATTCTTGGCATTTTTGCATCTCCCAGGCATGAGCAAACATGGTTGACCCTTTAGCTTCCTGAAAATACTCTTGAATTGTGAACATCTTATTTGACATTTTGCTCCATCCACTGTACAAAAAAAAATAGAGGAAATATCAATAGAAAGGTGAAGGGAGGAAGTGCAAAGAACAGACAAATGTGGGCGTGAGGGATGCCTGGCTCACCATGAGTCATGGGCTCCTATCTGCTTGACCAAGTGGAGCAGAGTCAGAGACACAACTGTTCACCCCAGGAGCCAGAGCACATGGTGAGGAGATGGGGCAAGTAAGGGAACAGTGAACCGTCTGGTCTAGCCAAGTGGACAAGCGTGGGGACAAGTCTGCATTGATTTGGTAGTGGGGGTGATGACAAGAATACATGAAAAATTAGATCTAAGATTTTTTCACATCTTTATTGGAGTATAATTGCTTTACAATGGTGTGTTAGTTTCTGCTGTATAACAAAGTGAATCAGCTATACGTATACATATGTCCCCATATACATATACATATGTCCCCATATCCCCTCCCTCTTGCGTCTCCCTATCCCATCCTTCTAGGTCACAAAGCACCGAGCTGTAGATCTAAGATTTAAATGATCTAAAATGCTGAACTTGGATTTCCCTGGTGGTGCAGTGGTTAAGAATCCACCTGCCAATGCAGGGGACACGGGTTTGAGCCCTGGTCTGGGAAGACCCCACATTCTGCAGAGCAACAAATCCCGTGTGCCACAACTACCGAGCCTGTGCTCTAGAGCCCGTGAGCCACAACTACTAAAGCCCACGTGCCACAGCTACTAAAGCCCATGTGCCACAACTACTGAAGTCCACGTGCCACAACTACTGAAGCCCACATGCCACAACTACTGAAGCCCATGCACCTAGAGCCCGTGCTCCGCAAGGAAGAGTAGCCCCCACTCACCGCAACTAGAGAAAGCCCGCTTGCAGCAACAAAGACCCAATGCAGCCAGAAATAAATAAATCTTTTAAAATAAATAAATAAATAAATAAAATGCTGACCTCTCCAACATCTCCAATAAAGACCGAGGAGAAGGGCTGAGAAAGCCGTGCTTACAATTGGGCCAATGGGCCTGGTGGTAACTCTTCCAAAAATCTTTGTGTGTTAAAGACCATTTACATAATCTACCTCCAAGTGGTGTCTATCAATGGCTCTGGGAGTGTGGCCATTGTGAGACAGGCCACTGATGCCAGGGACCTTTGCTGGATCTCGGCCACTCTGTCCTATTCCTCCACACCTCAGCGGCAAAGTGGTTCTCAGCGCAGCTAGACATAGTCCGGAGGGAAGAGCTCTCAGTAGAGGCAGTGTGCCTGTTTTCTCCTCCCAGGAGCTTTTTTTGTGTGTGTGGTACGCGGGTCTCTCACTGTTATGGCCTTTCCCGTTGCGGAGTACAGGCTCCGGACGCGCAGGCTCAGTGGCCATGGCTCGCGGGCCCAGCCACTCCACGGCATGTGGGATCTTCCCGGACCGGGGCACGAACCCGTGTCCCCTGCATCGGCAGGTGGACTCTCAACCACTACGCCACCAGGGAAGCCCCACCCAGGAGCTTTGAATTAAGATTCAAAGACTGTTGAGGAAGGCCATGGGCGTATCTTCTCAGTGGTCTCTCACTGAGAGTCACTAAGACTCTGTATTGTCCAAATACTAAAATCACCGTACATTGCCATTTCTAGTCCTCATTTCTTTATATGAAAAATAAATTAATTTGAAGAGGTGGTGCTTAAGATCCTCTTTGGCTACATCACTAAGGCTTCTTTTCAAGGTTCTCTGCACCCACCACGTCTTACCTTCATACAGCCATTTCCCACTCCTCTGAACGTGGACGACTCTAAACCAGCCAGACCCATCGATGCCTCACCATTGCCTTGATGACGGACTATCGCTCAGGATTTTACTCATGGGTCCAGCAGACACAGAGATACTTCTTAGCTTTGGTAAAGGACGAATAAACTGGCAAAGTGATTCTGTGTCCATATTCTGCACCAACTCTGCATAGAGCACTCCTCTCAGGTGCTACTTGGGTCACAAGTCCAAATCCTCTCAAATTACCCTCCCTGACTTTGCTTCAAGTGAGGACAACACTTACTTGATGTTGCTTAAGAATATTACAAGAACAGGGAAAAAAGTGAGAGCCACTGCATGGGGAACAGAACCTCTCAGGAGGGAAGAGGAAGGAGCTTGTGTTGTCTTCAGTGGTGAACACTTGGGCAGTGCCTACTTTGTGTCTGCTGGAAGGGAAGAGTTCACTGCAGGAGAGACCTTGGGTTCGCTGAATGAACGTTCATATTATACTCAGGCTGGAGCTTAAAGGGTAGACTCTTCATTTCTGGACACACCCAGGTTGACTCCTGCCAGGGGGAGAAATGTCTCCTGAATTAATACAGCTTAAAAAAATTTGGGGCTATTCCCTGTATTTCTCTTTGTAGCTTAGACACCTGATGATATCTTTTTTTTGTGGAAGAAGATACCCTGATGGTTTAGAGTACACAAATTAAGCAAAGATGTAAAAGACATACGCAGGGCTCTAAAAATTAATTCTTTCTCTCACCAAGTATTTTTAACTTATGGGAATGGAGGGTACAGGAGCCAGCTCTTCTCAGTGAATCTCCATGTTCCAGGTTCTCCCTCAAATTTGTATATTTTTACTATTCTTGCTTCTTTCTGTCTTAGAGGGAGTATTTCTCTTTTCCGAGGCTCTTCTTTCTATACCTTTAGAATCCACCTCTTTTAACCATATACCATTATTTATCCTCTTTCTCTCTCAAGCCACTTTCTTACCCTCTCTTTCTCTACCAGCTCCTTTGTTATGGCCCATAATCGCACTTAATTCTCTACTTAAAAATAATCTCTCCTTGACCCTTTTTTCCCCTCAAACCATTACTTCACTGTCTTTGCTCATTTATCATCAAATTTCTCAAGAGTGGTCTATACCAGTATATATTCCCTCAACCAATTGGTCCTCAATTTATTGCTTCCCGGCATCTGTCTCAAGAAATACATCAGAAGCACTCTCTCCAAGTTCAACAATGACTTTGGCATCTCCAATCCAATGGCTTCTTTGCCAGTAATCATTTGATTTGATCTCTTTGCGACATGTGACTTGTGGGGCTACTTTCAATCTTGAAACCTGTCCCTCTACTTTGACTCAACATCCAAAAAACTTTGTGGATAGCTGCTCTATATTAGGACCTTGGGACCTGGTGCCTTGACAGATACATCGATAAACGATATTTAGTCTCTGGGCTCTGTGCCCTTCACTAATGGTGGAAAGACACAGGCATTTGACATGGTAACACATAATATAAAAGACATACACTTTCCAATTTCCTCCTATCATTTGACTGCTATCTTTGGTTTATTATGGAATTTTTCCTCTTTCTGTTCTCAAGGCCATAAAAGCGAACATCTTCAAGAATTTAATATTATCACAGCAATGATAATAATGATCATCATTATCATGATAATTGACATTTATTGAGCACAGACTACATGCAGACACCATGCCGAGCAATCTGTATGCATTTATTTTATTTGAATTGTGCAATAATTCAATAAGGTTAATATAATTATCTGCATTTCACAGTTGAGGAAGCCAAGACTTAGAGAAGCTAGATAAGGTATCCCATCATTATATATTTAATTCTTTCTGATCCTTCTCTTTTCCTAATTACTCAAATTCAATGTGTGTCCAGTCAATTCATTCCACACAGCTGTTTGCACAGTCTACAGAGCCCTGCTCACGTACCAATTCCTCACGATGCTGACCACCCTGGCTGAAAGTGACTGCTGTCTACTCTGCATTTATGCAGGGCATATTTTGTACTACACTTGGAGCTATTGCCAAACTCCTTAGTAAATGTCATATGCTATCACTATTTGTGAACATTTCTTATCACCTTTAATAGATGGTGTCTTTTTACTTGCGTCCTTGTGTTAATGAGAAAGTAGATATTCATGACCTACATTGCTTTCATCCTTTGAATAATCGGAGGTATTTTCAAACTAGGAAACTTAGAAAAAAATATATCATAAAGGAGAAATAATACCAGAAGAGTTAGGAAGTAGAGAACCTCAGCAGGCAATGCAAAGTCAACAAAGGACTTACAAAGGACAACAATCTGAATGAATTTATATTTTAGCAAAAAATTTACAGCAAATATAATATGGAGGTTGGGTTAGAGGATTATGAGGCTAAAGGTCAGGAGATCAAGAGCTGAACTGAGGGCTCTTTAGTTCCCAAAAACAATGGGATAAAGAGACAGACTTGAGAGCGAGAACCAGCCAGAAGGTAGAATCCAAAGTTGGTACGATTGAGCGTGAGAAAAGGAATTAAGAGTGAGAGGAAGCAGGCTAGGAAGACCGCCAGTGTTCTGTTCAAGGGACAGGTAGATGGTGGTATCATCAATAGGGAGAGACAATCAAGGTGGTGACCCCCGGCAGGCATGAAGGGAGACATGCTCTGGAGAGAGAGCCAGGCTGAAGATGTGACACCTTCTAACAAGCTCAAGCTGTTTGAGGAATTTGAAGCCTTAGCGGTAATGTGATGCTGTGTGCATCTTCCCAGAGTCTAAAATCACACCCAACAAGGTGGGGCTGATCTCTTGACTCCTGAGGGCAAAAATCAAGGCTATTACATCAAAAATTCATATAAGGTCACCCTAAAGACCTCCTACCTATCTGACAGCAATGTTTTCATCCCAAGAAGAATGAAGTGTGCATGACGCTTTACTTTCTGTTTATACTTCTACACTTTAATCAGATTCTTTGACTGCATTTCACGCTCAACCCCAGTGAAAGCTCACCAGACAGCAGCTCTTGGTGCTAGCCTACACGGTCTGCTGGCTGCTTCTCTGAGCAGGAATTTTAGGGCATAGGTGGCTCTTAGAAAACAGCTATGTAGTAAACTCGTCAATGGGCCAGGGGCTGGGGTGGAGGAAGTAATGTATCCAAAGGCAAGAGGACCCCAGGGAAAATTTTTGAAAATGTAGGACTTCCGGCACTGTTATATAATCAGAACTGATACTTGAAATGAACCTATTGGCTGTTGCTGAAATAAGCAATGGGAAACCATCAAATGCTTTACACATAATGACTGGCATCTCCTGAACTGTTATGTACCTAGCACTGTAACTGGTGCTATAAAGCTTTTTTTTTTTTTTTTTTGCGGTACGCGGGCCTCTCACTGCTGTGGCCTCTCCCGTTGCGGAGCACAGGCTCCGGACGCGCAGGCTCAGCGGCCACGGCTCACGGGCCCAGCCGCTCCGCGGCATGTGGGATCTTCCCGGACCGGGGCACGAACCCGCGTCCCCTGCATCGGCAGGCGGACTCTCAACCACTGCGCCACCAGGGAAGCCCCCCTGCTTCTATTAATAAACCTTGCCGCCAAGCCCGGGAATGACTCGTCCTTTGAAGGTTCATGCGGAATGAGCTAACAGAGATAAGAATCAACCCGCATTTTCTGTGGGGAGAAGAGCTCAAGGGGGGAGGGCTTCAAATCTTATCGAGGACTAAGCTTTCTCAAATCCCCATGAGGTAGGCATAGGGCGGTGAGTGCGCCTTCCCTCCATAGGAGGAAATAGAACCGAGCTGAAATGGTCAAGCCCATGCTTCTAGGGGAGTTTATCCACTATTTAAAAGTGACTGTTTTCTTGCTTTGTTATCATCAGCAACAAGATCTCAAGAGTTAAAGGGATCTGCAAGGTCATGTAACAAAATGCCTCACGTGACGGTTGAATCCTGCCTCTTCTGCAGCACTTCTAACGCTGGTGAACTCAGTGTTCCCAAAAGGATCCCACTTTACTTTCAGCTGCTATGCCTATCATTTTACTTTTCTCCTTATTGAGCCAAACGACACTTCCCTAAAACTTGTCTCATTGTTCGTGTCTGGATTCCTGGTTCTCAGAAACCTCCCTCCCCTCTTTCTTCCTTTCTTCCCTTCCTGTTTTCTTTCTCTTTTAAATTAATTAGACCATGTCCTTTTTATTTTATTTTTGACTTTCTGATTTTTAAATTTGAGTTATAATCGACAAATAAAATTGTAAGGTCATGATGTGTACGTTGTAATGATTCAAAGCATGGGCACGGGCTTCCCTGGTGGCGCAGTGGTTGAGAGTCCGCCTGCCGATGCAGGGGACATGGGTTCGTGTCCCGGTCTGGGAAGATCCCACGTGCCGCGGAGCGGCTGGGCCCGTGAGCCATGGCCGCTGAGCCTGCGCGTCCGGAGCCTGTGCTCCGCAACGGGAGACGCCACAGCAGTGAGAGAGGCCCGCGTACCGCAAAAAAACAAAAAAAACTCAGAGCTTATACCCTTTTCTCAAATGGTGCTTCGGTAGTTGTTTGGATAGAGCACTGAAGAGCTGCTCCCAGAGCAGGGGTTGGGGGCCTGTGGAGGCACGCATCACTATGCCACCAGGAAGCGGGCAGCAAAGGGAAGGGGGGACCACATACCCACGAGACCCTTACCCTCCATGGCGTGGTCAGGGTGGGCGCTGGCACCTGGAGAGGAAAATTGCTGGAGTGGAAGATCCTGGAACAAAGCTTTCTGTCATCATGGTGCTTCTTCATTCTTCTTTTTATGAAGAGCTGTCTCTCCAGCAAATTCCTTTCCCAAGACTCATGGTGTCTTCCCTCCACATGAGCGGATGCCAGAATGATGGGGAGCAAATGGGAAGGGCGAGCCAGGCACCAGGGGTGTGAAGTCTCACAGTGAGCCAGCCTGGGGCTCCCTGGCTTCACCTCTGCCCGACCAGCTGATGGCGGAGCCGTGGTGACTCAAGGAACAGGATGTTCAGGTGTGATGCTTGATGCTAGGTGTGGTGCAGTTCCAGGCGAGCACCACGAAAAACTGGAAAAGCTGCACATTTCACTTTACTGTTGTCACTGTGTTGTTCCAGGGAGGAAGCTGGGGGAGCAGAGACGGGGCAGCTACCAGCCCAAGTTTGTGTCTCAAAGCCAGATGAGTGTCTTCACCCTTCAGAAACTGTCTCCTTTAGCCCTGTGGTTCTCAGTACCATCTTGGCAGCATTTAAGAATTACATATGGCGTCCAAGGCACCACCTGTAGGGATGACTGATTGAGTAGCGTGGATCCTTAGCTAATTCTGTAAAGGGACCTGAGTGAAACTATTGTGCATCCAGAGCTGAGAACCATGGCCTCAGGTAGAGAATCGTGGTTCCCTTACATCCTCTCCAGCAGCTTCACTATCGTTTCCCTGCAGTAACATGACTCTGGCCATCACCACATCCCCCCACTAAGTAAGGCTCAGGAATGAGCACATTTATCTGGTCTACTGACTAAGGCTGTGGGCAGAAGTTACTCAGATACCTGGATTCCTTGACCCCAAATCCTATACAGTCCTAGCTCCTTAATCTGTGTCCAGTTCCCACAAATCTGACAGGAGTGAGCTGAGCTCAGGTTACGTGATCGCAACCCTGGAGAGCTGGAGGACCAATGGGCGGGGCTTCCCACCTCTTCCCCCCATATGAGCCCCAAGGTGTTCACTGTTCCCCTGCCTAAGAGAATGTTAGCTTCTAGAAGTTAAATCCACTTGAGTCCATATATCTAATATTAAAAACAAACAAACTTAAAAGTTGAAGAAACTTGTATTAGTCACAGGAGAACCAGATGGGTTTTTCTATGGAAATAATCTTTTGAGAAATTGCTGCAGCATGAATAGCTGGAATTCAGTCTTGCCAAATTCCCTCCAGCGTGAACTTCAGAATTTTCAAAGAAAATAGAAGAGATTTTAACTCACATATTTCACATTAAAAATATTAAGGGTATAAATGAGGCAACTGAAATTTGAAAATACAGTTTTACTATGCTTTCTGATGTTCACATGAGAGAACAGATATTCCAGTCAAAGGTATCTGGGAGTAATAAAAATTGATTTTTCACTAGTTAAAAGCAAAATCCACATATCTCCTAAAAAGCACACTTTTTACAAGCCTCATTATCCGTACTTGACACAAAGCATTCAGAAATAGAAAATGAGGGGACTTCCCTGGTGGCACAGTGGTAAAGACTCTGTCTTCCAATGCAGGGGATGCCACAACTACTGAGCTCGCGTGCCTCAACTAGAGAGCCCACGCCGCAATGAATGGTCCCGCATGCTGCAACTAAGACCCAACGCAGCCAAAAATAACAATAAATAAATATTTAAAATAAAATATCTCATTTTTAAAATTAAAAATACTTTCAAAACAATAAATAAAAAATACTTTCAGGTAACTGCGGTAATAAAGAAAACTCTGAAATTACAATATATTAAGACAATAACGACTTAAGCAATGTGTAGGATGTCATTCACGTCTCAAAGGTATCACAGGACTCACAGGACACGCTCCCAAAAGGGATTTTTGACTTAAATCATTTTCTATTTTTTGAGAAGGAAAGGTCTCCGCATTCAGCACAAGTGGCCTCCCAACTCTAAGCTTTTACCTTGAAGCACCGTCAACATCTAATTTGAAGGAAGGCGTGCGCACCGCCCCTCGCCAGACGCGGGACGCCCTCGCGCCCACGCGGAGAGTCAGCTTTCGTGAGCGTCTGTACCCACTGATCACTGACCGGAAACTCCCTGGGGGCGGGGCGGAGGGCGCAGGTCACGGCCCCACGCAAGCCCCTCCTCCCTGGCCCCGACCCCCGATCTCGCAATTTCCGGCCGAGCCGGAAGCAGCTCTTCTGGCCCGAAGGCCCGTTACCTGGCGTGTGTTTCACTATTTCTCGTTCAAACTCTCTCGTGGATGCCCTCAGCGCCGCGTCCTCCACACCCGGAGTCCCGGGCCCCTCGACCGCTACCGTCCCCGCCCGCGGGGAGCCCCGCCTAGTCGGGGGGAGCTCTGCTGCCGGGGCCGGACCTGAATCTGTTCCGGTAAAATCGCTGCGCGGCTGGTCCTCGCCCGACCTTTCTGCCCCGGTTCTTTTCACCGTCTCCGCTCCCCACCCCGCGCCTTGTCAGGTCCCTCTCGGTGTGTATTCTCCGGCCTTCGAGGGCGGCGTCGGGCCGTCCCGCCTCCTCCCGACCCTGCGTCCTGCAGCCCCCTGTCCTCTCCTGAATCTGCGTCCCCATCCTGGCTCCATTCTGGGGCCCAGCCCTGCCGCTCTCCAGGCGTTCCCGTCACAGTCACCTCTTCAGAGAGGCCCCTGAGTCCAGCGCTGGGGGCGTTCACCCGTCCCCGCCCCGTGACACCCCGCGGTCTCGAATCCCATCCCACCCGGCCGTGCCTGCAGGGTGTGTTTACATTCCCGGGGCCGCCCTGGAAAGCGTGCTCTTGCTGTGCAGGGGCTGCTGCATTCAATTCTCTGCTGCGACTGCAGAGGTGCGGCAGGGGGATGACGAGAAAGGAGCGAGATCAAGGGAGAACCAGGGAGACAGAGTGAGATAGTAAAAGCAGGGGTGAATTGAGGTTGGGGGAGTGGGTCTCATGGGCTTGAAAAGACCCGCTAAGAGTGAAGGAGAATGACCTGGGCAGCAGGGGAATAAATGAAAATAGACCAAAAGAGGATCAGCAGAGATGGAAGAGGGCAGAGACGGGGAGGGAGTTACGAGCACCAGTAGCGGCGGGGGCAAGAGAAAGGTAGATCCCGGATTCATTAGTTGTGTTTTTAAATTTCCAGCTTACAGTCCCGTTTACAGGTATTGTGTCAGATTCCGATGATGAGGTCTCAGTGGTTTTCCAGTCTTCATCACATGTTGAAAATATTCTTCAGTGCTTAGCAAGTAATTTTACACTATTTCAGTGTGTTCTTACTAAGGATATTGGTAATTTTCTATGTCAACAGTCAAAACCAAATTAACCACTTAGTCTGATATTCAACATCTTTATCCCCTTTTATGAGCTTTTAACTTAGTGGGCTGTGAACTGAAGTTTCCAGCCAAGTATATATTCCCTTTGTCGTGTCTCTGAAAGTGATCAAGGGTGAGCTGGATTGTCCTCAGAAGTAGTTGGAAGAGAGCCCTTCTGTTCCTGGTGAATAAATCGCTGAGCTGTTTCCATTGCTGACCTCCTTTCATGTTTTCCAGTGCTACCAATTAGGTCTTCTTAAGATCATAAATTTCTTTTTATATTTTATTTTTGGCTGCGTTGGGTCTTCATTGCTGCACGTGGGCTTTCTCTAGTTGCGGTGAGCGGGGGCTGCTCTTCGTTGCCATGCGCAGGCTTCTCATTGCGGTGGTTTCTCGTTGCAGAGCACGGGCTCTAGGCACACGGGCTTCAGTAGTTGTGGCACACGGGCTCAGTAGTTGCGGCACATGGGCCCTAGAGTGTGCGGGCTTCAGTAGTTGTGGCTCGCCGGCTCTAGAGTGCAGGCTCAGTAGCTGTGGCTCACAGGCTTAGTTGCTCCGTGGCATGTGGGATCTTCCCGGACCAGGGCTTGAACCCGTGTCCCCTGCATTGGCAGGCAGATTCTCAACCGCTGCGCCACCAGGGTAGCCCCGTGTCATTTTTTGATGGTTTTAATATGATGTTCTTCTGGAAAAGAGGAGTCAAATACTTGAGATTATTGTGATTAAAATCGTGAAAGGAAGTGGCTCTTGCTGAGGGATAGGAAATGTGATTTTTAGGGGCAGGCAGGGGTGAGAGGGCAAACCCTGCACAGTCTCATCCAGGCCGTGTCATTCCCGTGAGGACAGACCTGGTTCCTCTCCGCCGGCCTTTCCTGCTGACCCCCTTGCCTGCTCCAACCCAGCAGGGGGTCACGAGGCCACTCGACAAGGGAGGGCCCGGACTTCACAAACTAAGCGAAGATCAAAAGTCTCTCTCTCCAGGGGCTTCCCTGGTGGCGCAGTGGTTGAGAGTCCGCCTGCCGATGCAGGGGACACAGGTTCGTGCCCTGGTCTGGGAAGATCCCACGCGCCGCGGAGCGGCTGGGCCCGTGAGCCATGGCCGCTGAGCCTGCGCTTCCGGAGCCTGTGCTCTGCAACGGGAGAGGCCACAGCAGTAAGAGGCCCACGTATAGCAAAAAAACAAAAAAAAACAAAAAAAAAAGTCTCTCTGCAGTGAGGCGGGAGAAGAGGGCACTTGATTCTGAAGGGAGCCGGAAGAAAGAGCAAGAATGCTGTCGAGGGCCAAGGAGCTGGGGATGGGAGGGAGACTGAGAAGCTCGGGAACAAGAGGAAGGGGAACGTCTTCCCGTCCTCACCCGAGGTGACCCTGTGCTCAGCAGGTACGGAGGAGACCGTGGGGGCGCTCACACTCACTGCTGGCCCGCCTGCCCGTCTCCTGTTTAACGCTTCTGAGTCCCTGTGGTTTCACTGGCCGCAGGGGACGGTGTTTGCCACTTAGTGAGTCCCTTCCTGTGTGTGGCTGAGGCGTAGGGAGTGGGTATGAGAGGCACACCCTCCACACCGAGGGAGGATCTCAAGGCTGATTTTGGCTGGGAAAGAAGCTTTCCGCGTGTCTTTATTAATTCCTTGATTTGACCGTCAAAACTTTCATTGATTTCTGTCAAATAATCTGTTTCTCCATTTTCGTCTTTAATATTTTATTTAAGCTTTTGTTTCTTTTAACTTTATCTTCTTAATTTGTAACAATTTGAAATGTCAACTCACTCTTGTTTCCTTTTACTTTCTCTTGGTTTATAAAGTTGAACAAGCCCTCTCTGCTTCTATTAAGTGTATTTAAAGTTAAACACTTTTTCCAGGTAACAACTGTGGCCCTATTCTATGGAGTTGATGTGTTCATTCTTCATGGTGATGATGACTCGAATTGGCAATGGTCATTCGATTGTATTGTAACCCTGTTGTTTAAACTGTCATTGTCTTTCAGATTGTTAGTTTTGTTTGTACTACCTGATTATTGTTTATTTTCATTTTCATTTTACTGTGGTAAGCATATGTGGCCTATTTGATCTATTCTCTTTTGCATTTAGCTAAAACTTTCTCTGTGGCTAATTACAAAGTCAAATTTGATGCGTGCACTGGAGGTACTGAAGTCTCTACGTTGGAATAAGTGGGGATAAAAAGTCTCTACATTTTGGATGTACACGCATGTACACACACGTTCATTAAAGTATGTGTGTATGTGTCTTCCAGGGAATCTGGCCTCCTGGGAAGAAGGCCAGACTCAGGGACCATGCCCTGCCCACTAGCCCTCCAAAGCTCCACCTACTCTGAACAATAAGACTAGAGCACTTTCTCAGCCCCCTCTCGCTGCACCTTCTGCCACTGCCCCACCCTACAGCCTAGAGGTATGTATCGTTACTTTGGGATCTTGCCTCTGAGCCTGGGACAGTTGGTGGACAACTGGATGGTCCCTCCCTGCCCTCCTGTGCTTACAGGACTGTAGCGCAGCGTGAGCAGTTGCCTGGTTCTGGGCACACTCACAAAATACCGCACAGCCTCCAGGCAGCAAGGACCTCCTCTTTAGCTTTCCACGCGTGTTCTCTTGCACCTGTTCCAGGGCTTCCGAGGGGTCTTAGGAAGTTGTTCATTGAGCCTGGCCAGCCATGGACTCCCTCCCCAGGCCTTGCAGGCAGGCTCAAATGGTTGCTGGTCCCCAAGATGACTTAGAATGTTTTCTAGAGGCTCAGGCAGGCCAGAATGTCGTCGTCTAGTCTCTCCTGTCAAAGTGGCCACTCCAGGCCTCCTGAGACAAACTTGGGAAATTTGTGGACACTCGTTTCTGGAAAGGGCATTGGGAATGACTTGAAAGCATCTGTGTGTTTGTATTTTGTGGAACCCTCTGTAGTCCGCTTCAGTAAACTCGATACCCTGCGTGGATAGAGAAAGCTGATTCAGTGTTTTTTAACAAGAGTGATAAATCATAATTGTTGTAATAAGTACAATCACGGTGATTAACATCAATAATGATAATGGTCTTTATGACAAGAGCAATAATAAGAAGAAACTGAAGGAGATGGGAGAATAGACTACAGACCTCAGTGAATGAGTGATCAGATACCCAGTAGGACTTGGGGTGGTTCGAATCAGAGTCCTAGGTCTGCTCCTTGAAACGTGTTCTCTGAAGGTGAAGGACAAGCAGCAAAAGAGAAAAAGAAACACCGGAAGTGGGGCATAGGTGAAAGCAAGGGCCCCTAGGAGACCATCTGCAGGTGAGACTTTCCAGGAAGAGAGGAGCCCAGGTCCAGGGCCTCCCTGCCGCCCCATCCCATCCCCTGGACGTCTGGCAGGAGTGGGGGTCTCCCTGGAAGGCAGGGATCCCTGCTTCCCTACGAGGAATGTTAAGGCCCAGCACTCTCAGCCCTGAGTTCTGGCTGCCTGTCTGCCATCTGCTCTTCCTGGGTCCTTCAGTATCTGTGCACCTCTGTTCCAGTATCTCTGCCTGGGGCTGCTGGAAGGTGTCAGCTCCCTTCCTCTGGCTGGCAGGAAGCCTGGGAATAAAACACCAGATGAAAAAGGGGGCAATAATTATGAACAAATCAGAGGATGGGAAAGATTTTTAATCATATGAGTACTTATAAACTATAGACACTCAAAAACATCCATTCAGAGCCAGAGCTAGATCCCATTCTACCTGGAATAGACTTTATGAAGAACTCCGTGAGATCCTCCATGGTAGAAGGATGGTTTAAGGGAAGATGCAGTAACA
The DNA here is from genome assembly GCF_005190385.1 of Monodon monoceros. Lineage (NCBI taxonomy): Eukaryota > Metazoa > Chordata > Mammalia > Artiodactyla > Monodontidae > Monodon > Monodon monoceros. The sequence goes on along the minus strand of NW_021703773.1, from coordinate 28,843,706 downwards.
TGTGGCACTCTGTGGACAAGAAGATAAAGTTGAGCCAGAGCCGACTCTTAAAAATGCCATGAAAAAAAAAAAAAATGCCATGAAATTTGGTGTAACTACAGAAAGCAGGAGATTCATATTAACTTGCTGTAAAAACTCCTCCAAAACAGGCATAACATATGAACAGTCATCGCCCAGAAGTGCTCAAAGAAATGGATGTACCTCTGTAAACATACGAAGGTGCACAGACATATAGATATGGACACAGGGGAATAGCTGTCTATATGACAGTGGGAGGGCAAAGTATTGAAACAATGATACAGTTATGTAAACATGCCTTGCTTAATCTTCTCTGACTGGTAATGTTAACAAAGTGAAAAATCCTACTTCATATGATGAAAGAAAACTGGATTCTCATACGTTGCAGATAGAACAAAAGTGTGCTACATTTGGGGGTTAGCAACCAGGCAATATCTGTTCACTTTTAAAATACACATGAGCCCACAACTAGAATGCATCTTCTGCCAATCTCCCTCAAAGTAATAAACTCATTATTAATTAAGAATGCCAAGTATTCATTCATGTTGACATCACTAAGAGGCAGGAGAAGCCAACTTAAAATCAAGCAGTGAGCAAATGGTTGATTAATTTGAGGTTCATTCCTGTATTGGAACAATAGAGAAATTTAAGGAATAAATTCTGTCTCTGGCAGAACACTCAGAGAGCATTCCAGCCTAATTTTTTTTCAGTTTTTTTTAAATTATGATAAAATATACATAGCATTTACCATCTTAACCATTTTACGTGTACAGTTCAGTGGTGTTAGGTGGTATTATGTTTATTCATACTGTTGTCCAAACTATCACCACCATCCATATCTAGAACTCTTTTTATTTTGCAAAACTGAAACTAAATCCATTAAACAATAAATAGCTTCCTGTTCCCTGCTTCCCCGTCTCCTGTCAACCATCATTCTGCATTCTGTCTCTGTTATACTGTATTGTTCTATGTATTCCTTTTTTTGTATGTTTTAATACTTCTTTATTGAATTAAATCATAACATTATTTTTGTCATATCATTTCCTTTGTTATCTTTACCATTAGCATGGATTTTATAGGTTGACATGTCTTTCACATCTTTCAGTTTCTCTCTAAGCCTTTCAGTAGTTCTTACTTAATCCTTACTTACTTAATTCTTTTTTCTTTTGCTGATTTTAAAGCCTGTCATCCATGTAAATTAATGACTTTTTAGCATTGTCATTTTCCTTTCTCTTATCTCCCACTGTGGTCTTTTCTCTTAAATTATTAATAAATCTTAATTTATTTTACTTTGGCAGTTTTGGAGCTCTGTCAAGTCATTTTTCTTTCTTCTGTTGTCTTATAATCTCTTTCATTTTTGTAATTACGCTTTGAAGTTCTGTTAAGGTTTTTAATAGTTTGTAGTCTCTCCATTACTAAACTTATTGGATAGTTTTTTTTTAATTAATTAATTTATTTTTGGCTGCATTGGGCCTTCGTTGCTGCGTGCAGGCTTTCTCTAGTTGTGGCGAGCACGGGCTACTCTTCGATGCGGTGCGCCAGCTTCTCATTGCAGTGGCTTCTTTGTTGCGGAGCACGGGCTCTAGGCGTGCAGGCTTCAGTAGTTGTGGCTCGTGGGCTCAGTAGTTGTGGCTTGTGGGCTCTAGAGCGCAGGCTCAGTAGTTGTGGTGCACGGGCTTCTCATCGCAGTGGCTTCTCTTGTTGCGGACACGGGCTCTAGGCGTGTGGGCTTCAGCATTTGTGGCTCGTAGGCTCAGTAGTTGTGGCTTGCGGGCTCTAGAGCGCAGGCTCAGTAATTGTGGTGCACGGGCTTAGTTGCCCCGCGGCATGTGGGATCTTCCCCGACCAGGGCTCGAACCCGTGTCCCCTGCATTGGCAGGTGGATTCTTTCTCTCTCTTTTTTTTTTTTTTTTTTGCGTTACGCGGGCCTCTCACTGTTGTGGCCTCTCCCGTTGCGGAGCACAGGCTCCGGACGTGCAGGCTCAGCGGCCATGGCTCACGGGCCCAGCCGCTCCGCGGCATGTGGGATCTTCCCGGACCGGGGCACGAACCCGTGTCCCCTGCATCGGCAGGCGGACTCCCAGCCACTGCGCCACCAGGGAAGCCCTGGCAGGTGGATTCTTAACCACTGCACCACCAGGGAAGCCCCTGGATAATTTTTAAATAATGTTTTGCTCCAAGGCATAGGGTTCCTTGAATATTAATATTCAATTTTTTTTTACCCCAACCTCTCTTATGCTTTAGTCTTTTAATAGTTACTGCTTTGGTTATTTTTTCCAAGTTATTTTCATTGAGTTGAGTTCTCCTTAAGCCACATCAGTTCATGGTAATAGTTTGGAGAGAATAGCAGGAACTCCTCCTGGCTCAAAGAAGTGACTTTAACACAGGACATTTGGAAAGTTTGTGGGACCTGGTATTTGTATTTTTATAGTGAGGGGCTGCTTTTATTTACAGTTCTCATCCACTCATGACCTTCTTTGATGCCTTCTATTTGGAAGTGTGGGCAAAGCACAGTGATACCTAGGTACATTCCTTCCCACTCACAGGGCTGTTCTGTTTCATGTGCATCGTGGTTCCCTGGATGTCCCTGTATGTCCTTAGAAGAAAAATCCTCAAGGTAAAAAGAAATATTTTATGTTTCAATTTAAATCTGCCCTGAAGTCAAAACCTAACGTAATCCCATGGACAGTGCCTTATTAGTCTTCCTAGGTTTTCCTTCCTTGTCCTTGGATTCTCCCATATGCTCTCGATAACTCAGTAGGTAAACCGTATTTATGGAGTATCTTCTGGAGATTGTGAACTGTCCTAGATATTGACTACCTTTCCCCAGTTATCAGATCCTTGCATTAATCTGGGGTTTTCCTTTCAGATCTGATTGAAAGTACTCTCCTCCCTGCTGGGTGACTCACAGAGGAAAATAAGAAGAAACAGTGCCCAGAATCCAGCTATCACGCCACCCACCCACCCACAGACATTTAAATAACCCTCTAGATCCTCAGTCCCCTCAACTCACCCTAGAAGGTTCCAGTTCCTCATCAGAGTGCATGCATACAACGGGCAGAGAGCAAAGCTCGAGAACCACCCTGGCACTACTTGTCTCTGTGATGCTGAAGACATTCTCCTTCCTGTGTGTTACAGAGAAGATTCAAATTTCCAGGTATGGACCAATGTCTGGGGGAGGGGCGTCCTCACTATTGTGAAGATCAGGTACCTCAAAGCTTGGGGTAGAGGCAGGTGTTTGAGGGGTGTAGAACATAGGACCCAGTCCAAGTGCACTAAAACGGAAACACTGGGATAAGAGCTTAGGGCACAACTGGAGCAGGGCTTCCAACCACTCTCTGGCCTTGTGGTCACGGAGGAGGACAGCAGGGGCCTCGGAGGGGAAACCATGGGCTCGCGTCAGTTTCCGAGATCAATGTCAGTTTTCTCTCTCTGCAGAGTTTGTAAGCTTTGGAAGATGCTAGTTGAACATTCTGCACTATGGAGATGTGTACCTGACACCTTACAAGGTACGTATGGCCTCTATTTGGGAAAATGCTTGAGGGTCTCTGCTGTAAACCGGGCATGGCAGTTCTTACACAAAACCCATGCTGGGCTCCTTGGAGCAGGTATATATGACGGCTCAGTGAGCTTTGATATTGTCCAGGGGCCCTGAATATCTGTCATTCCACTCCCTGATTCAGGTTGAACGCAGTTGATTTTTGTCCTTTGATCATCGGAATGCTTGGGTGTTGCAGGGAGAGGCCCCGGTTGTCAGGCATCTCTTCCAGAGACATGTGAGAGCAGGGTTCCAGTCACTGAGTGTGGGGCTCTACATGATCTGAAGCATAAAGCCTCCTGAAATCATTCCAGCTTTAATTAAGGAAGCTGGGAAGAGGTGCCCTCACCAAGCTGAAGTCTAGTTGCATGTTCTATACTTGAGGAAATTCCCGATCACCAAACTTGCCCAATCCTCACGAGTGTGGAACTACACAACTGTGAAATTTCAGAGTCACGGATCTTCAAGGAAAGGGACTTCTCTCCACTGCCTTTCTAACACAACCTCGTCCTGGACCCTCTCCTTACCTTCCAAGGCAGGGAGATGATGAACCTGCCCAAGCTGCAGGCTCTGTGTTTCCTGCAGTTGGTGGACATTCCCCTCGTGCCTGACTAGGGGCTCATGATGGCTGTCTCTGAAGTTGATTGACTCCACAGCCTAAAACTGGTGAACTCCTTCTCGTCAGGTGGATTCCTGCAGGCAGTAGCCCGGCATCTTCAGAAGCTCAGTATGAGAGTGGGCTCAACAACCAAAGTATTGTCTCAGCTAGAAAGGATGGATTCCCTGCTACAACTGGAACTAAAATATTCCTCCCAGCACTGAAGACTTCCTCTCTGCTTCTAACATCCTCTCTGTTGGCCTCAGAATGCCAGATTCCAAGTCCTGCAGCTCCTGGAAGTCCACACCTCAGGCCAGGGGAGGGAGGATGCCGGGGCTCTTCTGCAGGAGGCGCTGCTACGCTGTGCGGTCACTTTTAATTCCAGGCCACACTCGCCCGCCAGGTGGTGGAAGCGACGCCCCCGTGTAACTCAGGCCTATCCTCACCGCCCTCACCTGCACACTGAACCATGAGAGGACATAACTCACATTAAACTGTGGTCAGGGAACAGACTTGAGCCAGATACACGTGAGCGTGAAACGTAGTTCAACCAATTATATGCTGCGTAGTTTTCGTTAAGTCACATGAATCTTTCCAGGTCGGTTTCATGAAAGGAAAAGTGACAATAATAATGGCAAATGAGGGAATTCCCTGGCGGTCCAGTGGTTAGGACTCTGCACTGTCACTGCCAAGGGCCCAAGTTTGGTCCCTGGTCGGGGAACTGAGATCCCACAAGCCGCACATGCCGTGGCCAGAAGAAAAGAAAAAATAATAATGGCAAATGAATAAATGGCAAGATTATAAGAATACTCCTGTTACCTAATATGTGATCAATATTGATGACATGTTTGGGTAGAGGGCTTCTTAGATCTTCCATAAGAGTTATCCATAGACTTTGTTGTCTGTACTTTCTGCTCAGTTTGCTTGGAACCTAAAACAACTCTAAAAAAATAAAGCATTTTTAGAAAAAGAATGAAAGGATATCATCTGTTTTCCTTAATTCCATATATGTGATTTACCTAATTAGTGAGACAATATTTGATTTAAAAAGGCATGCCTTGGGCTTCCCTGGTGGCGCAGTGGTTGAGAGTCCGCATGCCGATGCAGGGGACACGGGTTCGTGCCCCGGTCCGGGAAGATCCCACACGCCGCGGAGCGGCTGGGCCCCTGAGCCATGGCCGCTGAGCCTGCGCGTCCGGAGCCTGTGCTCCGCAACGGGAGAGGCCACAGCGGTGAGGGGCCCGCGTCGCAAAAAAAAAAAAAAAAAAAAGGCATGCCTTGATTAGATCTACATTGACTTGGCGTGCACATTAATCAGGGTGTGTCTTTCGATTTACATGATTGATGAGATTATCAGCTGTTTACAAAGGGGGCTTGCCATGAGAAGCTGTTTATCTAGAGAGAGAAAGAAACTCTGAGTTCCTTTGGGTGGGTGGTGACCACATCCTCAATAAAGAGTTGGCTTCTTTGGTTTTTCCATGGGTTTGGGTAAGTAGTAGAGAGAATTTTTGTCAGGAAAGACAGACTCCGTTATTTCAGAAGAGTTTATAATCAGGAAATGATGGATCACATGAGTGCAGCCACTTGGGGGCAAGTTTCCTTACTGTGGACATAGAGTTTCTCCGTATTTATAATTCATATGCAATGGTCAGAGGTGAACTTGCCTAATCTTACCATGTATAGGTAGATTTAGACCACTGGGAGGGCAGAGCATAAATAAATATCTAATGACTAATTAGGTGAATGGCCTCAAGGAGTGGTAGAGTTCTGTGTAAGGGCAGAGGGGAAGGGAAAGGTTTAACTTGGTTGGAGTTTAGTGAAAGTCTCCTGCTAGTTGAGATTTAAACTGATGCTGACATAAATTGTGTATGGGTGGGAAGTTTGTGTGTGTGTATTGGGTGGAAATGAAGGTTGATACCAGTCCCCAGTGTAGAGATAACAGCAGTATGTGTGTGGGCTCAGCCAGGTCATGCACACATCAATGCCAGGATGTCTGGTGGAGCCGTTAACTAAGACTGAAGACTAGAGGAGGAGTGCTTTTTGTATTTGGAGGGGCAGAGGTGTTGTCCTGAGAAATATTTCGTTTTAGGTGTATGTAAGTTTCCAAGGAGAGATGATAGCACAGAAATGGAATCCAGACAAGAAGCTGGTCATTTTTAACAGAGATAGCAGTAGAAGAAATGAGAGCAATTGAATAAATGTGTGAGAGGAGAACAGGAGCTCCCATTAAGTCTTGAGACACTCCAGTAGGACCGAGGAATTCTTTGCAGAGGACTGATAACAGAGTAGATCGAAGACAGGAGAATGAGGTTTCAGTTTCGGCTAGGAAAAAGTTCCGGAAAGGCGGTCAAGTTTCAACTTTTGTTTTCAAGGAAGACTCTATCTGTGGGGAGATACTTAACTGATGAGGGGACTGATGGACAGGTGTCCAGTAAAGGAGAACAAGAAAACAGGAGAGAAAGGAGTTCAGCTGGAGACGCTAGACTAGAGGCAGCATGACCCGTCAATTTGAAGGGAGAAAAGGAGTAACCCAGGGGTAGGAATGTAGGAATATCTGTAGCTATCATGATGGTGAACGGAGTTACTTTGTCACATCATGTAATCCGTCTGTGTTATGAACTGAATTGTGTGCCCCCAAAAGTCAAATATTGAAGCCATCCTCAGACCTCAGAGGGTGATGGTATTTGGAGATTAGGTCTTAAAAGCGGTGATTAAATTAAAATGAGGTTCTTAGGATGGGCCCTAATCCAATTTGGCTGGTGTCTTTGCAAGAAGAGGAGATTATGGCACAGACATGTCCAGTGGGAAGACACAGGAAGAAGACAGCCATCTGGAAGCTAAGAAGGGCGGCCTCGGAAGAGACCAGCCCTGGCTTCACTTTGATTTCGGACCTAGAGCCTCCAGAATTGTGAGAAAATAAATTTGCTTAAGCTACCCAGTCTGTGATACTTTGTTACAGCAGCCTTAGCAAACTAATACAATATGTGTAGTAGGAAATAACCTCATCTTTTGAAATGTGAAGAGTATGTAGATTCAAAAGGCATGGTGACAATTTGAAATATTTATGGAGCAAATACTTGAAATATTTCTGTTTTACTTTGCCAAACATAGTAGAGTTGCCAGATATATTTGAAAACAACTAGGAGTAGGTGATTCTGTGTTTAGACAGGGGTCGACTTACTAGTAGTGTGTGTCGGATGCAGTCATGGAAAAGGCAGGTACAAGGAGTCACCTGCTATTGGGATTTTGATGGGGAAATCCGGTTAATAGTCCAAGGGACATAGAAAATGTTCTGGTCTTGGTAAGTGCCTGTTGAAATGAGTAAGTGTGGATTAAACTGAGCAGGAAAAATGTAGAGAGATGTAGCTTGATGTTTGAGAAGTGAAACAAGTACATTGGGGGTCCCCATGTGGCAGAGGACCTGAGTTTGGGGTATCAGAAGGCAGAGGGGTTGTAGTTACAGGTTGGGGCTCCTGATTAATGTCAGAGCAAGTATTCCAGGTAAAACCTGGATATGATGTGTATTGCATAAGGAATATGAGCATAGGAGACAGGCAGAACAAAATTAAAATTATAGATGCGTCATTTCTAGCTGTGACTTTGTTATATGATTAACTTTTTGGACCTCTCCTGTGTATGTCATTTGTTATATTGGTAAACAAACTAAAATCGCCAGGTTTATTTTAAGGCCTAAATGAGTGAATATACGTAAATATCCAAGCACTAAGTCATGTTTGATACAAACTTTTTTGTTTTCCTTTTTCTGGACCTCAGGTACAAATGGGTGAGTTAATCCTACTTTTGTCTATGATGCATTATCATCATTTTCCCATGAAATATATTTAGTTATTGGTATTTCAGGGGAGAATTTACACTTTATAAATGCTTTCTCTGTGTGTCTCTTGCACACATTTGTGTGCACGTATATATACATATGCGTGTACACATACGTGTGTTTGTGTATAATGAAATGCAGGGATATTGCAGCTAATGAAGATTAATGCAGAACATGATTTCAAGGATTTCAGCTACCCCTTTCCTAAGATAATCAGCTGGAGTTAGCCCAGCCATCCTTGACACAGAGGGCTCAAGACAGTCCACGACCGGAACACTATGACTCGTGTACCCCTGCTTCCTTCTGGAGCAGCGGATGTTAAGGACGAGACCGGAAGGGTGGGTGCCGCGGTTCCTCCAAGTGGAATAAGTCCTTAAGTTAACTCCCTCATAAAACAGACTTTTAGTTGATTGACTTCCAGGTCCGTGGGGGTCAGATCCAACAGACTTAAGGGAGCACTGCCATGAATGCTGGGGAACCCCTGCCAGTGTGTTAAGTCAGAATAATGAAATCTGAGAATTCCCAGTGTTTACCTGCAGGTGGGAACCAAAATCTACATGCAGCGTGGGTCAGGGGTCACTGGTTTGGAGTCAGGGAGAGAACTGAATAACTCTGGGTACCACAGGCTAATTAACATATGAAGCTCAATACTTTCCATGTTCTTGTCTGTAAGTTATTTGTATTTCTACTTTTTAAATTAACAACCACAGTTAAAGTCTTCTTACTTTTGACCCTGGGAGAGGAGTAGAGGCCTCTGTGTGTTTCCAGTAGGGTGTGCACTGCATGTTTGTCGGTTAGACTGGGCGTCACACCCAGGTGAAGGTTTGGGGCTTCATGAAGGTGTGCACAGGACTGGAGTCTCACGGCTTCTTCTCCATCCGCAGCTCTGCCTGCTTAGTGCTTGGACTGTCTGTGAGTGAAAACCCAGAGAAAGACTGCTCGCAGCTGAGTTACTGACAATGCAGCCATTGGTGAGTAAGCAGTGCCCCTTTCTGCTGGAATTGCACACACTGCTGCTGACAGCAGATGGGCAGGTTTCTCTTACTTGCATGGATGTTCTAAGTGCAGTCAAGAAACATTCAGGGATCTGAGCTCCAATGAAATTTCCCCAGGACTCTGGGATGGTTGTCATGGGTCAAGAACTCCTTAATAACTAGTATCCTTCCTAACATCACACTCTTTTATTCCAGCCTCTGCTAAGCTTGTGTATTTACAGAAGAGGTGAGAGAAGTTTTCTTTCTCTAATCTGTCCATGGTCTCATTGGGGAATAATTCACTCGTTAATCACGTTAGTGGCTATCGTGGTCTAAGGTTGTGGTGAATAGAGAGGAGGGAGGAGGAGAACATTACAGTCCAATGGGGAGGCCGAGTTCTCATCAGGTGGGTTCAGTCAGTCCTGTCTTCACAGGTCCTGGGTGCGGACTGTGAGCTGTGAAGGGAGCACGAGAGAAGCTGAGGCCAAAGGAGGCATGAGGGATCATTCATTTATTTTTTTCCAGTTTTAAAGTTTTGATAGAATATATTTGCTCTTTTAGGAACTTCTTAAAAAGAAGATTAACCCTTTTTTTCATTTTTGGTAACTGGAATTAATGTATAGGGAGTATTATTTCCTTAATTGTGGCTCCATATTGAGGAGGAATAGAGTAAAATTTAAGACCCTGTGGAAAGTTTTAAAGAACTAGATAGACCAAAACGAGTCAAGAGGCTTCTGTTATCCTTCAGTAGAGAGACAAGCTAAAGAAAGGCGACAGTAAGGACTGGTGTTTGAGGTCCCAGAAAACATTGAGAGTGGGGGTCCTCCCACCAGAGGGACGGGTCAGGCTGGGTCTGTCCTTCAGCACAGCCACCCCAGAGTCCCCCTGGCTTGTGCTGCTGGACCATCTGACCTCATACCTTCTTATGAACGCCCAAGTTCTGTAGAGTTCAGCGAGACCACGCCTGTTGATACCAAGTCCTGTATGAAACTTGTTCATTTCTGAATAATGCTGGAGACGGTTTCAAGGTTCTCGGACATTTTAATAAGTAATAGACTAAGGCTTGTATTTAATACATGTTTACTTAGATAGGGAGAACTTCATTAGTTCATTGGATCTTTCAATACTCATAACAGGTTATTAAACCATTTAATAGATGAGTCTGAAGTTCATTTAGGGGAATGATACAACTGCAGTTATGGTTTAAAAGTGGCAAATCAGGGCTTCCCTGGTGGCGCAGTGGTTGAGAGTCCGCCTGCCAATGCGGGGGACGCGGGTTCGTGCCCCGGTCCGGGAGGGTCCCACGTGCCGCTGGGCCCATGGGCCATGACCGCTGGGCCTGCGCATACGGAGCCTGTGCCACAGCAGTGAGAGGCCCGCGTACCGCAAAAAAAAAAAAAAAAAAAAAGGTGGCAAATCATAGTTATCGTTTGCCTTGGATGTGTCAATAAGTTATTGGAAGTTAATCAGGAAGAGTTTCATGAATTTTCAAATGCAGCTTTTAATCACATGTCTGAACTCACAATTACCAGTTTTTTGGGAAGATTTCCAGGTTTTTTTTTAGTACACCACACTTCGTGTGATATTCCTTTATAATAAAGTTTTATTAATTCAGACTGTGTATATCTCTGTGATATATTGAAAAGCAGTTGCCAGCTCAGCACTGAGAATGAACTGATGGGAACCCCAAACTCCGTTTGATCTTTCTGTACACCCAGCTTCTCCGCCCCTTTCCTCAGTGCTGCCACATCAACCCTCCTGCTCTGGACATTAGTAGGGGCTGCTCTGTCTGAACCACAATATCCATGTTTAGGAATCAGTGACATTTGAAGATGTAGCAATCAGCTTCACCCAGGAAGAGTGGGCCCTGCTGGACACATCCCAGAGAAAGCTGTTCAGAGATGTGATGCTGGAGAACATCAGTCATCTGGTCTCCGTGGGTGAGTCTGTCAACATTTATGTATGTATGCAGGTAGGTAGGTATTCATTGATTCAGTCAATAAGTATCTAGAACAGCTTCTGCATACTCACTCCACTCCCTGTCCTGATTCTTTCATAGACCTTATAACTACATGAGAGAAAGTTGTTTAATATATTACTTACATCTAGTTTGTCACCCCACTAAAATGTAGTCTTGACCACAATTTAATGTCTTTCTTGCTACTCAGTCTCTAACACTCAGAACAGACCCAGGAACTCAATGAATGTTTTTGAATGCATAAATAAATTGAGTAAATATTTTCTAAATATTCTGCTCTAGTCACTATGCTGAGGCTTGACAGCAGACTAGAGAAAATAGCAAAACCTTGATTATTCTTGTGGAACTCATGTTTACTGGCGTCTGTTTGAAGATAATATTCAACCGACTGTGGAGACATTTAATTTCTCCATTTTTTAAAAGACTGAGCATTCTGTGTTCTGTCTTCGAACTTGGCCATGGACATCAGCATCCAGAGGTCTTCACTATTTTGGTCACATGATCTGTACTTCAGTGTTTCCTCTGCTCATGGTGTTGTTGCCTGGGCTGAACTTCAGTGGTCTCCTTGTTCTTCCTCAGTAGCGTGTCCTGAACTTGATGATAATGCCCTTTTATTAGCACAGAACTCAAAATCCACCTTTTTTCCATGAACAGGGTATCAGCATTGCAAATCAGATGTGATTTTCCAGCTGGACCGAGGTGAAGAGCTGTGGATTGAAGGAAGAGGATTTTTCCAAAGCCACAGTCCAGGTATGCAGCAGCAGCCTGTGCTTCGGTATGAGGAGATGCCTAGTCAGTGAGTGAGTATGTACTTAGAAACATCAACTGAAGATTTCGTTACGTGAGTGAGGTTCTCTAAAACGTAGGTGAACGACATTGGGGCAGAATTCTTTAGATGTTATTATTCCTTACATATTTCAGTCACATTCATGTGTACTCCTGCCATTATCTTTTTTGGGCTTTAGGGAAAGTTAAACTTTCACATAATAACTCTTGTTCTCATCCTCCCCTTTGAAGCTTTTCCCTCTCTCTACCCAACATCTCATCTCCATTTTAATATTTTCATATTTCAGTCCTGAAAATCTTTACTAATTGTCAATGCCCTATAATGTGTTTCTGTTTCCTAGAGTATTCCCTATTGAAGTACCAATTTTTGAAACGTACTCATAAAGGTCTTGGAGCTTTTCAACATTTTCATTCCCCTAATGGCATTCTAATTTTTTTTTTTTTCAATTATTTTAGGCAGGGAAAGTGCCCTTAAAGAAATGTTAGCCACACAGCATATCAGCAGGAAAGACACATCTACAATCATCCCACTGGTAAGTTTCCTGAGTGTTAACCCTGGTCATCCAAATTAAAGACCTGGCAATGGAATGTTAGTAATTGAGCACAATAGCCTGATTTACATTAAGTTGGGATTAAGCTATTTCTGAGCAAAAAGTTATGGGTGGTTTGAATTTAGTGCAGAGATTAACCTGAGCTCAAAACCATAACCTCAGATCTTAAAAAAAGGGGCAACTGCATAAACATTGCTCATATGCCTAGTCTTTGAAACATATTGCAGTCTTCAAAATTAGCCTATAACCTCTGCAGCTGGGAAGCTATAAAGAGAAAGCCTTTGTGTATGCAGGGAGTAACACATCAGGCGTATGCAGGTCATATCGGAAGGATTTTAAATGGAGACTCTCACTGAATGCTTTGTTTTAGATTCGCGTGTAGAGAAAAGAATGTATGTATGTGGACAAACCGTTAATAGCCTTTTATCTCCTTCCCAAAAGCAAGTATCTCACACTCCAGAGGATCACTTCGAATGTAATGATTTGGGAGCAGATTTCACTCATAGCTCCACACTGAGTCAACACTTGTTAACTCACACGGAAAAGACACCCTGTATCAACAAACAGTGTAAAAAATCCCTTAGTGACCAATCATACCTTAATCAACATAAGCAGATCCACACTAGAGGTAAATCGTGTGAGTGCCATCTGTGCGGGAAAGCCTTCAGTAATTGCTCTAGCCTTAGAAGACACGAGATGACTCACACTGGAGAGAAACCGTATGAATGCCATATCTGTGGGAATGCCTTTATTCAAAGCTCTGACCTTAGAAAACACAATCTAACTCACACCGGAGAGAAACCATATGAATGTCATCTCTGTGGGAAAGCCTTTAGTCAGTCCTCTAACCTCAGACAGCATGAGAGAACACACACTGGAGAGCAGCCGTATGAATGTCAACTCTGTGGGAAAGCGTTCAGTAAATGTTCTGCTCTTAGACGACACGAGAGAACTCACACTGGAGAGAAACCATATGAGTGTCATCTTTGTGGCAAATCCTTCAGCCAGTGTTCTGCCCTTAGACGACATGAGGGAACCCACAATGGAGAGAAAATTATGAATGCCTTCAGTAAGTATTCTGACCTCAGATGACATGGTATTATAAATGTAACAAACGTGGACAAGACTTCAACCGTAGCTTTAACATTTAAACACACCAGAGGACTCACATCGAAGAAAGCGCTGTAATCAATGGGGAAGATCCTTCGGTTATCCTTATTCAACTTGACATATGCAAATTTATATGGAAGAGAGTCCATTATGTGTGATATTTATGTGGCAAAACCTTCAGTCAGTGGTCTGACCATAGATGACATGAGAGAACTCATACTGTCAATAATAACAACAGCTCTAAACTTTAAACACACTAGGGGACTTGCATCAGGGAGGATCCAGGTCTGCCATCAATGTGAAAATGCTTTCATTTATAATTCATGGTTAAACAACATGGGCAAACTCCATTTGGGAGAGCCCCTAGGTCTAATCACTGTGAACAGACATTCAGCCAAGCACAGTCTTGATGTGCACGAGAAAACTCAGTGAAGGAATGAATAACCATTACAACAGGAAGTAAGAGGATGAAGGCTCTTAAGGAATACCAAGTCATTCATCCAGGAGAAGTGATTCAGTGCAAAATCATGAGAAATCCTTTATTCATAGAGCCACACTTGTGGTACCTGTGTGGATTCAGACTGTACAAAACACACTCAGTGTCATGAATAAGGATGACACTTCAGTGATCTCTGATTTCATAATCAACGTTAAGGTTCTCACACTGAGGAGACAGCAGTCCTAAAATCAGTGTGGCGAAAACTTCATCTAGACTTCACATTCAGAAAAGCTAAGTTGAGGGGGTGAAAAACCCTTTAAAAGAGGCTTTAACATACAATTCAGCAAATAATTCAGAACTTTGAGAGAACTATTTATGGGGAAAAACCTGACATATAAATGCAAACAGTAAGGTGGTCTGGGAATACTGAATGCAGAATTTTGTAAGAAATTAAACTTTTTCCAACAGATTATTTGTAAATATTTAAACAATAAAGTTGGTTGCTGAAAAGTCTAGTCTGTTGGTGAAGTTGTAGTTTTCTCCATGCAGCTGCAAACACACAGATCTGGGTCTGCACTCCATGGCGTGTCGGGGAGACTCGGCCCGATTCTCTGTCTTCCCTTTCTCCACAGCCCCTTCCACACAGCTCACCTCCACTCATTCCAGCTTCCCACCAACATCAGCTGTCTCATCTATGCACTGATGGTGACACAACAGGGGCCTTCACCCCTACTGGCTGGTTTCTCAATGTGCCATGACCCTGGCCTACCAGGTGGACAGTATCATGGACGTCTAGTGTAAACCACGGGGTAGTCCCCAGCCTGTCTCTGCCCCTGGGCAGCTCCGCGGGGCCAGAGAGACGGGCAGCTCTGCTGTTCCAGGCCAAGAACACTCCTTGGATTTTTCCGTGAAGCCCCTGAGTTGAGCTAGCTGGGGGCAGGAGCTCATCGTATGACGCCATCCCACATCTTATTCAGGTGAGTCCTGAGTTACGCACCTACTTGCTTCCCAAACAGAGCCACTATTGTGCCCTCCCCGCCAACACACACACACAGAGCAGCCCTGAAAAGAAGACCCCAGCAATATAATATCCCCTAACCTGTCAGACACCACACAAGCCTGTCTTATTAACGTTCTTTTCCCCAAGCAAAATGAAAGTTCTCTCAAAGCAGGTCTCTCCTGCTTTGCGCCTAGGGCTTGGAAATGTGTTGCCCTTCAACAAACTTCCATACTGAACCTAAACCTCAAGGGAAGTGTTCTCAAGAGATAACTCAGCTGATTTGTGCTCTTCCCAAACTAGCACAATCCCCAAATCATAGCTTGACAGGCTGATTAAATAAGCACATCTCGGGGTGAAACCAATACATCATCATTTAAAAAAAAAAAAAAAATGATTCTACTGTGCAGCTAGGGTGGAAACAGTCGTGTGCGAGGATGATGACCAACCAAAACTGAACATCTTGGTGCTGTGGCTGGAGGGGTATTGGCTGTGAGCAGGCAGGGACACATGGAAGTGTGAACAAGGGTCAAGTGGAACAAACTAGTCAGAAGTTCAGATCTGGAAGACAGACCCCCCCATGGGTTATTTCCACTGTCACAGCCCATGAGACCTTGTTACTGAACCTTTCTGTGGTTCAGTTTCCTCCATTCTAAGGTAGAAGTAAGCTTCGTGCCTCTATCTTAGAGTTGTAGTGAGTACTACTGAGTTGATACTGTATACACCAAGTTGTTACTGCAGGTAGTAGGCACTTTGTGTTTGCAAATAGAGAATATTTTTTATAAATTGCGATCTGGAAACACCACTCTTCCTTACCTCATTTTTATATTGAAATATTTCACATCACTTAAAAATAGAATAGATTTGTATTAAAATTACATTTAATCTGCTTAGGACATACATAATTTACCCTAAAGCTGTAGTTGACTTTAGCTGTGATCCTGGGCCACAACTGAATTTGAGACTTATTTGGTGGCTTAGTCAGAAATCACCTCCTCTGCCTGTGTCTCCAGGCGGGAAGGGCCTGGTGCTGCTGGGGGCAGGGCCTGTGTAGGTGCTGGGACCCCCAGGAATGATGTGCACACTCCCTTCTCAGAGGAGCTCATGTCCCACTGGAATCTATCTACACTGACCTATGCATGTAAGTGTGCTGGGCATTTTCAGTGAGATCAAGGGATTTCAGGACTGATCACATAAAGTCATGACCACAGAGGGGTGGCATCACAAAATGAGATGTACTGGGTGGCACAAAGGTGCAGCTTCCCTATCAAGGATAACTCCTTCCAGCGGCTAGAGTGCGGGACCACCACCAGGAAGGGGAAGATAACAAGGGAACACCTGGGGGAGAAGGTGTTTGGAAAGCGGTGGTGGTTTCATTGTCCAGTTGAAGTCTCTCAGCCCAAAGATGGGGAGTCTCTTGGTCAGAGAACTATAAAAGGCCAGCAGCAGCTTAGAGGCTTGTATAGCCCATGGTTTAGCTTATCTATGGTCAGCTGGTCAAATGTTGGGTGCACTTTCACAGGGTATGCACAGCAGGCAGGCTCTAAATGGTTAAAAATCTCATTTGAGCTATGTTATGTTTAAGACAATTCAGTGTATAAAAATTTAAATTTGGCACTGGTGGGCTTTTGAGCTAATGGGCCTAGTCTCTTGTGAAGACGTAAACAAGAGGCCCAATATACAAGGACCACCTTTGACTCATTTATAAAACGCTACTTGATAATCTCAGCGGATTTTTTTCTTCATATTCACTGGTTATTTATTTTGCCTGCTCAAATCTGATGTTGTAACCCTCTATTAGTATTTTATATAATATAAAACATAGAGGTGAAAACCCATAGCAATTTTCCACTCCAGAATTCCTATTTGACTCCATTTTGTAATTTCTGTCTCTTTACCGAAACTCTTGATTCGGTGAAGCGTCATTTGCCTGCTCTCCTTTCGTTCTTTGAGCATCATTGAGACAGTTGTGTAAAGCCTTTGTCTCGTCTCTAAGTCCAGTGTCTGTACTCCCTCAGGTACAGTATCTGTTAATTTTTCTTCTCCCTGAGGATGGGTTGTACTTTCTTGTTTCTTTGCATGACAATTTTTGTCGAATACTAGTTATTTTGAACATTATAATGTGCCTAGAAATCAGATTCTCCTGCCTTCCTGGGGTTTGTTGACACTCTATGTGTTCTGGGCTTAGTTGTTTATTTACTGATTTTCTGAACTCTTCCTGTAAAAGGTTTTGTCATGAATGCCACTGAGGTCTCTGTTCTATTAGCTTAATGGTCACCTTGTGATTTGAGAGGTATCTCCTTAAACACTGGAGCCAGAAAAACCAAAACCAAACCCAAACAAATAAAAAACCCACACACATGGAATACTCTGCCAGTCTTAGCAAACCTTCTCTGTGTTGGTGCTTTTCTGAAAGCTTCGCAAGGCACTTTACAACTGTCTCACCCTTCAGTAAGCTGCTCGCGCCACTTACTCTCTTACCATCGTGCACCACTGTGCCATATTTGACGCGACTTGTGAGTATTGATACATTATTAACTAACGCCCACGTGTTATTCGGATTTCCCTAGGTTCACCCTTACCGTTTCAGAACCCCATCCAGTACACACACCACATCACGTTTATTCGGAATGGTTCCTTAAGCTTCTCTCGGCTGTGACGTTTGCTCAGACTTTTTTATTTGTGATGACTTTTGACAGTCTTCAGAAGAACCAGCCAGGCTGATCTGACATGAAAATGTTTGAAACACAGGCCTACTCGATTTACTGGACTTCACTTTATTCGCTTCACAGATGCTGAGTTTGTCACAAATTGAAGGTTTGTGGCAACCCTGTGCATTGATCAAGTCTATTGGTGCCATTTTTTCAAGCGTCTTCTCACTTAATGTCTCTGGGTCACATTTTGGCAATTCTTGCAATATTTCAAACTTTTTCATTATTATTATATTGGTATGGTGCTCTGTGATCAGTGACCTTGATGTTACTGCAAGACTCACTGAAGTCTCAGGTGACGTTTGGCATTCTTCAGCAGTAAAGCATCTTTAACTGAGGTCTGTACACTTTTTAGACGTAACGCTGTTGCACACTTACGAGGCCGCAGCATAGTGTAAACGTCACTTTTATGTGCACTGGGAAACCAAACTTTCATGTGACTTGCTTTATTGCAATGTTCACTTTTTGCTCTTGTCTGGAGCTGATCGCACAGTGTCTCCAAGGCAAGCCTGTATCATCATCTTAAAACATTTTTGAGAGGCAGTAGTTCATGTAACAGCAGTAAAACAAATGTCTATCACGATGAACTTGTATGCACCTTATTTCTAGGTTTCAGTTCATGTTATTGGGGAGGCCTCTCACTGCTGTTTTCCATACAGGACATGAAAACCACTCTCTCTGTCACCTACCTCTGTGTCCTCAGATGGTGCACGGGAACCAGGTTTTTCTACCCCTGGAGTATTCCATCACCTCACACTACAGTTATACACGGACAATACCTCCCAGATAAGAAAGCAGGTCCTCAAATCCTTTGAGAAGTTCCTCCATAAGACATGCGTTAAGACCTGGAGATTCCTAAGTTTAAATATATAAGATATTGAATGACATGCAGAACTGTCTCTACAGCTGGTTCTAGTGTTGCCAAATCATTCGCGTACGTGGGTCTCCGCTCATCCACTGCTCTGTGACCCTCCTCTCCACAGTGCCCAGAGCCCAGCCACGGTCCTCTGAGTAAATCAGCCGTAACTGCAGCAAGGAGAACAATCAGCCGGTTTCTAGTCTTCTCCATATGGGAAGGCAACCTCTGGGTGATAACTGCGCTGTATTTAGAAGATTAATATCCCCACTACATTTAATATTCAAAGGTATCCCTCACTCAGTTTATTAGTTCCTGAAGACAAACTGTACAGCTGCCCTTTGGGGAAAACTAGCCCCGAGAAAGGTTATCCAAACGGTGATTCACGATCACATGCATGTGGAAGCGTTCTGAAAAGCATCTTTGAATTGAATGAGAAGAGCTATAGCTAAATTCAAGTTCCACTGCATTTAATAAAGAGACTATTCTTAGGGGTTTTCACATTTTAAAAGTTGTTTTAATTAAAATGTTAGAAATCAAATATGACTGAGGTGAAAACAAAGTTAACATTTCTTCCTGCAGCGCCCAGGCAGTGAGAGCCCTCAGATTTTAGAACAGCAGGATTCTATGATAGGTGGACGGCGGTCATATCTGGAATTCCAAAGAAAAACCAATGAGATTTTGAGTCGAAGGGTGAATTAAAATAATAATCATTGCAGTATTGATGATACAGTAATTAGTGAAAATATTAAGTCATAGCGGAATATTTTAATGGTAAACATATAAATTTCAATTTCATTAACATCATTTATATAACCTGTGCTTATACTATTAATACTGAATTAGGCAGTAGTTAAAAGTAATGATACTTTAATATCAAATTATGAATACTGTTAATCTAGTTTACATTACTAATGTTAGAATTTGAAAGATATGTGATGCTAATAAAATTTTTAAAGGCAGTTTTTTAGAGCAGTTTTAGGTTTACAACAAAATTGAGAAGGTACAGAGATCTCCCATTTCCCTCTGTCCCCACCCACGCACGGCCTCCTGCATTATCGACGCTACTACCAGATGGTACATTTTTCACTAAGGGTGAACCTACACTGACGCATCATAGTCACCCACTGTGCATAGTTTACAGTTCACTCTGCGAATTGTACATTCTGTGGGTTTGGACAAACGCATAATGACATTTATCGTCATTATAACGTCATACAGAGTATTTTCACTGCCCTAAAAATCCTCTGTGCTGATTTAACTTTTTAAAAAGTGTATATTTGCAAAAGCATGGGTTATCTGAAGTTACAGTTTAATGTCTTTTAATTTTCCACATAATGAAATTATTATTACCCCCTTATATTTGTGAAGGATTCCCAGTATGGGTTAATGTTCTCATCTGAAATGTTAAGTGACTCACACTCTGGCATACTTTAAATATATCATTTCCTGGTAAAGAGCACTTTATTTGAACGTTCACATTACTATCAACTAGACTACCTTAATCTACAATATTTGACATGTGCTATAAAAAATATTTGTTAATACTATTGATTTTAAATTTCATAGCAGTTGGTTATATTTCAATGTACATTTTTCATTTTACATAATTTTTTAATTCCAGTTATTTTGGAAGAGTTTCTTCTGTACATCGACAGTGCTGTAGTGTGTGAATGAGCCTAGCATGAAATACTGCTAGATGACAGACCCTAAGATAGAATGTAAAATAGACATTATTTTAGTCTTTATATGCCTGGAACATATTATCACATGAATCAGCAATGTACATCATGCATAACTAAAAAGGCACTTTAATTTTTCCACTCTGCTGATTCTCTAAAAAACAAGCTGTAGTAGATTTCTAAAATCAACTTCTGGGTATTCCCTGGTGGTCCAGTGGCTTTCACTGCCTTGGCCGGGGTTCAATCCCTGGTCGGGGAACTAAGGTCCCACAAGCCACGCAGCATGGAGAAAATAAATAAATCAATTAACTTTTAATATATATTCTAAATATGATAATCCAGATTTAATAGTGACAATAACAAAACAGCATCAAACTCCTGTACTATGTTAGAGGGATCATTCAGAAGCACTTAGTAATTACCCATATGGTTCCTTGTTATTCTTCTCCTTAATCAAATTAAAAAGCTAGAGAAGTTTGGGCAATAGAAAGTTCGCCTTCCTGGAGAAGAAAATGACCATTGGTCCCCCAAGAGCAGGAGTAAAAGTAGTTCCTGAGATAAACTGTAAACGCTTGAGGCCATTTTCCTCTAGGAGACTCAGCCCACTGGGCCCAGGTGACAGTGACACAGCGCCCAGAGCGTGTGGCGTGAACATGCCCGCTGGCGCACTCCTGCTGGATCCAATGTGCAGTGTCATTTCATTGTTACATCACATACAGTTTACACATTAATTTTCGGGGTAAAAGCCAAAGGGTTTTTCTGTTTGTTTTCTTTTAGTTCAGCTAGTTTTTCACTGTCATGAATGCTCCATACGAAATGATTTTTGTGGTAGACATTTCTATCTTGTATCAGTTCACTTACTATTTGGAATGTTCTCAAATGAGGCATAGGGAAGCCACTGTGGCACGTGAATTAGGTCACTGATCAGCCTTTGTACATCTCTCCGCTCCGAGCTGGCATCTGGGGTGAGAGAGGCTCAGCCCCGGATCCTATGGGGCTGGCATTGAAGCAGCTTCCAGGACTGAGCTGAGTGCAATGGGTATGGGAGTGGGTGGAGCAGAGCTGGGGGCATGGGTAGGGAGAAAACCGACATCTGTTCCCGATGCAAGGGAAGGCGGGGGACCAACATCCGGAGAGACTGGGGAGGCACCGGTCCTAAGGGGAATGAACCAGGGCTCACTGGCTGCCTGGACCCTGCCTCACCCCTTTGCTGAGGGTCGTTCTCACCACCAGCCCAGTTCCCTTCCTCCTCCAGTCAGGCTCACTGTGGCTCCAATATTTTCCATCAGGCTTTTACTCCACTTCTGTTCTTTCCTGGGCCTAGAGTCCAGAGCAGATGCCCTGAATGCTCCAGCTCACCTTCTGCCCTCATCTTCTTTGAATTGTATGAGAGGAAAGCAGACATTGTCAGCCGCAAGCTGGTCTGGTACCCTCAGCTGGGTCACGGTTGTCCGGTGAACATAACAATTCCACGGAACATCAGCGTCACTCAAGGCCATTATACGACAATGATGAATCAAGACGAAAACAATTCCACCCTGGACACAGACAAAATATGGACGTCGTCCAAGCCAAAAAAATAACCACCATCCCCCTGTCTCAGCATATACAAGTGACCGCTACTTCTTTACAAATTATAGCCGTAGTGTTGCTTTCTTCAGACCTCCACAGAGAGATTTCATAAGACATCAGTCATAGAATTACCCCTCATGTGGGTTGTCTTTCAACTTTTATTTTCATTTTGATGAAGTGCAATTTATCAATTTTTCTTTGGTTGCATGTGCTTTTGACGTCATTATCTAAGAAATCATTGCCTAATCCAAGGGCACAAATATTTGCGTCTTTGTTTTCTCCTGAGAGTTTTGTGATGTTAGCTCTTATATTTAGGTATTTTATCCATTTTAGGTTTTTAAAAATATGTTAGATATGGGTACAATTTCTTCCTTTGCATGTAGTTGCCCACATAAAAAAGACTCACATCTCCCACTGAATGTTCTTGGTACCCTTGTCAAAAATAAATTGACCGTAAATATGAGGATTTATTTCTGAACTCTCAATTCTATTCCATCGACCTATAAATCTGTTCTTTTGCCAGTATCACAGAGTCTTAATTAATGTACCTCCGTGGTAAGATCTGAAACCGAGAAGTATGAGGACTCAACTTATTTTTCCTTTCAAGGTTGTTTTGTCTATTCTGTGTCCTTGAATTTCCATGTGAATTTTATGGTCAGCTTGCTGATCTCAAAAATGCCAACTGGGGATTTTGATAAAGATTACATTTCATCTGTAGATCAGTTTAGGAGTATTGTCATCTAATATATAGTCACCCAATCCATAATCACTTTCATTTAGGGCATTTAGGTATTTCCTTTTTTCGTATATCTTTAATTTCTTTCAAAACATTTTGTAGTTTTCAGTGTACAAATCTATTATGATAAATATATTCTTAAGTATTTTATTATTTTTGGTGCTAATGTAAATGCTATTTGTTAATTTTCCACTCTCCAGGATCCAGTCCTGGATCACACACTGCTTTCTGCTTCTGCCAGCCCCTAAGTTCACTGAACACTCCCTTCACTCTATCCCTGCTCCAGTGACGCCTTGTGCCTCAGATGCCAGCCGCACACCTTAGGAACCGCTGCCCCCTCACCCACCTGTGCTTTCTCCTGATCGCTTTTGTTTTTCTCCTACCCCACCTTGGCCCTGGTCTCTTGGCCTCCCATCCCCTCTCTCTTCTCCTCTGACCTGTTCAAGATAGGAATGATTGTGGCAGGACAGGTAGGAAAATGCAGAAAGGTTTGACATTTCCAAAAGAGAAGTATTACTTTAACATCAAGCTTTAGTCACAAACTATATGTTTATTCTTCCATGTTTGTATTAATTTTTACCATATACATTTTTAAACACTGATATGACAGATTACATTATTTTGTATTATATTTTTCAGTTTAGATTATGACTGAACCAAGTCTCTGTAATTATGTTGAAAGCTGCATAAAAATATAAACTGAGCAACATAATAGATTTTTTTTTTTTTTTTTGCGGTACGCGGGCCTCTCACTGTTGTGGCCTCTCCCGTTGCGGAGCACAGGCTCCGGACGCGCAGGCTCAGCGGCCATGGCTCACGGGCCCAGCCGCTCCGCGGCATGTGGGATCCTCCCGGACCGGGGCACGAACCCGTGTCCCCTGCATCGGCAGGCGGACTCTCAACCACTGCACCACCAGGGAAGCCCCATGACTTCTACTTTGACCATGATGTGAGTGTCTCCTGCTGAAATCTTCCCCATGTTATTTACATATGCATTGCGTGTTATCTTCCACAACACAAAGAGATTTCCTGTTTCATAACATTTCAACTGCAGGGCTATCAAACTTGTTAAAGATTTCACTAGTTTCAAAGACTTCAAGTATGAGCCACGTTTAGGCAATTGTTCTTTTATAAGAACTCAGGTTATGGTTTTGAGCACTCATTAATTTTTCCCTAAATTGAAACTACCCACAGCCTTCTGCTGGGGCAGCATTTACATCCAACTCAAATAACCATCGTGTCCTGCATTCTAAAGCCTTTCAGTTCCCATGTCTTTAATATGGAGGAAAGGGTTTACCCCCTTGAAACTCACCACTGACATGCAATTAGATGGGTCCTTTCTGCAGATATCTTGTACGAATATTATTTCTTCTCCCATAAGGCCACTTTTCCTGTCTAAAATACTGTTAAAAAATGCTAGTGTGGCATTGGAGAAAGAAACCTGCTGAAAGCATGCAAGGCCTGTGTGAGTATGTTTCAAATACTGACCCTGACACAAAGCAGGAATGTGAAAAGAAAGCAAAGTGAGTTGAAACACATTTCAGAAAACTGAAAATTAGGAAGTATTTTCAGGATTGAAATAAGAGAAAAAATAAAATCAAGATTGGTAAAGAGAAGGAAAATTGTCAAAGGGAAGGGAACAAGACAAAGGACACTATGTGAAACTTTAACTCTAAAAGAACATGAACAGTCCCTTTCTGAGGCCAAAAGAAAGTGCAAAAGAGAGTATAGGCCCCAGTGGCCTCTACTGCTTTCCTAAAAGCATAACTCACTCAAGAAAATCTGCAGTGAAGACTTCCCTGGTGGTGCAGTGGTTAAGAATCCACCTGCCAATGCAGGAGACATGGGTTCGAGCCCTGGTCTGGGAAGATCCCACATGCCATGGAGCAATGAAGCCCGTGCACCACAACTACTGAGCCTGTGCTCTAGAGCCCGTGAGCCACAACTACTGAGCCCATGTGCCACAACTACTGAAGCCTGTGCGCCTAGAGCCCGTGCTCCGCAACAAGAGAAGCCACCGCTCGCCTCAACTAGAGAAAGCCCACGCGCAGCAACGAAGACCCAACGCAGCCAAAAAAATGAATGAATGAATGAATAAATAAATATTAAAAAAAGAAACAAAATCTGCAGCGGCCATTTCCCAGCTTCTGCTCTCCCAGTATCAGGATCTTCCTCGTGCTGAGCACACGTAAGCCTGGAGCTCACCTGGACTCAGGCACTGGTGAACTCCTTTTCCTTCCCTCCGCAGCTCCACTCGCTGCTCCAACTGGGAAGTCACATATGATTTGCGGAGTTGATACCCTGTTTGTGGGGGGCAAAAAAGATACATTGGTTTTGCATTTTCTGCTGAGAACCATGCATGTCCTTTAATCTGAGGGCAGGACACCAAGGAGGGACAAGGCGAACACTGGAGGACAGCCCAGGGAAGAGCACCCCCAACGCTGAAACACTGTCACTGTGACAAAACAGGGAGCTCTTCCTGTTGCTGGTGTGCAGGTCCAAGGTCAAAGCCAGAGTGAAGAATCCTCAGCATTTTCAACGGAGAAATTAAATGTTCCCACAGTAGGACGAACTTTACATTTTAAAAAAGACCCCGGAACACAGAAGCTCCACCAGAACAATCTAATTTCTCTTTGGAAATAGATCACTGGTATCATTTTCAAGAATGAATTTTTAACCATCAGGTGAGTATACAGAGCAGGACAGTTATTTAGTAAATATTTATTACTTTTATTCATTTAAAAATATTCATTGAATTCCTGATTGTTAAAGATAAAGAAGAGAGAAAGGGAAGAGTGGTCAGGAAAACTATATTCTTTTGGGCTGACAAAACAGGTGTAAGTAAATAAATAAACAAATGAATTAACTTCAAGTAGTTTTAAGAACCATGAAAGAATGTGAATGAGGGCTGAGAAGGGAGGGCGATACGTGGAAGCTGTTTTGGATACTTGTTAAACATATATCAGTGTTGACAGACTCACCCACAGACACCAGATGACTGATGCTCTCCAGCATCACATCTCTGAACAGCTTTCTCTGGGATGTGTCCAGCAGGGCCCACTCTTCCTGGGTGAAGTCTACAGCTATATCCTTGAAGGTCACTAATTCCTAAAACATCATGGACATTTTGTGAAGCCAGGGCCTTCCCTACAAAGGGCCACGGGAAGATACTGGACACGGCAGTGCTGCGGTTGGGCTGCTGTATAAGAGAAAAAGCTCAACCCTGTTTGGGGTTCCAGTCAAATGTTTATGGTGACATGTCGTGTGTCTTTCACGCAGACAGAAATATCCACCCACTTTGAAAACATAACACCATTATGAACATGAGTGAGATAACTGTGGTGGAAATAACCTGGGCACAGATGATGGCCAAGTTCTGCAGGACTGAACATCCTCCTAGAGAATGTGGATAATCAGGGGTGGCCTCTCTCATCTCTACACAACTCACATGTTCACGACAGAGAATAAGTCGTACAGTTCAGAAGCAAACCCCAAGGGGCCTGAGACTGCTGTGCAGAAGGAGTGTCCTGGCCTGACCCTCCTGTGGTGAGGCTCTGCGTTTCCATTTTCTCTGGGACCTTCAAGCACGGGTTATCATTATTCTTCCCGTTATCACAACCCTGTCTATATGCTAACGGGAAATAGAGGCCCCTCAGTTGAACCTGATCTCTCCAGTCCTTCAAAAATTGCTACAAGACCCTAGGTTTACTCCGTTACAAT
This sequence comes from Monodon monoceros, assembly GCF_005190385.1. Classification (NCBI taxonomy): domain Eukaryota; kingdom Metazoa; phylum Chordata; class Mammalia; order Artiodactyla; family Monodontidae; genus Monodon; species Monodon monoceros. The sequence goes on along the minus strand of NW_021703773.1, from coordinate 28,817,605 downwards.
CCTTTTTCCGCAATGCACAGCCCGAATTAAGAAAACGATTCCAGACATTTCTTTCTTTCCTTTTTTTTTTTTTTTGCGGTATGCGGGCCTCTCACTGTTGTGGCCTCTCCCGTTGCGGAGCACAGGCTCCGGACGCGCAGGCTCCGGACGCGCAGGCTCAGCGGCCATGGCTCACGGGCCCAGCCGCTCCGCGGCGTGTGGGATCTTCCCAGACCGGGGCACGAACCCATGTCCCCTGCATCGGCAGGCGGACTCTCAACCACTGCGCCACCAGGGGAGCCCCAGACATTTCTTTCTGTCTTCAAATTTGAACACAGTTTAATTACAAAGAAGGAAACTGGGGTTTGGGGAGCAAGAGGGGTAAGGAGAATTGTTTTCTTTTTTCAAGTTATTTAAATGTTCAAGTGTGTTCTATAAACACTTGAATAAATTTAAAATTGGGAAAAATAAATTATTCCTCATTGCTCTCCGCCCCGCTACCCCAATCTCAATGCTGCACAGCCCTCCTCTGCAGCACCTGAATCACTGGATGGACTGAACTCACCTGAAGAAACATCTGCCTCCCTGCAGGACTATAAGCGTTTGCTCTTACTCATTTCCATCACCTGTGTCCACCACATGCCTAAGCCCAAAGCGGACACTAACATGGGATACATTAGAAGAAACAACTTTTCACCTTTTCTTCAAGGACATGATTAAGGGGGTGGGGAACGGAATAAAGTAGTGTAAATATTGGGTAGGGGATTATTTCTTGATCAGTCCCCGACCTGCCATAAGCCTCCCAGAGTCCTGAGGAAATACGACAGGCGGTAATTTAACTTCACGGGGGCACACAGGAGATCCAGGCCAAGACGGGAAACGCACTCCTCCCCTGGAAAAACAGGTATCAATTCACAAGAAAGAGCAAGTCCTACTCACCTGGGGTTGCATTGTCTGGAACTCAGTCGCCCTGTCTTCCTGTGTATTCTCACCAAAGGGCAGTTCAAAAGCTAAGCAAAGCTGAGGAAAGAGAAAGAAGCCAAGAGACTCCAGTCTTTTCTAACATTCCCAGACATGCCCACCGTCTTGAATCTGCAAACCTTCACATGGTAGTGACTCCTCAACCCACACGTGTCTGCAGCGGGGACAAGGACAAATGGGGAGAGGGCTCTCCTCTCCAAGGGTCGACTTTGATGCTCATAATGCAGACATTAACATCCTCACTTCATAGATAACAAAACACAAGTATGGGGCTTTACAGTTTAATTAGACGCGGTGTCCCGATGTATTATTTAATTCCATCCCTGGCACCAAATCCTAAGAGAACCTGACTCCTGCCATATGGAGATTCTCGTATCCATAACCCAGGACGCCATTCTGGAGTCGCTGATTCTATAAATCTTGGTGAGGTCCACTAGCATTGTTTTGCAACACCCGTCTCAGCTCAGTAGTGTCCCGTACTTTCCCTCAAGATAACTTGCCTTTAGTCATCTGGATCCTCCACATGTGGAATTCAGGCAATGTCAGTGTCTCAACCCTAGCTGTATACTTCAGGGCCTTGGATACGTGACCAAGCAACTCTGGAATCTCTTTCATGCTGAGCGGAAACAATTCAGAGACCAATCCCTTGCTCGAGTGCTCAGTGATTCTCATCATGCGAGTCTAGCACATACAACCCCTCGCACAGAAACAAGCAGGAGTACAAATGTCGTAATGCTACAGTTATGCTGCACAACCCCCGTAAGGCAGACAGGCTCATAAAATATAGTGAAGGGGTTTCATTCTGGAGGAAATTTATTGACTGGGATATCTCAGTGAAATGGTGTCTGGAATGCTAGTTATTTTTATGAACAACATTATCCCTTCATTTTATAATTTAAGGATATGAAAGAATCTGTCAACTCTCAAGTACTACCTAAAACAAAGTTTACAATTAAATATATTACATCACCAAATACTGACACTGTGTCAACAGAATATGATTAAAACCCTTTGATGCTGAGGGCCTGGAAACAGAAAAAAAAAAAAATCTGCTAGTGTTAAGTGAGACCCTGAGTGGAATTCACATGTATTTGCTTACATACATATGTTGTTGCATTGAATACTCACAACAACCCTGCCTTTATGGATTATCACACATTTTTCTTTTTTTAAATAAATTTATTTATTTATTTATTTATGTCTGAGTTGGGTCTTTGTTGCTGTGCACGGGCTTTCTCTAGTTGCGGTGAGCAGGGGCTACGCTTCCTTGCTCCGCAGCATGTGGGATCTTCCCGGACCAGGGCTCGAACCCGTGTCCCCGGCGTTGGCAGGCAGATTCTTAACCACTGCGCCACCAGGGAAGCCCTAGTCACACATTTAACAACTGATGTGCGCTAGGTTCAGGAAGCTTTATTTATATGACAAAATTGTGCGGCTAGAAATCGACAGAATAAGAATTTAAAATGAGCTCTGCCCATCTCTGAATATCAAATAACTAAATATTCTAATCTTGTGGGTGGACACCAAAACCAGGTTTTACCTGTATATGTCACCAGTCAGATCCATGACCAGAGACCTCTCCCTCACAAACCTCCTCCTTTCAGCCTATTCCTACAAATACTGCCCATGCTCCTACTACATGGGAACCTCCAGTTCACTGACCTCAATTTCCAAAATCAGCCCTCACCTCTCCTCATTTTTACGGGTCAGTGTAACACACAATTACTCATTTCAGCATATACACACCAAGACCAACAATTCTAATGCCCCAACTTAGTCCTTCCCCATATCCGCTGAGACGCCAGTCCCAGATGACCCCAAATATCTCCTCTTCCCATGGCTGCATCTGTCACAGTTCAGGTTTGGGTATTGATCTGGTCTAATTACAGTGTCATATATCTCCCAAAGGCTTTGTCTAAATATCTGGCATCTTACTATGGCTTACTAATCACTCTGCCATGCTTCATTAATATGTCAATATTCTCTGTACCTTTCAAATCTCACAAATTCTCTTTTCCTCTTTTCAAAAATGGCTTCACTTCCTACTGCAGAGATGAATTAGATAATGTGAAGAAACAGTTCTGCTCACTGGCGTGAAATCTATACTTATTCCTGAACTCCAACTCATCAGTGTGTCTTCTCATGTAAAAACTGAAAAGTCATCTCTATTCCTAACTAAATCCAACTTCTCCGGTTGTACCCCTTTTTCACCTACTCCCTCAAATATTTCATATTATAGATTAGAAACTGAATTTATTGTACCAGCAACCTCTTCATCACTTCCCCATCCATCTCCTTAAACTCATTTAGTCTCTACACTCTTGAAATAAAAACCAGCTCTAAGCCAGTTTACATCTCATCCCTGCCACGTGACCTTTCCCCTTCAAAATAAAACTGAAAAACAGTACATACTTGGTCACAGTATGGTGACAGTACATACTTGGTCACACTCCCTCACTTGTAAAAATCACTAATGATCTCGTTAATAAATTTTGATAAGATCACAGTTATTCCCCCGTAATTAAGTGCAATGAGTGTATCTCAACCTTTTACTTGGAACCAAAGCATGATCTCCTTTTGGGAACTTTCTCTCTCCTAGGATTATCTGACAGCTCAAATTCCTGTCTTTAAAATATTCTAGGGCTTCCATGGTGGCACAGTGGTTAAGAACCCACCTGCCAATGCAGGGGACACGGGTTCGAGCCCTGGTCTGGGAAGATCCCACATGCCGTGGAGAGACTAGGCCTGTGTGCCACAACTACTGAGCCTAAGCTCTAGAGCCCGAGAGCCACAACTACTGAGCCCACGTGCCTAGAGCCCGTGCTCCGGAACAAGAGAAGCCAGCGCAATGAGAAGCCCGCGCACCACAACCAAGAGTAGCCCCCCTTTGACGCTACTAGAGAAAGCCCGCGCACAGCAACGAAGACCCAACGCAGCCAAAAATAAATAAATAAAATAAATATATTTTTTAAAAATATAAAATATTCTAGTCACTCCTTCTAGGAGTCGTTTTCAAGGTCCTCCTCCAACAGTAGTGTTAAAATAGCTCAAGGTTCAATCCTACCCCTTTTTTCTCTCCCCTTACAATATACTATCTCAGAACTCTCACAACAATCCTTTAGTTGCTTCAATTTTCACTTTGTTAAATCTAAACTCATATCTAGAAACTCGTATCTAGATTCCACTTCTGAGCTATAATCTCCATGTGAATGTATTACAGGTGTGCAAAACGAAATATATTTCAAAATGAAGCCATTAACTCTTCTGCAAATAAAAATTTCTTCTCTTCTAGTCTTTTTTTTTTTTTTTTTGCGGTACGCGGGCCTCTCACTGTTGCGGCCTCTCCCATTACAGAGCACCGGCTCCGGATGCGCAGGCTCAGTGGCCATGGCTCACGGGCCCAGCCGCTCCGCGGCATGTGGGATTTTCCCGGACCGGGGCACGAACCCGTGTCCCCTGCATCGGCAGGTGGACTCTCAACCACTGCGCCACCAGGGAAGCCCTCTTCTAGTCTTTTGAAGACTAGATAGATAGTTAGATAATGGTCCCACTAACTATCCAAGGATTAATCTTCGACACTACTTTTCAGAACCACACAAGGGAGTACTGCTGTTACCCCTACACTTAGAGCTATTGTCATCTTTCATTTTCACTCCTTTATCTACGCACATAGGACCGCTCCATATTCATTAGGTGTCAGCCTGAGATGAAATGCCATTTGTTCTGAGATCCCGTCTTTAAACTATAAGCCTTTCCTTCTCAACTAGTTGGCTTGAGGACTCTACATTTCCTTTGGTCTATTCATCTAATTTCTCACTATGCATTTATTTGTTTGCTCCTTTCTTCACTGCCAAGACCACCTGCAGAAAAATCACCTGCAGAATCTTAACGCAATTTTCTCTTTGTGATTTATGAATTATGAATAAACAGAAATTCCATGTACACAATCACCTAACCTGCCCTCAGAAGATTATGATAAACGGTCCCGCACGAGATTGAACATAGTAAGATGCACCCTTAAAAGTAAAACAAAAAATGATTATCTTTATATAGCCCCTCGGAGCTTTTAGCTTGCCTCCTGTTGCCTAATTCGAACTTGTTAAAAAATATTTCAGATAAAAACACACTGGCGACACTGCCAAGAAGCAAACATACTGGTGGTTATGGAGAGTTCATGTGTTAATATACAAATTAAGAAAAGCCGAGTCCTCGCGGAGAGTCGCCGCGGTTTCTTGCTTCAACAGTGCTTGGACGGAACCCGGCGCTCGTCCCCCGCTCCGGCCGGCCGCTCAGAGCCAGCCCTCGCCGCCACCTCTCGGCGCCCTCCCGACCGCCCCAAGGTCCCCGCCGCCGTTACAGCGCCGCGCAGCCACCGCCACCGTTTCACCTCAGCCGCCCGCCATGACGACCGCGTCCCCCTCGCAGGTGCGCCAGAGCTACCACCAGGGCTCGGAGGCCGCCATCAACCTTCAGATCAACCCGGAGCTCTACGCCGCCTACGTCTACCTGTCCATGTCGTACTATTTTGACCGCGATGATGTGGCTTTGAAGAACTTTGCCAAATACTTTCTTCCCCAATCTTGTGAGGAGAGGGAACATGCTGAGAATCTGATGAAGCTGCAGAACCAACGGGGTGGCCGAATCTTCCTTCGGGATATCAAGAAACCAGACCGTGATGACTGGGAGAATGGGCTGAATGCAATGGAATGTGCGCTACACTTGGAAAAGTGTGATTCAGTCACTACTGGAACTGCACCAACTGGCCACTGAGAAAAATGGCCCCCATTTGTGTGACTTCATTGAGACTCATCTGAATGAGCAGGTGAAATCCATTAAAGAATTGGGTGACCACGTAACCAACTTGCGCACGATGGGGGCCCCCGAATCTGGCATGGCACGGTATCTTTTTGACAAGCACACCCTGGGAAATAGTGATAATGAGAGCTAAGCCTTAGGCTGGCTTCCCGTAGCCACAGGGGTGACTTCCCTGGTCACCAAGGCAGTGCATGCATGTTTGGGTTACCTTACGTTTTCTGTAAGTTGTACCAAAATATCTACAAGTCCTTTCCTTAGTACCATTCCTTCAAATAAAGTAATTTGGTACCCCCCCCAAAAAAAGAAAAGCCAACCAGTTTGCATCTCTCCAAGGATATTTAGCTATATCCTAAGTATGTAAATCACTACTACAAAGTTTCAGAATAACTGAGCCACAACTTATAAGTGATTTGAGTATAAATAAAATGTGTTTTAACTAATTTTTTAATGCAGAGGACACGGGTTCGAGCCCTGGTCTGGGAAGATCCCACATGCCACAGAGCAACGAAGCCTGTGCACCACAACTACTGAGCCTGAGCTCTAGAGCCCGTGAGCCACAACTACTGAGCCCGCGTGCCACAACTACTGAAGCCCGTGTGCCTAGAGCCCATGCTCCACAACAAGAGAAGCCACCGCGATGAGAAGACCATGCACAGTAATGAAGAGTAGCCCCCACTCGCCACAACTAGAGAAAAGCCCATGCGCAGCAACGAAAGACCCAATGCAGCCAGAAACAATAAATAAGTAAAATAAAATTTATAAATAAATAAAACTTAGAACTGAGATGTCTCAGGCTACTGGTGCAGGAACGAAGAATACAAGATTCTGAAAAACCGTTTAAAAACAATCTACTGTCATTTTGAGTATAAGCTTTTGTTTCAAAATCAATATTTTCCCTCCATGTCTTTTTTTTTGACAATTTTATAAATTTGGGAGTGTCATCAGTTTATTTCAACAATTCCTGTCACACTGAGGTCCTACAGAAGACCTGTCATAAGATGAAATTCAAAAGTATCTAGGGCTGTCATTGGGTCACACTAAAAAAGTTAATCATGGTAATAATTCAATTTGAAAACGAGTTACGCTGAGAAGCATTATTTTAAATATATGAGAGAGAAGGCAACTTCCTTTAAAGCCTGCAAAGTGAAATCATAATAAATTCTGATTTGGATGTGAATAAAATATCAACATTTAAACATGGTTGGGAGTTTTAATACACCTACTCTTCAATTTTTCAATGTTTTTTCAACTACTTTCACTTTATAGAAAAACTACCCTGTAGAAAGTAATAAACACGTGTAGCGCTGCAAACACTACTTCCCTTTCACCTGGGAACCGGGTGCGTGTTGACCAGGCCCTTCCTGTGTCCCCAAGTCACTCGACCAAACACCCCGGCTCGTCGTGGTGCTTCCACCAGCGTCCACACGGGTCCCTTCCTCCGAATCTGTAGCGGGATTTCCCCTCAGAAATGATCTTGAACCCGTAAAAAATATGACAGCGTGCTGTGATTTTCACCCCAAACCCCTCACTGAACGCATACTTCTGTAAAAGAAGTCTTGCTAAATCAGTGCACGAGAAAGTGAAGAACAAAACACTTGGAAAAGTTCACAAAACGGAAAGCACTTTCCCGCTCTTTGAGAAAAATACGTACCTTCAGGTCGGGTCTCTCCTGAGGAAACAAACCGCTTGCTCTCGGGGGCAGGCGGCGTCCTCGAGGTCCGCGGGCAGAGAGCGCATGCGCCCTATGTGCGTCACGTCACGTGGCGCTCTTGCGCCCTCTGCCGGCGGCCCGGCGAGGTACAGGATGCTGAGAGCTCGCTGTTTGCTGGGGAAGTGAGCCCTTCACAGGCTCTTGCGCAGTTAGCCTGGGGGTAACAGACACGTGAGGGGAGACGGCTAGAATAGCCCATGTGCTAATGGATGACGGAGCTTAACGTATTAAGCTATGTTGATAGCTTAATATTATAAATATTAATATTTATATTACTATGTTAATATAAACGATTATTCCTTATAGACATGCATCTATGTCTATATGTATATATGGATCAATGGATCCGTAGATGCAACTTAGGTGGACATACATAGGTCAGAACATACAAAAACTTCCTCACACTGTCAGCTGAGAAGCCAAGAAACAAGCACTCCCCTGTAGCAATGGACGCATTCAGATCTACGTTGTTGTTGTTTTTGAACATATTTGCTAATGAAAAGAAACCATGTTCCTTGGAGAAATAGGTCATTCTAGGTCTGGAGCAGGAAATGTACAAGATGAACCTGGAGACTCTTGTAGTTCCAGACAGTGAGGAAGTGTTAATTCAACAAAACAATAAATGCACACATACACACACAGGCACAGATGGGATTGTGTCAAAGGAAAACAGAAATCAACTAAAAGAATTCCCAAGGGCCAAAACTGGAAGATTCTGAGCAACAAAATAATTAAGTAGTATTCACTATAACCCAGGGTACAAAGTAAATATCCAAGAGTTCATACTGATTTAAATAAAAGACTAACTATATAAATAAATTGGAGGAGGGTACAAATCTCCCATGGAGAGGAATTCCTGATAATTCAGGTGGATATCAGCAATCCAGGAGGTAGAGTAGAACTCTCCACTCCTTAAGGGCTGCGCATAGTGAAATCCTTCCAAAACAATGCATTTTTTGACATGACGAAAGCATAACTTTACACTGGAGAAATCTGGTAAATAGCTGGACAGACAACATTAACATCCTAGTGATAAATCATTTCATACTTGTAGCCTTGAAATGAAATGATGAGAATGGTAGTTTACCTCTGTCATCTTTCTCAAAAAACAAATGAACAAAATAAAAATTCAACAAATAAAGAAACACATAAGCCAAACTAATTATAAGAAAAATCATCAGCTATATCCCAATTGGAGTAAATTCCATAAAATTCCAAGGTTCCCCGGAGTACTTAGCAAGTTCCGTGGTTGCTTGAGTGAGCCGGTCACTTCCTCTACGGCTTCCAGGTCAGTATCAACATTTCCTGGCTACCAGAGGCGACCTGGAAAGTTTTCATCAGCTCAAGGGGAACAAGGTAGCTGACTGAGCAGCCATTTTGACCAATGGTGGTCTCCTGGCTTTCGAGCTTAAGTAAGTTTCTGAAGAGGGAGAAGTGTTCCCCCTGCAGCCTTTCCGGACTGGTTCTTGTGTCCTTGGGGGCATCTGAGAGAAATAGCAGGAGTCTCATGCCCACCGTTCACTCGCTGGCCTTCTGTGTCATTAAGAGCTGTTTCTGGGTCCCTGAGTTGAAGGAGAAAATTCAGTGTTTTCTCAAGATGTCCAGAGATGCCCTCGGGTGGCGATTCCAGCTGGCTACAAACAATTGCTGGGCTTCCCAGGGACTTGTGACTTTTTGCAGAGTCTCAGGAGGGCCCAGTACATCATCCTTGGTTCTCACATTCCAGTCTGGGAGAGCCCCTGCCTCAGGAGTATCTCAGGAGCATCTTCAAGCCGAAGGTTCAGTCGGGAATATCACGAGCTGGGAGCTGCAGTATATGAGTATTTGTGTTGGGGACCCCTCACAGGCATCTTCAGAAAATCAGACACCCTTGGTGAGTAGAGAGACTCTATTCATTGTTGTATAAATACAACCAAAACACAATACATAAGGGCAACAGATATATGAATAAAAATAATCATGAATGTCAACAGTAACAAAGGTCATTATCATCCTAGTGATACTAACAATTATAATACTGAAAATAGTACTCAGCCTACAAAGAGGGTAGATAAGAGTACACATTCCCTCAAGTGAACGACAGATACAGATCCTGGACTTCGTGGAGGCAGTCTGAGTCAGAGTGCCGGTTACACAATGAAAAAGTGTTCCCTGAAAGCAAGGCCTAGCAGCAGGTGGGATCAGAAACACAAGGCCAAGGGGCTTCCCTGGTGGCGCAGTGGTTGAGAGTCCGCCTGCTGATGCAGGGGACGCGGGTTCGTGCCCCGGTCCAGGAAGATCCCACATGCCGCAGAGCGGCTGGGCCCGTGAGCCATGGCCGCTGAGCCTGCGCGTCCGGAGCCTGTGCTCCACAACGGGAGAGGCCACAGTGGTGAGAGGCCCGCGTACCGCAAAAAAAAAAAAAAAAATTATAACATAAAATTCATGATGTGACAGGAGATAATAGGAACTGAATACAAATGTAGAAATAGATTACCAAGTTGAGATTAAAGGCAATTCCTTTCCTGTTATGAGGGAGATGGCATAAATAATGAATGACAGTACAGGAATACTCTAACTAAATCTAGTGGTAGAATGTATATACATCCAAAATTATCTATTTCCCTAGACTAAAATGTTAACAGTTATCATTGCTGGGTAGTAGGATTATGGGTGATTTTTAAATATAAAATTTCATTCTTTATAGGTTTCTACAGATTTTTACTATGAATAAATTACTTTTATATTGAGAAAATAATACAAAAATATCTATTTCCTTTGTGAAAGAGTTTATATACAACCTGACAAATGTGGGGAAAAAATGCGAGTCCATGGAGAATGAATAGCAATGGGGAAGGTTTGAAATACTCTTTAATGTGAATGGGAGACAGAATTGACAAGCAATTCAATCATAGGATTGCCAGGCATTTTTCTGAGACATAACTGAAATGTCTTCAGATACAATGAAATACTTATTGTGCCCCCCAGTTTAATTATTTCCTCTTGGGAACCAGGAATTTTAAGCTTAAGGAGCCATCTGCACAACCATAAGGTCTCCACTCAAATAGTTACCGAGCCCAAGCTCGCTCTGCTTGCCGCATGACAGGCCAATACATCGGAGACGAGGTGCTGAGGCAAAGAATAGCAACTTTATCAGGAAAGCCAGGCATCTGGGAAGATGGCGGACTAGTGTCCTAGAGTACCATCTTATCGGGGTCTGGAAGGGGAGGAGGTGAGGAAGTAAAGTAAGAAGGCCATAAGTCTTGCAAAACATCTGGTTTGGCCAGCCTTGGGGAGGGGGTGTGTTAATTTCCTCTTTCTTGCAGCCGTTCACAGGTGGGCAGGGTCAGAATGTGTGAGTTGAACAAAGGCAGTTTAGTTTAATATTCAGGCAGAGGGGCAGGTTTCCCCGATGCAGGTCAATATGTATGCTTATAGCTATAGAAAGATGTAGATTGACCCACCCTTCTCCAGCTGTAAGGAAATCGCCATCCCCAGTTAAGGAATTTAGGGCTTTTCTATGTGTGGGAAGATGCAAGGGTCTGGGCTCGCTGAAATCATTCCTTTGATATGCACCTCACCTATCTGGGGCCAGTATTCTATGTTTTCACATCCTGAGTTTCCTCAAGGCTCACCACGGGGGAGTGGCTGCAGTCTGATGGCGGCCAGATGGCAGGTATTCTTTGTTTCCTTCCGGAGTTCCCTCGGGACTTTTACCAGCTCAGGCTGGAGGGCTGCACTTGCTGTCTGTGACATCCTTTCTTCACTGATACGGCAGGAAATATTCCATTTCTCAGATCCTCCCCTTGGTCCAGAATTAGACCAATATTTGGGAGACATTTCACGACCAGATATTGTCCCACAGAGCTGGGAGGCTCATCCCAGATCAGGCGAAAATTCTTGTTGATATGCCTCTCCAGGTGCTAATTTCCAGATTAGGCCCTGTCGATAATTAAAGATTTTTCTGGATTCTCTGTCTCACTAGCCTGTTATGAACCAGGAAATGTTTTCCCTCTTGCTTCTTCCCATACCTAGAATCACACTATTACAATTATTCTATGAGAGTCATAAATGTGATCTATTTCCTTAAGATGTTTAGCCATCATCAATTTTGTTGGAGGCCTGGTTACACACTGGGTACTGTAAGAGACAATTTTATAAAAATAGACAGGATAGGGCTTCCCTGGTGGCGCAGTGGTTGAGAGTCCACCTGCCGATGCAGGGGACACGGGTTCGTGCCCCGGTCCGGGAAGATCCCACATGCCGCGGAGCGACTGGGCCCGTGAGCCATGGCCACTGAGCCTGCGCGTCCGGAGCCTGTGCTCCGCAAAGGGAGAGGCCACAGCAGTGATAGGCCCGCGTACCGCAAAAAAAAAAAAAAAAAAAAAAAAAAGGGGGCGGTGGCCCAATTCCTGGGAATCCCCGCCCCTTCCCCAAAATAGTTGGAATAATCCTCCCGCTCATTAGCCTATGAAATGACCAGCCCATAAAAACTAAGCGCACGATGTTTCGAAGTCTCTTGCCTTCCGAGATGGCCTACCGTCTGTCTGGATGTGGAATGTGTTTCTCTCTAAATAAATCTGATTCTTACCTATCATTTCGTCTCCGAGTTCTTCCGCGGCGAAGAGAGAACCTTAACTTCACCACGACTCTCCCGCTCTCCTCTTTTGTTTCTTACTCTCTGTTGCCTTTTTAGACTTAGCCTCTCGCCTCTCTTGCGCTTGAGAGGCGCTACTCACCGTGACTCTCCCGCTTTCTCTCTCTTGTTTCTTACTCTCTGTTGCCTTTTTAGACTTAGCCTCTGGCCTCTCTTGGGCCTGAGAAGCGCGCCCTCACTTGCAGCCATCTCCATCTCTCCCTCCCTCTCTTACTTACAGTCTGTCTCATTTTCAGAGCTATTGCAGCAGAAATGTGGGCTCAGTACAAGCATAACATCGCCCCCTCCCCGAGGCTACCCTCATAGGCTTATTGGTCCACCTATGCCTAACTTTCCTTGTCTCAACTCTGCATCCCTACCTCGCTCTTACTTGCCACTCTTATCTCGTGACTTTGCTGGAAACGGGGGCAAAAATCTGCCAGGCATTATCCAACCTTGCCGCTGTTACATGTGCGTAGGGCATGCCGGGGAAGGCTTCCAGCTATCCTCGCAGACAGGTAAGGACCCTAACCATAGGCTCTTTGCCCTCTGGGTTGGCCTTATGCACCATTTAATTCACTAGTAACAGGTCCAGTTGTGTAAAAAGATGGACTTAGAGTTCGTGCCCCTGGTTACTGCAGCTGCGATCCCTTTGGGGCGCTCCCTCCACGGTGGGCGGTTCCCGGGGTTTCAGGAGGGGGAGGGTCCCGCGCCGCCTGGTTGGGACTTAGGGCAGTGGGTCCGTCCCTTCTCCGCCAGCCTCCTGGTGTTTGGCCCGCCCCCTCCAGGATCCACCCTGACGTCACCCCGCCCTGTTAGGGCGGGGCAGGCGGCTCAAGCCGGGTGGGCCTTGCACCCGGCCCCGCCCCGGGGATACGTGCCCGGGCCCTGACCCGCCTTTACCCTGCTTGCCTCCCCGGGTCGAGTGATTGGGAGTGTCCTTTCAGGGTCGCGGGGCCTCCGTCCCCCAACGACAGTCACGAGGCCTCCGCCTCAGCTGCAGACCGGCCCCCGCGCCCAGCCCCACTGCCCGCTGGCCAGAGCACATGTGCGAAGGCGGGGGGAGCGTGGCACCGAGGCCCCAGGGGTGCCGCCCACAAAAGGGAAGGGAAAAGACAGGGTTTTTTCCTTTTTCAGAAACCGTCTCCCTTACTGGCCAGTGCCTGCTCTCTGAAACTTACCACCTTTTTAGAGAAAAAGCCTGGGTCTTGATTAAATAGGTCTTAGAACCACGAGGGTGTCCGGGGGAACATATCCCAGAACACAGGGATTAATCTATAGAATCTATAGAGAAACCTCAGGAAGGGCACTCATCCTGGGTACTACGGATGCCAGGATAGGACACGGGCCCCACGACGCTGCGGCCAGCAGAACTGCCACATGCGAGAGTAGCTGGCCCCCACTGTGGATAAAGTCATTAGGACTAGAGAGCCCCCATGGGACCTCCTAGCGCTAGCGCTCCTCTCTGGTACAGGAGCATTCTCTCCCCGAGGGAACGACGGGGAACACCTCCACCATCCCCGAGGACTCACCCCTCGGGTGCAGTTAGAGTCACTGGGACAAGTTTTCTCTAGATTCTTTAAAATGAAAAAGCTCGGGCTTCCCTGGTGGCGCAGTGGTTGAGAATCTGCCTGCCAATTCAGGGGACACGGGTTCGAGCCCTGGTCTGGGAAGTTCCCACATGCCGCCGAGCAACTAGCCCCGTGAGCCACAATTACTGAGCCTGCGCGTCTGGAGCGTGCGCTCCGCAACAAGAGAGGCCGCGATAGTGAGTGGCCCCCGCTTGCCACCACTAGAGAAAGCCCTCGCACAGAAATGAGGAGCCAACACAGCCATAAATAAATAAACAAATAAATAAATAAAATTTGAAAAAAAAGAAAAAAGGCAAAATCCCTTAAAAAAAAAAAAAAAAGCTCATTTTCTTTGGTAATATATAAACTTAAGGACGATGAGGCCTGGCCAGAAAACGGAAGCCTCAACCATAATGCCATCCTAGTTAGACATCTTTTGCAAAAGACACGGGAAATGGACAGAATTCCTTATGTACAGGCTTTTATGGCCCTAAGAAAACCCAGAGCTATGCAAGTCCTAGGTTAGGGAACCTTGCCGGTTGGGACCCATTCGGGCTACACAAAAGCCCTCTCTAGTGGCACCCCTGGAAGAAAAGGAGCCCCAGACAGAAGACCCAAATACTTTCGAGGGACACATTGTATGTGCAACCCACTTCATCAACCAATCAGCCCCCGACATCCGTCGGAATCTTCTGAAGCTTGCCATGGACCCCCAAACCCCCTTAACCTTATCGACAAGCTTTCAGTGTCTTTAACAACAGAGACCAGGCTGAGGAGGGAAGGAAGGAACAGTGTGACTTAAGGAAGGAACGACGGCAAGCCAGGCTTTGGGCAGCTGTGATGACAAGACCTATCCCACCTCCTGGTCACCCCAAAAGTACTCCCAGAAGACTTCCGCCAGGGAAGGCAGCCTGTTCAGCTGTGGGAGTCCCAAACACTGGAACAAGGAACGCTCAGGAAACAGGCCCCAGCCTAAACCCCAAACGCCATGCCCACTCTGCAAGAAGATGGGCCCCTGGAAGAGGGACTGCCCCCAGCTCCGAAGGGAACAAGGAAATTCCTCCATGTCAGTCACGGCAGTGGCTGATTGACAGGACCTGGGACCCCCCCAAGGCCCCCGAGAAGACAGTCATTGTAAGGTCGGATCTTAACAAACGGCACCGCGAAACAGAGGAAAGCTTCAAGTGAGCTTTATTAGGGAGTGCTCCCGGGCGAGGTTCACTGGCCCGAGAGAAAGGGGCCAGAGAAATTGCACCCGGGCGAGGGTTGGGCAAGATTTTATAGGGGAAGAAGGGAAAGGGGTGTGGTGAATCTGGGAGGGCGCAGGGTATTCCTTATTTGGTGGTCTTTTCGGGTATCCTGGGGAACAGTTAGTCCCGCCCCTCGAAAGGCGAGAAGGCTGGGCCGGGTGCAAAGTCCCCTGGTCAGTTACTGGAACTGGGTGGTCCGGAGAGTTTCGGCCTGATGCAACCTGTGAATCTGATTGTGTTCCCCTGCCTCGGGCCAGTTGGCCTTACATCCCGACATCTTTGGTGTAATGGGGCGGCGTTCTGATCTCTGGCTACTTCATGCTGAATGGGGGCGTCGAAAGGGGAGTCGGGCGACCAGAGGTCCGAGGCTTAGGGGAGACCAGTGGGGGGTTCTGTAGGAAGCAAGGTGTAAGGACCGAGGAGCATTTGGTTTGTGGCCACCCGAGAGACTTCCTCCATGCGCCTGCGAAGGAACCTCCTTTGTCGGCCGTCAGGAGATCCAGGGCTCGTCGATTTTGGAGGGCAACTCGGGCTACTGAGGTGATCTGGTGCTGGAGGGAGGTGATGGAGGCGGCAGAAGCCTCGATGGCTAGCTGGAGTTTCTGTTCTAGGTCACGGGATGTTGAGACACTGTGTGTTAGGGCTCCTCCCCCATGCCCGCAGCAACGAGAGAGGAAGCGAGGGAAATGCCTGCAACCATAGGGAGAAAGATGGCCCTTTGGCCCTTAGAGAGGTCGAGGGCCCGCGTGAGTGCTATCAGTTCAGCCCTTTGAGAGGTTGTCCCTTCTGGGAGGCTGTTAGCCTGGATAATAGTTGAGATAGTTACCACCGCATAGGCTGCCCGTCGGCGTCCGTCAGGCCCGAGTTTTGAGCTGCCATCTATGAAGAGGGTGCGGTCCGGGTTTGAAAGAGGGGTGTCAAAAGTCCCTCTCTCGGCGGGCTGAGGGCCTCTAGGACTTGGGGGCAGGAGTGGGAAGGGGAGGCCCCGGTATCGGAGATAGGCAAGAGGGAGGCCGGGTTTAGGCCAGGGGAGAGGTCGAGGGAGATAGCAGGGTTTTCAATGAACAGTAGGTGGAACTCCTGGATGCGGGAGGGGCCCAGGAGGGAGAGAGACTTGTGGCCTAGGAGGTCGACCAGCCGGTGGGAGGAAAACACGCTTAGTGGGTGGGCCAGAGTCAGTTTGAGTGTTTGGTCAGTTCGGCTGCCGCTGCTAGGGCCCAAAGGCATGGCTGCCATCCCCGAATGGTTGGGTCTAGCTGTTTGGAGAGGTAAGCCACGGGGCGGTAGGAAGGCCCTACAGGCTGGGCAAGGAGTCCAGTGGCTATTCCGGCCCGTTCATCCACAAAAAGGTGAAAAGGTCGGTTTGGGTTGGGCAGAGAAAGGGGAGGAGAAGATATCAGAGCGTTACGGAGGGTGAGAAAGGCCTGTCGAACGGCGGAAGGAGAGGTGAGGGGTTCTTGAGGGGTTTCTTTAGCGGCTAGATATAAGGGTTTAGCAAGGAGAGCAAAGTTAGGGATCCAGTGTCGGAAAAACCCTATAAGGCCCAAAAAGGAGAGAATTTGTTCCACTGTTTCCGGAGGCTGGAGTTCACGGATAATCCAGGTGCGATCGGCTGTTAGACCTTTTGTGGTAGGTGTAAGGTGGAGCCCCAGGTAGGTTACAGAAGATACAGATAACTGAGCCTTGGCTGGGGAGACCCGATAACCACGAGAGCCAAGGTAATTGAGGAGGTCTGCAGTGTGTTGTCTTGAGAGGCTGAGAGATGGGCTACGAAGGAGGAGGTCACCTACAAATTGAAGGAGTGTGCTGGGGGTAAGGCAGCAGGAAGTGAGGTCCCGTGCCAGCACCTGACCGAAGAGGTGAGGACTGTCGCGGAAGCCCTGGGGAAGAACT
>NW_021703773.1:28621231-28765790 GCF_005190385.1 Monodon monoceros | reverse complement strand
TAAGTCCTTGGAAACACCAAATGAAAGTTTTATGAAGTGAGCGATATGTTCTAAACTGGAAGTGAGGACATTGGGCTGAAATTCTTCATGTTGTTATCACTCTTTGCATCTAGCAATGAAAATTCATATTACTTCCTGCCATTTCTATTCTTTAGGGAAAAGGGTGCTCGTGGACTCACTGCAGTTAAACTTTCACACAGTGATTTTGTCCTGATCGCCCCATTTAATGTGTTTTCCATCATTTGCTGACCCAATGTCTCTCCACCACATTACATTTTTATATTTTAATCCTCTTTTTTTCTAATAGACAATGACTTTTAAAGTATTTCTATTACCTTGAGTATTTCTTTATTATACACACTCTCTCCATCAGAGTGCCAATTTTTGAAAGATACTCACATGGACCTTGGTGTTTGTTTACATTTTTATTTCCCTAATTTCATTTTAAAACTTATATTTTTTCCATTTCTTTAGGCAGTGAAAGTCCGCTTATACAACAAGAAATGATATTCATGCAACAAGTGTACAGGAAGCACATATCTCACACCATGCCAATGGTAAGTTTCATGGGTGGAACACCAGTCATCCAAATGAAAGACCTGGCAGTGAGATAAGTTGGTAATTGAGCAAAATTTGCCTGTATGTAATTAAGTGGAGATTGAGCTCCTTCTGGGAATATTTTTGGATAGGCTGAAGTCAGTTGAAAAATTAATATGAGCACAAAACCACAACATGAGACCTAAGAAAAAGTCAGTTGCACAAACATTGCTCATCTCCTAGTCTTTAGAACAAACTGAAGTCTTCAAAATTAATCTGATATCTGGGTTGGGAAACTGTAAAAGAGAATGTTTGTGCCTGTAGAGGAGTAACACAACATGTGTATGCAACTGACACAGGAAACATTTTAACAAGAGACTATAACTGGCTGATCCTATAGGGTGTAAATGTAGAGGAATGAGTGTCTGTGTAGACGTGGGCAACCAGAAACAGCCTCCTATCTTTTTCCCAAAGCAGGTTTCTCACACACGAGGGGATCCTGTTGGATGGACTGATTTGAGTGATGAATTTACTCCTAGATCTTCACCTCAACATTCACCAATTCCCTTAGGAAGGAAATGTAATGTCAGCAAACAGCATGGAAAATCACTTAGTCAAGGGTCATCCCTTGACAAACAGGATCACATTCACATTAGAGCTAAATCATATGAATGTCCTCTATGTGGGAAAGTCTTTAGTAGATGCTCTACACTCATAAGACACAAGATGATTCACACTGGAGAGAAACCATTCAAATGCAATCTGTGTGGGAAAGTCTTCAATCAAAGTTCCTCCTTGAAACAACATGAGAAAACTCACACAGGAGAGAAGTGCTATGAATGTCATCAGTGTGGTAAAGCCTTTCTTCAAAGCTCTGGCCTTAGTTCGCACAAGAAAATCCACACTGGAGAGAAACCACACGTATGTCTTGAGTGTGGGAAGGCCTTCAGTCACAGTTCAGGGCTTAGTTCGCACAAGAGAATCCACACTGGAGAGAAACCACATGTATGCCTTCTGTGTGGGAAGGCCTTCAGTGAACATGCTAAACTGAGAGAACATGAGAGAACCCACACTGGAGAGAGGCCCTATGAATGTCAGTGGTGTGGGAAATGCTTCAGTCGAGGCTCTTCCCTGAGACGACATGAGGGAACTCAGCACTGGAGAGAAAGTCAGGAGGGCCCTCAGTATACATCCTGACCCGAGATGACATGGCATCATACATGTGAGGAATGTGGACGGAACACCAGCATAGCTTTAGCATTTAACCACACCAAGGTTCACACCCAGTAAAGACACTCTGTCTGTAATCAATATGGACACTTGTTCAGGCATCACACTCCTCAGTCCAGAAAGGCATCACCTGTGGACGTGGATCCATATGTGCCCTGTCTCTGTGGCAAAGCCTTTAGTCATTGGCCTGACCTCAGGTAACTTAGCAGAACTCACTCTGTAAATACAATATGGGTATTTTTAGCAACAGCTCCCAACTCTAAAGACCCTAGAGGACTTGAGCAGAGGATAACCAACCCCTAGTTCTTCTTTGATAATTATTGTTCAACACGAGCCATCTTCAGGTAGAGAACCACTAAGACTGTAATGACTGTTAACAAACATTCAGCTGATCACCAGGCTTGATGTGCACGAGAAACTCAGCGAAAAAAATAAACACTAAAACAAGAACAAAGATGTGAACTCTTGAGAAATACCCAAGTATGTTGAGCAACACCAAAGCATACTTATAAATAATTCATCCTGAAGAAGTGAATCAATGTAAAGTCATGAGAAATTCTTTCTTCATAGAGCAACCTCTCTGGAACACGTGTGCTCAGACTGTACAACACACCCTCAGTGTCGTGAAGGTAGGGAAGTCTTCAGTGATCACTTATTTCTTAGTCAACATTAAATTCTCACACTGAGGATGTAGCAATCCTAAAAATCAAAGTGGAGCTACAGCTAGATTTCATATCAGAAAAAACTGACCCTCTGAGTGGGAGGGGGAGCCTCTAAAAGAATCCTTTAACACACATTCAGGCAAATTGTGATTTACGGAAATACCTCTTCATGAAAATGTGGCATAAAATGGAGAGTGAAGTGATCTAGCAATATAGAATGTAGAGTTTGGAAGAAATTAAAATTTGTGTATAGAATAATAGTTGCAAATATTCAAACAATAAAGTCTGTGGCTAAAGGAGCTAAGTATTGGTGTCTGGTTCTCTTTGTGCCCCTGTAAGCACAGGGATTCAGGTCTGCACCCTCGGAAAGTGGGCGGAGACTCAGCCCCACTCTCTGAGTGTCCGCTTTCTCCATAGCTCTTTCCACACAACTCAGCTCCACTCATTCCAACATCCCTCAACCCCATCTACCCTTTCAGGCCCTGGTGGTGACACAGCTCTGATCTTCAGCTCCACTGGTCATGTTTCCCAGAATGTCACGACCCTGGTCAGGCAAGGTTATGGGAAAGTCTCAAAGACACCTAGTCCTACACTTTTTGAGTTCCCTCAACATATTTCTGCAGATGGAAACCACCGGGGGCTAAAGAGACAGGCAACTCTGCCTTCCCAGACCTCAGAAATCTCTTGTTATTTTGTCCCAAAACCTCTGAATTGAGCTAAGTGGATGAAGAGTTCCTTCCAGGATTGTACTCTCTATCTTATTCAGCTGATTCCTGAATTATGCACCCAGCAGTCTCACTAAAGAGGAACACATACCCCTGCATAAGCTCATGGAATAAATCTCCAGGAATGAAACTATCATCGATAACACATTCCAATTTTTAAAATACTTAGTGCAATATACTTTCCGCTAAGAAAAAATGAATGTTCTCACAAAGCGGATCTCCCTACTTTGTCTGCAGGACTTGGAGTGTTATCCTTTGACACACATCAATATTGAACCTAAATCTCGAGGGAAATTCTTCCAGGATATCCACTGGGATGACTTGTGTTCTCGTAGCACAAAGTAGCACAATTCCCAAACCACAGGCCTTAGTCTCCTTACAGGAACACACACAAGGATGATATTGATCCATCATTACTTTTGAAATTCCCCACAAGGGATGCTGGGGGGCAGTCAGGGTGGAAAAACACATCCTGTGTGAAGAGGATACGCAACCAATTCTATTGTCGGCCTAAGAAAAAACGTGGTTTACCCACAAGCTGTATTCGAATTTAGCCATAATTATGGGCAACCACCTTATCTGAGACCTATGTGGTAGCTTAGCCAGGAATGCCCTCTTCTGCCCAATGTGTCTCCAGGAGGGAAGGGCCCAGTGCTGCTGGGGGTGAGGCCTGTGCAGGTGCTGGGACCCCCAGGAATGGTGATGTGCACACTCCCTTCCCAGAGGAGTGCACGTCCCACTGGGATTTATCTACGCTGACCTATACATGTGCCTGTGCTCGGCATTCCTAGCTAGACAAGGGATTTCAGAGCTGTTCCCCTACAATGGTGACCACAGGGGGGCAGCATCTCACAAGGAGGTGTGTTTGGGGGCACCTTGGCAGCTTGTCTGAGTGGCGGAGGGGCCTGGAGTCGGGAAGAAACCTCTCTGAAGCTTAGTCACTGGGGGGAACTCAGGGCTCTCTTGGTCGGGCTGACCCAGGCTTCTTCACAGGCTCGGGTGCTAAGAGTGACAGGCCCACAGAGACAAAGTGAGAGGCAGAGGCAGAGAAACTCCCAGAGAGAGAGAGACAGAGACAGAGACAGAGAAGTAGTTGCAGGGCCACTGGGCTCGGCTTAGAACTCCTACCACATAACTTCTCCCACATTCTGTTGCTCAGAGCAAATGGCAGGCTGGCCAAATTCTGGGGGTGAAGAGAAAGGTCCAGCCCTTAATGAGAGAAGTGGCAAAGTCACACGGCAGAGCCGTGGGCCCGAGAAGGTGGAAGGAATCTGTGGGGATTTGTTTCAATCGAACTCAAAAGGCTTAGATATGGGGTCAGGTGTTTACACTTTAGTGATACATGATTCTCTAGTTTCCAAGATTTCTGCAGATTCCTCCCCCTCACACCACATCATGATATCTTTCATCCCATGGCTCTGATGCAGAGTGGGAACCACTATTTTCTGAGCTGAGGCTATTCTCCTGGGACAGTATAAACCCCTTTCTCCATGAAGTTTTCTATTTTCTACCTTTCCTTCCAAAAACCCTCCCATAGGTTCGAGGCAGAAGACATCGACTGTAGCTCCTATTCAAACTGCTGCTGTCCCAGGAGAAAGACCCTCCTCCTAACCTTTAAATCACTGGGTTCTTTTTTAACATATGAAAATGGGATACATGTTTATTCTTCAAAGATACCTAGGGGGCTTCCCTGGTGGCGCAGTGGTTGAGGGTCCGCCTGCTGACGCAGGGGACACGGGTTCGTGCCCCGGTCCGGGAAGATCCCACACGCCGCAGAGCGGCTGGGCCCGTGAGCCATGGCCGCTGAGCCTGCGCGTCTGGAGCCTGTGCTCTGCAACGAGAGAGGCCACAACAGTGAGAGGCCTGCGTACCAAAAAAAAAAAAAAACCCCAAAAACCTAGGAATTCAGGAAACATTTTTTTCTAAAACTTGAAACTTTGAGCAAAGTGTGGAATACCACAACGATTCCCCCTTTACTCTCAATCGCAATTTCTGTATGTGACTTCAATTTTCTATTCCTTTACTAGTGGAGGAGGGTCCTTCTCCCAGTGGGTCCACGTTATGATGTACTCTCTTTGCAGGACAACCAGGAGAAGAGGGTCTGGGGACTGGAAGTCAGTAAAAATGGAGGTTCTAGTACACCAGAGGGAGTGGGCCTCTTAACAATGAGGTATGAACCCCTGAAGGTATGGAAACCCAGACCTTAAACCTGCTTCCTGGTATTGATATAGAGGGAAGAGACTCAAAAGGTTTACAGAGGGTTTGATCATCTGTATCACAGAACTGGGACTCTGAAATGGGGAGAGACGTAGAAGATCAGAATTCAAAGTTCTGACCAGAAAACCAGAAATGCATTGAAAAGTGAGTGGAAAATTGGTCGTGGGGAAGGGAGGGAAGGAAGCCTCTTAGGATAAATCAACATTACCTTCAATGAAATAAAGCATTTTGTAAGAATCACATCGAAAATGCAGGGAAGAGCCAAAGATGTCTGACTTTGAGGTTTTACTTTGGTAAATGAAAAATAATCATGAGTTTTGTAGCTTCACTTGATTTATAGGGTCACCCAACTCTATATATTTTCCTTCAAGATGTAAGTTCTTCAACTGTGGCTCTTTCTCCTGCAGGGCTTTTGTAGGGAAGGAGGGGGTACTCCATCTCATTAAACTAGTGGGATCAGCGCAGCAAGGTGGTTTGGACGTGGCAAATCCTTGATGGAGGTGGAAAACTCCCCCCAAATCAAAAGGAGGAATAGTTTGGATAATTGTCTGCTTTAAAAGTTAAAGATCTCAACTTCATCTCAGCATCACCATGACTAAATACCACTTCTCCTTTACACCATAGTTAGATAGGTGGATGGATAGATAGATAGATAGATAGATAGATAGATAGATAGATAGATAGATGTATGTTCTGGAAGAAGGTTTTCCAGTGGGCAGGTTTACTTCTTGTGCATGGGAATCTTGATTAACCCTGAAGCCCAGGTGGAAAAAAACCTTTTGTGAGGACAGAGATTGGGATGGAGTTGAGAGTGAGATACAGGAGAAGATATCAGTTTACATGCTCTCTAAGATTTTGAAAAGACTAATGAACGGTTCTAACTCAACTCCTTCCATAGACCTACATGTGCTCTCTGCCTAGTGGTTGACCAGACTGCCTTTCAGCGGCTCCGGAGGCGGTGGCCAATTTAACTTCCTGCTGACCACCGACCTGCGGTCCTAAGGTTCACGTAGTACTTTTCCAGGGCCCGTTATAAGGTTGGGGGACGGCACAGGAACTGCTTTTGCACACATCTAGAGGCCGGGTGTAATCGGTACTTTCCCTGCTTAGGAAGCAGACAACTCTGCCCCCCTCCCTGCCTCCCTCCGACCCGTCTAGCTACTCGGGAAAACCCAGGACGAGACACTCTGCGCCTAAAGGCTCAGCCGAAATGCATCCTGCAGTCGGGTCTCCGGCCGGAACCCTCCCCGACTCGGGGCGGCCGGAGGGGAAGGGGCGGGGGCCCGGCAGGCAGGCCAGCGGCGCGGCGGGCGCAGAGGATGCACGCGGGGGTCCTGGGCCTCTCCGCCCTGCTGCTGGCGGCCGAGCAGAGCGCGCGTGAGTGCCGGGCAGGCCACGCTCACCCCTCCCACCCATCCTGACGCCCGGGGACCCACACGCCACCCCGGCCACGGCGACGGCCTCTCCCCGCCTGCGCCCAGCACTGCGCGCCAGTGCACGCACGGTGGCACCCCACCCGCCCAGTCCCTGGTAGATCCCCGCGAATGCACGACCCTCCCGGGGATGCGTGATTGCCCCCGAGGATGAATGCCGCACCCCCTCCGCCCCCTCCCCCTTGCATGCGTGGTCCCCGTGTATCTGAGGCCACTCCGCGGCGGGTGCACGATCCTTCCCCCTCCCCCTTGCATGCATGGTCCCCTTGTATCTGAGGCCCCTCCGCGGCGGGTGCACGATCCTCCCCCCCTCCCCCTTGCATGCATGGTCCCCTTGTATCTGAGGCCCCTCCGCGGCGGGTGCACGATCCTCCCCCCTCCCCCTCCAGCGGGTGCATGATCCTCTGCAGGAGTCGCGGCACACGTGGCCCCCCCCCCTTCCCTCCAGAGAGGCCTCCAGGCAAAGTGCCGCAGGTGCCCGAGGCGCTGCACGCGGGCCTGGGGGCGCCCTGCTCTCCCCACTATCCGGCCGGCCTGGGGGTCTGGGCGGCGGGGGAAGCCGCTTGGGGCCAGGTTGTGGTGGGACTGGGCTCGGCTTCCGCGGAGCTCTGGAGGGAGGGCCGTCTACAGCTGGACCGGAGGCGGCGGGCGCGGGACGCGGTGGTCGAGTAGGGAGCGCGGTCCGCCGGCACAGGCGGGGCCAGAGGGCGGGGCGGTTCAGCGCCTTTCCAGTTTGAACTTGTAACTCCTTCGGTGCCGGAGCGGAGGCCTCCGCCCGCTGCCGCCCGGCTCCCTGCAGCCGCTTCTTCCTCGCGGGGCCCCCGCAGATGGGGGGAGGGGTGGGAGGAGTGGAATTCACGGGGCTTCAGCATCCAGACCCCCCCAGCGTTCCTCGCCACTCCCCAGCTCGCAGGCACTTGGGGACCCCGGCGGGCTCTGGCTCTGCACTTTTTCCTGGGAGGGAGTTGCCCCCGCGCCGCGTCGGCGGGTCCCTTGTTTGAACCGCGGTCCACGAAGGCCCCCCGGGGTCGTCCCCGCCATGAGGTTTCAGAGGCGCCCAGAGGAGGTCCCACGTTGAGATCGGCTCCAGAGCTCCGGGATCCAGCGCCGCCACTGAGCAGGGCTAAGATGAGACAGGACTCCGGGTCTCAGCACCCACCCCAGGTGGCCCCGCGGACGTGGGGTCCTCCTTCCCTCCCAGCTAGGAACGCCTGGGCCTCAGCGTTCCTCAGACTGGGCAGGGCGGTGACTCCCCCAGAGGCTTCTGGTGCCTGGGGCTCCTGGTTTGCCTTGTGTGCCGGGTGATTAGAGCAAGAGACAGAGCCTGGGCACCAAGGAATGGCTGCCCAAGCCCTGGCTTCTCCGGGAACCTGCAGGGTTCCTGTCTGTACCTGGGGCAGCGCTCTCTTACCGCTGCAGTTCACAGCTTTACGTGCCCATAAATCCATGTTAAACTCTAACAGTGGGAAACCCAAGCGATAGTCCTGTAAAACAATTACTGTGAGTCCCGAGCACCTGCTAGTACTGGACAGAGGTAAGCACCCACGTCTATTGTCATTCATCAGGGAGGGCAGATCCTAACCTAGATTTATCAAGCTCTTTCCATTCTCTGACCCTATCCTACAACCCTCAAAAATAAAATAAATGAAGCCGCCCCCAGAGAGGAGGTTTTACATTTTTGAGCCCATACTAAGTGCCAGGTGTTTGTGGGTTTTTTTGCACGCTGTCCTATGCGATCCAACAGCCCCTTTGTACAGCCATGGTGTCTGGGCCTTTGGGATCCTTTGGGAAGCTCTGGCCCTTTCATTCGACCTCATTCCGGTCTAGACTGCCCGCGGGCTCTGCCCACTCCAGGCTAGGTGTAGCAGGCAGCACTGCTGGCTGTAGGGACACAGCGTTTGCTGGTCCCTCCCTCCTGCCTTCCACTAACCCTCTGGTCCTTCCTCTGGTCCCCAGGCCTCTGCACCGTGGTTTACTACTTCACCACAGGCCGGCTTCTCTGGGGGTGGCTGGCTCTTTCTGTGCTACTACCTGGCTTCTTGGTCCAGGGCCTGAGCTACCTTTGGTTCCGAGAAGATGGACATCAAAGTCACTGCTCGTTGGTGGTGCTACACCTCCTCCAGCTTGGCGTGTGGAAGCGGTAAGGCAGCCCCTTTCAACCCTGAAACGTGATTTCACACGTGCGATAGGAGGGTTCTTCTGCGCATACGTATTCCATCCTTAGGGTCACAAAAGTGCAGGCTTGGGAGAACGTTGGAAGCCACCTCTTTGAACATTTGCTCTGATATTGGTCACCTCACTTCCTTGAGCATCCTCAAGGGACTCCTACCGGAAGGAGCCGTGACCCTTCAAAAGTTTTTCTTGACTTGGGCCAAATCCTATGTGCTCGTGTTTAATTCAGTTGGTCTCGCCTTTAGAGCCATGGAAAGTGACTCAGTTAGGGCTGGTCCATGTAAACACCTACTCCCTCACTCCAGGAGGGTGACACAGATTTAAGCAGAAGCAGCAGTGGGGTCGGCCTGGTAACATTTGCATTAAGCTTTTATTGCAAGAAGAAGCCATTTGGGTGCCAGGGCCACATTTTTCCATAAAAAGGCATCCTGGGCAGGCCTAGTGTTCAGCAGGCTCGGCTTTGGCCCACCAGTGCAGCAGGTAAGGTGTTGTTTTCCCTGGGATACCTGGATTCCCAGAGGGTCAGGAGAGATGCGGCAGTGAGCTTACACTGGGGCAAATTTCAGCTCTCAGCTGCCTCATAATCCCATAGAGTTGCCAGGAATTTTAAAAGGGAGAAAATTGGGAGATCAGATCGGTGACGGCCTCCGGCTCAAGAGCACATGAACTTGTAGACGCTGAGGATAGAAAGGCTCTCAGGAGTCACGGCCAAGTCTCAGATCTCGGGCTGCGCTGCTGGCTGTCCTGGTTTATGCCTTCAAGCCATGCCCAAGGCTTTCTTTGGAGGCGCTGAAGCGAGTTTTCTGATTTCCCAGCTGCGTCTGAGACAGAGGGCTTGGAGACAGAGGGTACTTCTGATAAAGACATCACCCAACCACCCGAATTTCTCCTGGCCCCTCGGAGCTGGGACCCTACATCTCTAAAGGCACCAGAAGCGTTTTCAGCTACAGCAGTTTTGCCTAAAGCTGAGCCTTTGTGTTTAAGCCATGTGGTTCCTCTGAAACGATAGGACTCCGACCAGTGGGAGGAGAGCAGAGCTGGCTTTCCTGTTGGACTCGGAGGATCGGAGCCTGTACTGGGCGCTACCCACATGCACTGACCCTTCTGTCTGCCCAACTTGGTATGAAAACCATTAAGGGCTCCGGTCCTTCCAGGGACCACGTGGTACGTTATAGTCATCAAGTTTGCGACCTCAGGGACAGAGCACCTATTGAAAAAAAATGAATCAACTCTCCCCTAAGGGAACATGTCATAGCTCAAAAGAAGATTGAAGTCAGGGCCGGTCGCTTGAGAGAAGCCTCCTGTATAACTGTCAGATAGATCTGTCTTCTGGGGCTCCGGGGGGACCCTTGGTCCCATTTGATCCAGTGCCTTCTTCAGAGATGGGGCAGCGTCAGGCTCACATGTATCCACTTCCATGCTGGTGTCCAACACTGACCCCCGCTCATCTTCCCCAAGTTTCTCAGATGATGTCATGAATACTAAATATATTTTTTTTAAAAACTAAAATGGGTAAATGAAGAGAGACAGGAAAATTAGAAATTAGGAAAAACGACTAGTCATCTATATCTCTTCTTATTTAAAAACAGAAGTTAGTGGGACTTCCCTGGCAGTCCAGTGTTTAAGACTGCGCTCCCACTGCAGGAGACACAGGTTCGATCCCTGGTCAGGGAACTAAGATTCCATATGCTGCTCTGTGCGGCCAAAAAAAAGTTAAGGTGACTAAAAATATATATGTATGATTTAAAAGGACAAAAAAAAAAAAAAAAGGCACGAAAAAAGAAAAGAAGTGAAAAAAGTCAGGAAACGGAAGGGAATGTCGGAAAAGAAGGTAACGCCAGAATGTACTCTTGCTTACGGTGAACCACAGATTTGTCTCTCAGTTTTGTAACAAGCATAAGAAGCTACATGGTTTTGCAATTCTTCTGCGATAGAAAATAAACCAAACAAATGGAAATCTACTTCCTTAGAAGAAAACTTTGAAAGTTAAAGTAGAAAACAAGAAATCTATTCCTTATCCTGCAACCAGCTTATTGGGCTTTCACAAAGAAGACACTGGGTAATGGAGTGTCTTTCAGCACATCCACACGGAACTTCGCAAGACTGATTCCCAGTCAGGGCCAGCAAAGAAGCCGCTCAGAAAACTGCAGTTCAGCGAAAGCACCTGTAGGAGGAGCCAAAACAGTTCTGTTTGCACAGCCCTATACAAACAGCATTTAGAAAAGGGTCGTAACGCGATGCAGAAGAATCTACTGACAACAAAAAACCAATTAAACGCAAACCTCGTGAAGTGGCTTGTTAAAAAGGCAAGGACTAAAAACATAAACGTAGGGCTTCCCTGGTGGCGCAGTGGTTGAGAATCCACCTGCCAATGCAGGGGACAGAGGTTCGAGCCCTGGTCCGGGAAGATCCCACATACTGTGGTGCAACTAAGCCCGTGCGCCACTACTACTGAGCCTGCGCTCTCGAGCCCGCGAGCCACAACTACTGAGCCCACGAGCCACAACTACTGAGCCCACACGCCTAGAGCCCGTGCTCCGCAACAAGAGAAGCCACTGCAATGAGAAGCCCGTGCACCACAAGGAAGAGCAGCCCCCGCTCGCAGCAACTAGAGAAAGCCCCTGGGCAGCAACGAAGACCCAACACAGCCAAAAATAAATAAATTTTTAAAAAAAAAACAAAAAAAATAAACCACAGGGCTTCCCTGGTGGCGCACTGGTTGAGAACCTGCCTGCTAATGTAGGAGACACGGGTTCGAGCCCTGGTCTGGGAGGATCCCACGTGCCGCGGAGCAACTAGGCCCGTGAGCCACAACTGCTGAGCCTGCGCGTCTGGAGCCTGTGCTCCGCAACGGGAGAGGCCGCGATGGTGAGAGGCCCGCGCACCGTGATGAGGAGTGGACCCCCGCTTGCCACAACTGGAGAAAGACCTCGCGCAGAAACGAAGACCCAACACAGCAAAAATAAATAAATTAATTAAATAGGTACTGGAATGATTGCATAATCTAAGTTCCAGATAACAACAACAACAAAAAAAGTTCTATTCAACATCAATCTGTTTAAAAAAAAAAAAAACCCCAGGAAACAAGTGTTGGCAAGGATGTGGAGAAATTGGAACCCTTGCACACTGACGGTAGAAATGTAAAATGGTGCAGCCACTGTGGAAAACAGAATGGTAGTTCCTCACAAAATTAAACATAGAAGTACCATATAATCCAGCAATTCCACTTCTGGGTATATATCCAAACAAGTTGAAAGCAGGGTCTGGAAGAGGTCTTTGTACACCCATGTTCCTGGCAGCATTACTCACAGTAGCCAAAACATGAAACAAACCACATGTCTATTAACAGATGATGGGTAAGCAAAATGTGGTCTGTACATACAACGGAAAAAAGGAATGAAATTCTGTAATATGCTACAACGTGGATGACTCTGGAGGACATGATGCAGTAAGCCATGCAATAAGACAAATACATAATTCCACTTACATGCGGCACCTAGAGTAGTCAAGTTCATAGAGTCAAGTTCATAGAGACAGAAAGTAGGATGGGGGGTGCCAGGGGCCGGGGGAGGAGGGAACGGGGACTTATTGTTTAATGGGGACAGAGTTTCAGTTTTATAAGATGAAAAGAGTTACAGAGGACGATGGTGGTGATGGTTGCACACCGTTATGAATTATTGCAAATTGTCAATAATCTATTCAATTATGGAATTTAAATTATTAACGTCACTGAACTGTACTCATAAAACGGTAAAGATGGTACGTTTTATGTTATGTGCATTTTACCGCAATTTTAAAAAGTTGAAAAAAATGTACAGTCCTAGCGGAAACCTCCACCGTTCACTGTCTCAGCTTTCACGTCACCATAAAGTGTTAAGATGGAGAGGAGCATCACTAATTCTTCACCTTGTGGGGCTACGATAGACTATTCCGGGGGAAGCGGATACGTTTGGTTTTTTATTTAAGCTGTTCAGTGGAGCTTGCTGAGAGACATCATTCCAAACACCAAGTTAGTATAATTAAACGTGTTAACAGACATCAATTTTTAGTGCATGTTGTCCTTAGTGCAACGAGAAATCTTAGACCATCATCAACACAGCTCAATATGCTCGGTATTTATTCGTTCATGTTTACTAACCTTGTGTGACCAAAGGGACTGGAGACACGTGATTAAGGCACAGTCTGAGGCCAAATTGTGAACAAAGCTGGAACAGTGAATTAGAAGAAGAGAGAGATGTTCACAGGATGCTGGGAGCCCCAGGGTTTGCCACGGTGCATCTCTGGACCAGAGACGTCTTCATCACCCGAAACTCGTTAAAAATGCAAATTCTCGAGCTTCACCGGGACCCACATGGCATCACGGCAAACTCCTCATAATTCTCCAAACGCGTCTGTTTAATCAGAAATTCTAGGCCTGGGCCCGGGCAACCTGTCTTTCAACAGCCCACCTGGTGACCCTGATGGTGCTCACGTCTGGAACCGCCATCCGGACACAGGAGCCGTCGTGGGAGGGCTGAAGAATGAGGTGGACTTGGAAGCACGTGGGAAGGGGAGGCACTTCGGACCCAGGCAGCAGCAAGGCCGCTGCAGAAGGAACCGCTGGAAGCGGGGGTTGGGAAACTAGAAGTCTGTTTTGCTGTGAATGCGGGGTAAGGATTTTCTGGACGAGAGCAATGTGGACGGAGACAGACTGGGCTGGACCATGAAGGAGCTTGTCCAGCAGGTAAGGGGTTTGAGAGCCACTGGAAAGGTTTAAGTAAAGGAGCAAACTGGTCAGATAAGGCCCTTAGAGACGGCACAGGAAAGGAACTGAGAAGGGAGAGTCCAAGGGCCAGGCGGGCGGCCAGAAATCCGGGCAGGAGCTGGTGAGTACCTGGAAGGAGAGCATCCATTCCCACCTCCGCCCTCCTCCTCCCACTCACCGCCCCGTACCTCCGCTTTCACCTGGGCCCCCCGAAGCCCCCTACCAGCGATCTCAGCCTGAGTCCCTCCCCCTGCAGCAGGTTCCAGAAACGCGATTCCGAAAACCAGGTGGATCGCATTCCCACTGGTTCTCCATTTCCCACTGGTCTAGGAGGGACACCCAACTCCTCAGCTGGGCTAGAAGAGGCTTCTGCTGCCCCAGGATGGACCGCCGTTTCAGTGGCCCTTCTCCTGCCCCGCTGGTGCCACCGTGCTCCCTCAGGCTTTGTCCCTGTCCTGAGTATGCCCGTCCCTCCTTTCCCTGAATATGTTTTCCTCTCTCCCCGGGACCCCTTCCGCCCCTCTCGTTTTCACACGTCTTTCTTCCTGCTTAAAACTTTTCGCGTGTGTATGGCTTGTTTTCCACAACTGAATCTTGGGCTTCCGGAGAAGGTCTTCAATTTCGTTTGCACCCTCTGCAGTCTCCAGCAGGTGGGAGCAGCCCAATAAGGATGCACATGGAATGAATGGAGGCGGCTGGGAGGGTAGGAAGGGAGATTGGCACGTCCCCAGAATGGAGGATTCAGGACTGAAAGGGAAGCTACCGTATTCAGCTTTATATGCTTTTTTTTAAAAAAATAAATTTATTTATTTTTGGCTACGTTGGGTCTTCGTTGCTGCACGCAGGCTTTCTCTAGTTGCGGCGAGCGGGGGCTACTCTTCGTTGCGGTGCGCGGTCTTCTCATTGCGGTGGCTTCTCTTGTTGTAGAGCACGGGCTCTAGGCGCGCGGGCTCAGTAGTTGTGGCTCACAGGCTCTAGAGCTCAGGCTCAGTAGTTGTGGCTCGTGGGCTCTAGAGCTCAGGCTCAGTAGTTGTGACACACGGGCTTAGCTGCTCCGCGGCATATGGGATCCTCTGGGACCAGGGCTCGAACCCGTGTCCCCTGCCTTGGCAGGTGGATTCTTAACCACTGCGCCACCAGGGAAGCCCCATGTGCTTTTTCTTAACATTATATTTGGGTCAGAGATCACGGCTTCAAAGACTCAGTAAGAAATCAGTTCACTCCAGGATCCAAATCATGAAAGAGGAAAGCTGTCTTTCTTAAGTGTCTTTCCTGGGCCCTGTGTACCCTGAACAAAGCCATTTCAAAGAGGACCCCCTTCTGCTCTGGCCGTAGAAATGTTGGCCGGAGATCAGAGGTGGGGGCGTTCGGGGTAACTTGAAAGGCGCACTCAGCTCTCTTTCAGGAGTCGGTAAATTAAAACGATTCCTAGTTTTTCTGAACTTGGACAGGACAGAAGTTCGCAATTGCATGTGGACTTGGCAGGCATGCCAGCCCCTGCTGCAGGCAGGTGTAGGGATCACTGTGTTCCTGCTTCTGGGCGCGTGAGTGGGAAACTGCTGTGAAAACCCGAAGTCCCCAGAGCCCACACGTGCCTGGGGAACAGTGTCCTTTTTATACGTGCACGACCCTCCTGGGGGCGCAGGACAGCGACCCATGGCACCTCCAGATGGCTTTCATAAGATGGAAGCATCAGAAAGGTTTCTAGGGTGGGTTTTGGGGGAAGTGGAATGAAACAGGCGCATTTCCTCCTTTTTCTTCTCTTGCACTTACTCCTGTTCCTGGATGTGTGTCCCTGCAGCCAGGGCAGCCCGTCCTGCACACCCCACGATGGCGCCCCGCCCTTCCCGCTGTCCAGCAGGTGTGGATTAATTCCCCTCCCGAGAGGCCCTGGGGCCAGGGAGGTAGTTCAGGGTTAGCTCTAAACTGTGAAGGGCGCAGAGAGAGCCCACAGCCAACCTGTGTGGTCCAGGCTCCCGGCCTAGCACCCCTTCCACATGTGGCCAGAGGTGTTCCGCTGGCCGGGCCTTGCTGGGCAAGGTCACCTGCTGCAGCACTTGGGTCAGACGTGCCACCTTCACTCTGGAGTCAGAGCTCAGGGACTTGGGGTGTAGCTGCGATCAGTTAACCCCTGGAAAGCTATCGGTCTCTACGCGATAAGCCAGAGAAGGGGGTTCCTGTTTAAGCTATCACGGTGTGGTTCTGAGTCCTGGGCTCTCCTCTTCCTCAGGCACTGGGACGCCGTGGCCCCTGTTCTCCGGAAGGAAGGGGAGGCCTCCGCCTGGGGCCAGCTGCGGATGCAGGAGGCCGACCTGTCGGCCCTGCGCCTCCTGGAAGCCCTGCTGCAGGTCGGGCCCCACCTGCTGCTTCAAACATACGTCTTTCTCGCCTCGGACTTCACTGGTATCGTGCCGGGTGAGTGTCTCCTACCACTGACCTCAGACCGTCCGACTTCTCAAGGCGGACAGAAGGAAACCCCTTATTTAGCAAAACCCGGCAACCTAAGATTTCCTGTTTGGGAGAATTAGGGCAGCCCAAGGGAATGGTTAATACTGGCTTTTGTTTGGGGCGATGAGTTCCCGGGGGTCGGCTTCCTTCATGGGGCTCAGTCCATGGGACAGAAATAGTCAGATGACCCTGAAAGCACCTTGGGAAGGTACTGCGTGCTGCCTCTTGTGAAATCAGTGTGTCTGTTTCCCCCGGGACTAACTCAGCGCAGTCTGAGCCTCACACCTCGAGAGCCATGGAAACAGAGCAACTCAGGCCCCAGCAAATGTGCGTCTTCTGCTGACTCTCCCTCCAGGGTGCAGGCTCTCTCCTATGGGCTGGAACCATTGGAGGTCCTGGTCTCATTTCTCTGATTGAACCTCCTTTATGTGGATTGAATGGCAAAGCAGGCTCTCTCCTATGGGCTGGAACCATTGCATGTCCTGGTCTCATTTCTCTGATTAAACCTCCTTTATGTGGATTGAATGGCAAAGTGTGTTTGGGATGAAATAGCACGTTCAGAGCCGTTAGGAGCTGCTTCGTCATAAACCAGAGGTGCTGGAGGAGCAGTGACTGGGATGCTTTTCTTAAAGGGTGAACACGGAGAGCCCAGCCCACCTGAGGGGGCAAGCGCCCATGTGTTAAGCAGAGGAAAGCTCTCCTGCACGCCCTCATTTCTTCAGAGCGGAGAAAGATGTGCGTTTGCACGGGGGTGACGATGCCCTCTGAGAAGTCAGATTTTGTTAAGGGTTAACGTCCTGTAAATACTAGGTTGTCCTGTGCGCTTCGCTTCCAGGGATGAGTGCGCTGTGCTCCTGGCCTGTGCTGTCCTGGGCCCTGGTGTGCTATGCTCGTGCCATGGGCGCCATGAAGCCGGGTCACCTCTCCATGCCGTGGACGGCCCTCGGCTGCCAGCTGCTCTGGAGGATGGGCATGGTGGGAGCCCGCGTTCTGAGTCTGGTTCTGTTCTTCCAAGTTTACCGCGTCTGGGTTCTGGTTGTTGCAGGTGAGCTGAGCGTACGTTCCGACTATCTATTGGGGCCTGACAAACCACCCCGAACTTAATGCCTTACAAGAACCATTCATGGGGCTTCCCTGGTGGCACAGTGGTTGAGAGTCCGCCTGCTGATGCAGGGGACGCGGGTTCGTGCCCCGGTCCGGGAAGATCCCACATGCCGCGGAGCGGCTGGGCCCGTGAGCCATGGCCGCTGAGCCTGCGCGTCCGGAGCCTGTGCTCCGCAACGGGAGAGGCCACGACAGTGAGAGGCCCCCGTACCGCAAAAAAAAAAAAAAAGAAAAAAAAAATATATATATATATATAACCATCACGTTTGTTTTAGAAATTGTTGCGCATTTCTTGTTACCAGAGTCTAAAGACGGGTTTTTGGGTTTTCTAACATAAGAATGTGATCGTTCCTTCTATTTATCGAGCGCTTATATTGAGCACAATATAACTCATTTATTATAATTATTGAATGTTTTTAAATTATAAAATATTTGCTAAAATTACAGATGATAATGTAGCAGACCACCATGTAGTTTTCACCTAAAACCGACGTAGACTTGACTTTCTTATTCAATCTTTTACTTAATCGTACTTTGCATGTGTCTATAAAAACAAATCAATAGGGCTTCCCTGGTGGCGCAGTGGTTGAGAGTCCGCCTGCCGATGCAGGGGACACGGGTTCGTGCCCTGGTCCGGGAGGATCCCACATGCCGCGGAGCGGCTGGGCCCGTGAGCCATGGCCACTGAGCCTGCGCGTCCGGAGCCTGTGCTCCGCAACGGGAGAGGCCACAACAGTGAGAGGCCCACATACCGCAAAAAAAAAGAACCATTCATGATCAATAGCCCCGGTTCTGAGGGCTGACTGGACTCCGCTGGGGGTTTCTTGCCTGGGGCAGGGCGTCCTCGCACCATCGCAGTAGGTTAGCAGGTGTCTGGATTCATAGGGAGGCTCCACTGGGCTGGCTGTACAGACGTCTGGCACCCAGGGCTCCTCCACCCTTTCTCTTCGGCAAAGTCATCTGGATTCGGACATGTCAGCTGAGCATTCCAAGAGAAAGGGGGTGGAATGGCCCGGAACTGGATCAGCATGGCTTCTGCTGCATTCTGCCTGGCAAAGCGGTCTCGGCCAGCCCAAGTTCAAGAATGTGGAGGAAAAGATTCAGCCCACGAGTGTCCAGGGAGAGGAGGAATGCATGCAGGGTCTCTTTGGAGAAATGCGCCCGCAGCTCAGAGAGCCCAGCGCTCACAGGACCAGCCAGCCCCAGAGCGCAGCTTTAGCTGCTGTGAGGGCTCCACATTCTGTATCATGGGCTGAAAATCCTTAGTAAAACTGACACTTAAACAGGAGGGAGGCACAGGGTCCCACGTGCCCTGACGCAATACAGAAACGTGCAGTACATACTGTGCTGTTACTCATAGCCTCCCAAAGCCCTCCATGTTATTCAAATGCTGAGTTTTAGCCGTCTTCTCTGTTTCAAACAGGACATCTCCACTGAATCCAAAGCCCCCCTCAGCCCTCAGTCTAGCTGCACCTGGTTTGACCAGTGATGACAGGGAGTCTGCTTGATGATGCAGGATGCCTGCAGGGGGCCTGTGTGGCCCTGCCCAGAGAGGAATCTCTTCCGGTCATCAGGGAACACCCTCTACAAGAAGGAACAAGAAGCACTGAGAGATATTTAGACTTGAGCCTAGAACAAGCACGGGTACATTTATTGGCAGAAAGCAGACATCTATGAAAGAAATTGTGTTCCTAAAGAGACATTAGCTTTTTTTTAATTCGTTTTTTTAAAAAATTTCTGTTCAAACGCCAGTATGACATTATTCCTCCTAAACTATAGGAACAAATATCACAGCTGGACTGCATACAGATCTTTCCCTTGGATGTGGAGGGTTTTAGCCCTTCGAGCAGGGATTAAAAAACAGTGAGCAATCAGTTTTGTCACTGCCTCTTTAAACACTTTCTGGAACTAAAAAGGCCTAAGTACGCAATATTTAGTGAGTGTTACTGAAGCTAGTTTTTGTTTGCTCATCCCCAAATTAGGTCAGCTACCCTTTATGAGGATCAAGTGAGATAATACTTGCAAAAATAAAAAGTGTGGGTTTTCTGTGACCCTTGAATCTCTTCTGGGTTTTCATTTGTTTTCTTGGGTGCCGAGTCAGATGCAGTCAGAACAGAGAGGAGGGCTACAAGCCCTGGTTTCCGAGTTCCTGCCCTACCCCCTCCCCGTCTCCTCCCTCAGCCCCCCCCCCCCCCCCCGAGGACCCTGACTTCCAAGGCCACTCTCTGCAGGTGCCCACTGGCTGGTGATGACGTTCTGGCTCGTGGCTCAGCAGAGTGACATCGTGGAGAGCACCTGCCGCTGGAGGCTGTTCAACCTGCTCATGGGTGCCGTGTACATCCTCTGCTACCTCAACTTCTGGGACAGCCCTTCCCGAAGCCGGATGGCCACGTTCTACACGGCAAGTGGCGATGACGGTTTTGTTTAATCCCAGCTTTTCCTGTATACGTAGAATGTGTGCGTGCATGCGTGTGTGTGTGTGTGTGTGCACTTGTGCACACATATCTATTAAGAAGGAATAGCTTAATTTTAGGAAAAAATCTAAAGGGCATTATAGTCTTGAACAGAGATGATGGGCTCTGAAAATAGCAACCTGACGTCCAGTCGTTTCCACGTAGTTACTGTGGCAAGGATTGTGGCGCCTTTGGCAATGTTTTTCAGCCACTCTCTACGTCAGCCCGTCTGATAAATACGATCACAGTTCTATTCTGGGTCATATATGCGATGCCCTTGTTAGTCAGCTCAGTCACTGAGTTACAGCTGTGGTCCTAGATAGTGTGAAAAACACAAAGATGACGTAATGCCTGTCTGCAGGCCGCTTCTGGTCCCATGGAGGAGATAAGCTTCTACCCAAACAAGTTTTAAAAAGAGGCAGAATGTGGACAAATGCTGGCAGAGAAAGCAGCGTCTGAATTCCACAGGAGTGTCACTTCCCACTGGGATGACCGGGGACACTTTTGATGAGAAGGGGGAAGTTGAACTGCATTGCAAACGGCAAAGGAGAGAGGACCAGCCAGGGCTTCGGAGCACAGGCTCTGGAATCAGACGGGCTTACGTGGGACCCTGGCTGTGCCATTAACTGTCACCAAATGTTGTGGCCAAGAATTTAAACTCTCTGGACCTATTTTTTCATCAGCACATCAGGACATAGCCACCCACCTCTCGGTGTCCCTGTGACAGTGATGTAAGACCTACCTGCTTTTCAGGGTCCCTGGGAAGATTAAATAATAAACACCTTGGGCTGAAATAACGAGCAAATAGTGGCTGTTACTGATACAAAAAGTTGAAGAGACTTTCAGGGGTGCAGGCGCTCTAGGATGGAGGGGGGAACAAAGAGAAGAGCCCGGAGGTGCAGCTCCTGTCTAGCAGCAGGTGGGCGGCGTTGGTCATCTCCTGGTTTTAGGAGAGCACCGTAGAGCTTGGTGACCCCATAGACCACAGGGCCCACAGACCAAAGAGGACCTGTGATGTTGAACGAGTCACAGAGCCCCACCAAGCCTCAGTTTCCACATCTGGAAACCGGGAGTAACAAGGCCCATCTCACTGCGGGGGGTGAGGGCTGAGTGTGTGGCAGGGCCCCGCCCCCATGCGCCGTGAATAAACCTGAGGGTCACTTCTCCATCGTCCGTTCGCCGGAGCAGTGTGTTCACGTGCCGATGCCCATGGGCGCCCTGAGAAGCAGTACTACGTAAGGAGACGTTTCACAGTTGCTGCTTTTCTTTCTTTGTTTTTGGCACGTTCACACCCCTTGTGCCAGGAGTTCTGGGGGCTGTTACATAAGGAAGGGAAACAAATGCTTAATTCTTTGCAGCTGTCCTAGTCACCGGACCACTGAGTTCAGAGTGATTGAATAGGAAAAGACAGAACTTAGACGCTACGGAAGTTTCAAGTGTGGACTGGCAAAGATGCAGAAGCACAATGAAGGCCACAGGGTGCGGGGAGGCCATAGGAAAGCCAGTGTGGACGGTACTGAGTTAAACACACCCGGACGCCAGTTGACGGCGATGAAAACAGATTCTATTAAGTCAGTCGCAACAAGGAAAGGGGTCCAGCGTGGACTGACCCCGACCTCATTTTGTGCAGAGGTGACTGCATATTTTAAAGGGAGAATGGCGTGGGACAGCGTGTGCTCCAGCGGAGTCGGGGAGTGAAGGGGTGTGGTCAGTGCGACCTCACCATCTGGGGTGTTAGTTGGTGCTTTCGGGATGAGAAACACACTTCCCGTCTCTGTCGTGAAGAGTGTTCACACACCTTAGAGCAAGGAGCTCACAGGCTGGGAGAGTCGTCTCCTGGGATGTGTGGGTTTCAGAGAGATGGTCCTCAGGTCCTGGAGAAGACAGCTCTGGGTGGTAAAAGATGTACATTTCAAAGGGACAGAGAAAGGATTTATAATCGCAGACTTTCTGAGGTAACGCCCCCTAAGAGGAGGTTCAGGGCCTATCTGCCTGTGACCAGATGTTGGCTGGAATGAACGGTAAGTTCTCCTGGCAGCCCTGAGCTTTCTTAAGCAGGGACTTAACTGCTGCTGGGGTCATCGTGCTAGGGGTGCAGCCTTGAGCTGTTAGAAACTATGGTAGTGTTGCTTCGGGTCTCTTAATGTGCAGAGGTGGGCAAAATCGTTTCCGCTACGAGTCTGCAGTTTTTATAGGCCAAGGCTGAGGCCTTGTCCAGAAGAGGGCTTAGGGGAGCCTGTCTGAGTCGTTTGGTCAAGAAGAGGGTCTTTGTCAGTGGAAAGTCATTGCATTTGTTAGCGTCCTCCAGACAAACAGAACCAATGGGATGTGTATGGATGCGTAAGAGCAGATTTGTTATAGGAATTCGCTCATGCAATTATGGAAGCTGAGAAGTCCCACGGTCTGCCATCCACAAGCTGGAGAACCAGGGAAGCCCGTGGTAATCTAGTCCAAGTCCAGAAGACCAAGAACCAGGAGGTCGGTGTCCAAGGACAGGAGAAGATGGATGTCTTAGCTCAAGAAGAGAAGGAGAATTCCCTCTTCCTCTCTTTTGTTCTATTGGGACCCTCAACAGATTGGATGGAGCCCACCTGCATGGGTGAAGGTGATGTTTACTCAGACTACTGATTCAAATGCTAATCTCTTCCCATCCTCACGGACACACCCAGCAGTAATGTGTTACCAGCATCTGAGCATTCCTTGATCCCGTCAAGTAGACACATAACATCAACAGTCACAGTCCTTTAGGGGGCAGCCTGTAGGAAGGTGACCCTGGACCAGAGAGTCAGGACACGCTGCCAAGAGGACCGCTGCGTTGTCAAGGAGTGGACACTCGACACTGGGTGGAGGTGGGGCTGTTTCCAGGTGTGTTAGGGAGGATGACAAGGCCTGATGTGCAGGTGAAATGGGTCACCCCGACAATGGTGGGGAAGAGAGACTGCAGTAGAACTCTGACAGGAAGTAGCAAGTTAAGAACTGTGAAATGACAGTAAGGACGGGAAAAAGGAGATGGATTTTTTTTTTTCCACAGTCTGCACTACCAGTTTTTTTGTTTTGTTTTGTTTTGACATATACAAACTTAAGAGGGCCAGACAGGTGATGAGATGTGGTTGATTTGAGGAGAGAGAGTACCTCCAAGTTCTGCAGGCTGGGCTGCTGGGCAGTGCCGTTTAGAACCGAAATAACACCTGCTGGACCCTTGAAACACAGCTGCCCAGAGCCTAAGGATGGGGAGGTGGGTATTCTTAGGATTTTTAAGCAGCCCCTAATATCATTTTTTATTCTCTCCTTATTTGACCTTTCTAGAGTTAAAATGATGCCAGTGAATGGCTATGGCAAACCTTGGAAGACTTTTAGCATAATAGTATGACAATTCAGGGGTTTTAAAACATGTCTCCTACACAGTGTTTAAATACATCATCTTTGAATTACGTCCCGTTTATTTACTTATTTTAAGAAATATATTTTGTATTATATTGATATATTTCATATTAAAATATTTTTATATTAATTTATATTTAAAATTATTAGCTTTGGAAACCTTAGCTAATAAGCCCGCCTGGACGGGAGATACGGAGAGCCTTCTGTAAGAGCTGTCCTTATTTCAGGCCCGGGAGGAAGGCTCCCTGTTCGGCCAGCAAGAGTACCTCCCCTGCTGCCACCTGGTGGCCAGGGGCCAGATTTACCTTTAAAGAGGTAAATATTCGAAAAAGAAATTCTGAAGTTGTTACGAAAGTGTGTTGAGTATGGCTTACTGGAATTCAGTGTCACTGTGAGCTCTGCAGATACTTTTAATTATTGCATGGTAAAGCCAACAGGTGCATACAGTTAATTTAACATGAGAATGTGGAGCATATAAAGCAGGAAATAAAAGTCGCTATCAGCCCCACCTGAGTCACCGAAGGGAGCCCCCCCAAGCCTCGCGAGCTGTGCCCTTACATTTCCTGTGCGTTTATGATCCTGCAGACATTTTAGTGAGCTGCACTGAGAACAGGGAGAACACCCCGCTGCTAGAGAGGCTCACTCGACCCTGACCCTGCTTCCAGGAGGGCCCCGTGGGCACGAGGACAGAGCCCCCAACCCTGAAGGGAGCTGCGGCAGATCGCAGGATGGGAGCGTCCCGAGGCCGCCTGCACCCGACCAAGCGTGCTGACTCTCCTTCTGGTGCCCTAGGTCATGCTGCTTGAGAACACCATCCTCGTGCTGCTGGCCACGGATTTTCTCCAGGGAGCGTCGCGGACCAGCCTGTGGACGGTAGCCGGAGTCTTGTCTGGATTTCTGATCGGTAAGACCCCACATCTCCTTCCTAGCCCCTCCCTCCCTACCCCAACTTGCTTCTTTACAATAAGCGCCCTCCAAGGGTAGGAAACGGTGCTCAGAAGCAGCTGGATGGAGACCAGGGAAGCTCCCTGCCCTGCGGGCGGCAAGGCCACTCCCATAGGGGCGCAAGAAACCGGATCAGCCTCCGTCTGCCTTGCTTGGCTGTGCTCAGAGGAACTGCTGGTGAGGCAGGGGCTGCCTCGGGGGTGGGACCCTCTCTGGTGCGCTGGCAGGGGTCAAGGACGTAAGCTCCCGCTCTTTTCCCAGCATCGAGGCACTGGGTGCGGAGAGGGCAGAGCAGGGGCCTTCCTGGCTCTACACACGTGCGGTG
The DNA here is from genome assembly GCF_005190385.1 of Monodon monoceros. Classification (NCBI taxonomy): domain Eukaryota; kingdom Metazoa; phylum Chordata; class Mammalia; order Artiodactyla; family Monodontidae; genus Monodon; species Monodon monoceros. The sequence goes on along the minus strand of NW_021703773.1, from coordinate 28,741,414 downwards.
TCTCGACGAGAACCCTAGGAGAGGGGCTGAGCTCCCCCCAGCCTGGGGTGAGGCAAAGGCGAGGTTAAGCGATGCCGCGAGGTCAGGCGGTCTGGGAGTGGCAGAGCCACAGGGCCTGGCGGTTTAAGATGATCGGTTACGTCTCGTGATGAGGGAACGGCTCCAAGGTCCACGCTGTGCCCACCACGCTGACCCTTAGCAGATTAGCAGATCGGGTGTGAGATCCTCTCCTGCACTTGGAAAATAACAGAAGACGCACCCCTGCTGTCGGCCTCCTCCCCGCACTCCTGCCCCAGCACGCGCTGGCCCGGCGATGGCGGCGCCCTCATTCTGCAGCCTTTGCCAGAGCTTCCAGGACAACACCCGAATGTCCCACGCGGGTCCTTGCGCTTCTGAAACACGGTCCAGGGCAGAGGCTTCTCCTGCTGTTCGCAACAACTCGGGGCCCGAGCTCCCGCGCGCCCCAAGGCCTTGCCTCTGGCCACCCACGTCCCGGGGGGAGCGCGTGGGGGTCGGGGCACCACCGGGCAGCCCTGACCCCTGACGCAGGAGGATGGGTGGCGGGGAGTAGGGTCCTTTTACTGGCCAGCAGCCGGGGCTTGGACTGACCCGTCGGGGTAGAACTGACCAGGGAGAGGAAACGCCCCGGAGCTTCCAGCGTTTGGAGACATGAAGATGACTCTTCCAGGGACGGAGCAGATTCATAAACGTGGCCATAAAACAAGTATTTGAGGGCCACGAACCAGAGGTGGCCTTTAAACTCGACCCCCTCCGTTGTCAGGAACCAAGGCTCGTTAGAGATGCCGGTGGCCAAGTCAGCCCTTCTTTTTCAAATTAAACTTTTACCTTTGAGATGACTGAAGTTTTCAGAAATAATACAGAGATCTCCACATCAATAACTGTTTTTTAAAAAACATTTTAAAGAGTGTAAAGTGAGAAATGATGCAAGGATGGCTAATGTGGCTGGAGATGCATGAAAATAATTCACCGAGAAGATAACTTGAGAGTCGGATCTAGGAGGATGGATGGAAGGTATTATAGTAAAGAACAGGGAAAATTTTCAAAATTGTGCATGAAAGAGAGAGTAAAGAATAGAAGGAAGGAAGGAAAGAAGGAAGAAAGGAAGGGTAGCAGGGAGGGAGGGAGGGGAAAGAAAGAACGCAGAGAGATCCCTGCATCCCTCCCCAGTCCCCCCAGTGGTGGCTTCCCGCAAAACTACAAGCAGAACATCAGAACCAGGATGTTGACGTGACACATTCAACATGCAGAGAGAACCCTTCCGTGGCCATAAGGACCCTTGTGTTACTCTTTTAAAACCATATCCACTTCCTCTTATCTCCACCTCCTCTGTAAGCCCCGGTGACCGCTAACCTGTCCTCCATTTCTATGATTTGGTCACTGCAACGATGTTATGCAACTGGAATTGTACAATGTGTGGCTTTGGGCATTGGTTTGGTTCACTGAGCGCCATTCCCCGGCAGTTCTTCTGAGCCCTCGTGTGTATCAATATCCCTTCCTTTGTTGCTGAGGACTGGTCCGTGGTGTGGATGAAGCTCATTGTGCCAACCATTTGCCTATCGTAGGACAGCTGGTTGGTCCTTTTTAAAATAATAATATCTATGCCAGGCGCCAGGGTGCAGGGAAGTGCCCGGGGTGCCCAGGCATGAAGCGGCCGGGCTCTCTCACATGGCAGCTCCCAGCACTGCTCGAGCCATCCTTCCTGGGGGCGTGGGCACCGTGACACTTGGGATGAAGGGACGGTGAAGCTGGGCAACCCAACCACTCATTCGGATTTTCCAGTTCTCACTGAGTCCTGTGAGCACAGCGGGGGTGGACGTAAAAAGGTCCCCCCCGGCCAATCTGCTTCACGCTCCAGTTGGAAAAGAGATGTCGGACACCATTCCTAAAATGTGTGGGGCTCCTGGGGCAGCCTGAACTGATTCCCCTGTGGTGCTGGAGGGAGTCCTCAGTGGGAACATGGGGCGTGAATTATAGTCAGCGGAGCACAGGCTATACAGCAGCAACTCTGGCTGCCGTCTTGAACTCCCTTGATAAGCATTTATTGAGTACCTACTGCATGCCAGCCTGGGGCTGCAACCAGGAACCCGGTGAAACACGCTGCCTCAAGGAAAGTCTACCTTCGCTGAACACATGTACCTGGGACTTGCAGGGTGGGGGGGAAGGGGGTCAGCTCCCATTTCTTGGCCTCGGGTGGCTCACTGTAGAAGGAGAGTGACAATACCTCCCTCACGCTGGCTGTGAGAACTTGGAACAACGTATAGAAACGGCCGGAGCCGTGCCCCCTGCAGAAACAACACTCGGTCACATCCCATAGGAATTCTGTCTCCATTCCCCCAAAGGTACCCTGAGAGGATGCAAGGGGACGTCTGTTAGGCTCCTTCTAGCTCCATCCTTGCTGCGATTTCCTGACCCCTCTGATGCTCTCCCCCCTCCTTCCCCGCCTATGTCAGGTTTCATGCTGTTTATACCCAGCGCCCTGAAACCAGGCGCTTGGTCCAGTACAACAGGAAGCTGGAAATAACGTGGGAGGATTACTGGAAAGCTCTGTTAAATGAATTATTGCCGTAGCCAACACTTCTGATCAAAATAAATGAACCTGACAACAATGTGATTAAGATGTTTATGCACAAAGGAAGTATTGTTGCTGTTCGTGGAAATTCCTTGATACGAGGTTTTTGATGCGTATGTTTAACCTCTGCTTGGGTCTTGTTTTTGAAATGATTCCTTACCTCCCCCTCCCCTCGCTTTGGAATCCATCAACCGGTGAGTAGATGGTTGAGTTCTGAGTATCTGACCCAGTTTTCTGAGAGTAAAATGATCATTTCTACCAAACCTCTCTGTCTCTCTCTCTCTCACACACACATCTAGAGGACTCAGTTGGAGCATCCCTCAAGGAAGAAGCCATAGAATCCACAGGACTTAGACTTTGTTCTTAGATTTTCAAGTGTAGACACAGTTGCAGCTTATGGGAGCTGGAGAAGACTTAAATTCCCCCCAAATATCCAGTTCTGATGCTCCAACGAGTCCTGTTTTGGATCCCAAGTTGTATGACTCCACTCAGAATTCCAGAACCTGGATTTCTGCAAACCACAGCGAGGACGCAGGACTTCAAAGAAGATAACCTTGTACTCTTTTTCTTCTTTTTCAGGCAGCGCCTCGCTGGTCATTTATTACAGCCTGCTACATCCTAAATCCACAGACATCTGGCAGGGCTTTGTAAGGAAGTTCTGTGGCGTTGCAGGGGGTGATAAAGCAGAGGGAGACTCTCCTCCCCGGGCCTCGGGGCCTGCTGGGGAGGGGCCGGAGAGCCTGGGGACCTGCCAAGAGGAAAGTGATGTGCTAACAAGCCTGGGGAAGCCCCCCAGCCCACAGTGGGGTCCCCCACAGTCTGGGATGGAAAGCCAGATGGCTGGGGAGGCCTCTTTCCTCAACCATCACCACTGGCTATTGGTGAAACTTGCCCTGAAAACGGGAAATGTGTCAAAGATCAACGCAGTCTTTGGAGAAGACAATCCTGGCTTCTTTTGTTCCCCTCCATGGGGGTTGAGCCAACACTGCAACCAGGAGAGGAAGCCCCCATCCTCCCAGCAAGAGCCCCCATCGTCACCCCGCAAACCCCTAACCTCAGAGGAAGGCTCTGAGCTTCGAGTTGTCCCCAGAGCAGAGGCTGACGAAACTTCAAATTACGTCTCTTTTGCCAGCGATAATCATGACAAAACTCCTGCCCAGAAGCCGTCAGCCATGCAGCAGGAGGGCAGCCCGAAGGAGGGAGACGGCGCTGCTTCTGGGGTGCAGGGGAGGGGTGCAGGTTGGTGGCTGGGTGGAGGGGAAGGACAGGAGAGCTCCACACTCTACTTCAGTGCCACCACTGAAGGGGCCATATCCTCACACCAAGACGGTGGGAGGGCAACTCTGACGATGTCCCTCTCTGGGAGGAGATTGGGGGAAGGCAGCCTTGCCCGGCCTGCCTCACCTCTGCCGGCCACCAAGCCCTTTCCCGCCACCATGGCCAACATCAGCCCGATCTTAGGCACCGGCCCAGGTAGAAGCTTCCATCCTAGTGGCAGAGCCCTGGGTGGCTCAGGGCATGGGGCTCAGCAGGAATCCACGAGGGACCAGAACCATTCTGCCACTGATGGCACACAGATGCCATGGCCGAAGGTGAGCCCGAGGCCCGCTGTGGAGCCCTGCCTCACGTCCACCCCCAAGTCTGAGTCCACCCACAGGGACAGCAGCTGGAGGGAAAGGCTGAAGACCGAGACAAGTTTCTTCATCTGACCACAGTCACTGTGAGATAAAGCAACAGACCAGCTAATCAAGCTGGTCATTGGCGTCGGGATAGGAGGAATCCCACTTCTGACACCTACACCCTTGCGTACATCACATCCCCTCTGGACTTCTGTCCACACAGCTAGAGAATGAGAGAACCAGATTAGATTAGATAAGATCCCCTGCAAACACCACATGCCACACATATACACAGGAGTCATTCTCTAACACAGTGTAGAAGGTGGTAGAGATAAAACTTCCAATCAAAATTGACTGCTGGGCTTCCCTGGTGGCACAGTGGTTGAGAGTCCGCCTGCCGATGCAGGGGACACGGGTTCGTGCCCCGGTCCGGGAAGATCCCACATGCCGCGGAGCAGCTGGGCCCGTGAGCCATGGACGCTGGGCCTGCGTGTCTGGAGCCTGTTGCTCCGCAGCGGGAGAGGCCACGGCAGTGAGAGGCCTGCGTACCGCAAAAAAAAAAAAAAAACGGGAAAAAAAAAATGTGACTGCTTCCATTTACAAACTCTATGATCCTTTTGTGTCTCCCACTGTGGTTCCTAGGAAGCTCAAAGGTAAAACCCAGAGTCCTATTTTTTTCTGGGTTTTCATGATACACCAAGCTCCTGACACTGGTTATTAATCCAGTTTTTTAAAATGTATTTTAACTGCATTATTTTATGAAATTCCTTGGTAAACTTCAGGACATCTCAGGCCTCTGCCCAGTGGAAGGAGAGCCAGAGAAAAACCAGAGCTGGACAGAGTTAAAGTGGTGAAAACAGATTTTATTCAGGAGCTATTGCAATAGAGAAAGAGACCTCAGTATAAAACCAGCACAACTCTGAACTCATCGTGGACAAGTGGGGGTTTATAGCCAAGGAGCAGGTGGAGCTTAGTGGATGGAAATTACTAAGAAGAAGCATCGGGGTAAAGGGGGATTCCGGCTAAACTGACCTAACAGATTCTCTCTGAAGGCAGGCCAGGAAGGTCAGACATCACCTGCGGGCTGGAAAAGGGTGAGGAACCTGATCAGATATGGAAGGTAATCAGATACGGAGGGTGAGGGTTTCTGGTTAAAATTGACTTAACAGAATTCCTGCTAAAGTTGGACAATGCAGGGAGGAACATGGAAGTAGACTTGGTTGAAAAGTTCAAGGGAGCCTGAGCAGGGTTTGGTCAAGGAGAGACTCTGTCAGGAGGACGTGGAGAACGGCATCGGTGGCTCTGACCAGGGCAGGAGAAGAGCCTTGTCTGACCAGGACGTCTGGCCTTTCCCGTCCACGCCAAAGGCTCACCAGGAACTGCATGCTCACTGCAACCTTGAGAAAATGGTTATGGGATGAAGCATCTACATTACTCCTTGTCTGAATCTCCATGGCCGGGACCCTCGGAGCACAAGGGTGACATTTGGAGATGACAGTGCCAGTGACCACTGGGAACCCACTGAACTTGAACCAGTTGGGTTTATGACATCACAGCGAGGGAGAACGCACCCACGGGGCGTCTCAGGACGAGGCTGTGAGGAAGGTCCGAGGATGGGGACAGTGGGGGGTGAAATTGGAGAGGACCTCGGGCAGCCGGGGCTCGCTCTGGATTGGGTGCAATTCTGTGACTGAGCCTCACAGTCATTCTCACCTGCAGAGGGCGGACCAGAGTGAGAAGGAAGCCCTATTTGGTAACAGCAGCCATTGCCCCCTTGGGTAGAAGGGGGTGTGGGATGCGAGGTGACCTTGCTTTAGTCTCTATCACCATTTCCACGTGGCCTCTTCTGAGGATATTCTGCGAGAGCCTCTGCGTCCAACAGAACACATGGCCTGGCTGGGGGCATCAGATGAGTTCCCAGATGTCAGGGGCTGCTCTTTTCTCCCTCAATATTAGTAGTAGCTGAATAGCTGTCTGTTAGGCTAAGTGTCATTATGTCAGATCTATCCTATTGATGTTACTGCTTCAGTAAGTGGCCTTCACCCAGAACTTCAAAAGTGTCTGCTACCCCCATGGTACTTACTCTAAGGGCGTTTATCTTATATTTGCTGTCACACCTGCTTTTCTTAATTTTTTTTTTTTACGGCTACCTCACTCCCTTCTTCTCCCATGAAGCTACATAGGAGGCAACAAAAGGACTCCTAGTATCCTTCAGTGCTACAGACTGTCTGCACATCGCCTCCAGGCCATTGACACAAAAGAGGGAAAGCCGGCTGGCCAGCACCTGCAGGACATTAGGGTCGGTTTCCATGAACGTTTCTATAATGATTTTTCGCCCCTTGCGGCAGCCCATTTTCTTCAGCTGTTTGCCTGGTGAGGCCTGGCTGACGGACAGCTCACAGCAAACTCTCAGTGAAGACGCGTAAGTGGATTGCAATTCTAGATTTTTCTGAATGACTAGGGATTTTACCTCTCATAAGCAGAGCATCTTAATAACCATTTGGGGAGTGGGTCTTTGTAAGACAATTGCACATGCCTGCCTTTTTAGCAGAGGTCTCTGAGATCTCAGCACCTGAGCACCTCTGTGTCCCGCTCACAGGGTGATTGACAGTGACAAGGAGACTGTTGGCAGCATTGTGGATGGAGTTCCAGGAACCAAGGAGGGGTTGCAGGGCGCCCCAGCTTGCTGTCGCTGCCCCTCAGGGCAAGAGAGGGGAGCTGCCACCAGATCCAGGGGGGACATGTAGCCGCAGTGGGGTCCTGTGTCTGCTGTGCTGTGGGTGAGGACCGATGCCAACCCGCAGTGACCGGGCAGGAGGAGGCCAAAGGGACGAAGGCCTCGTCCCCACTCTCCACTGGCACTGCCAGAGCCGGACCCACCGGGCAGGCAGCGGACTCGGACTCTCCATGCAGTCTCTAAAAGTGGGCGCCCCTAGCCCGGCAGCGAGGGAGGCCAGCCTTGGGCGGGACCAACCATAACCGCCCGGTTGCCCACAGCAATGCCCTCAGCTTCTTTCACAAGCTGTAGAGCACCTGCCTCTAAACCCAGCACCCCCGAGCTGTGACGTGGCCATTTTAAATGTGCGCCTGCTTTTCGCTGTTTTCCTCACTCCTCATGCAAAAGAAAATAAAACAATTTATTTTTATATGTCTAGTTTACTTAGACTCTGGATCACTGGTTAATATCTTTCTATGGCCTTTGCAGGCACAGTGACAAAGTTCATTGCAAGTTCTTCTGTTAATGAGTAGGAAAAGCAGGAGAAAAATGTGGAACTGTGTGTGGTGATGGGGGGTATCACTGTGGTGGTCAGCTTGCAATATGTACAAGTAGCGAATTGTGATGTTGTACACCTGAAACTAATATAACGTTATTGTCAGTTATACCTCAATAAAAAAAACAGAAGCAGATAAATAAGAATGGAAGCTTTACATCTCCTGCCACCTCTGACATTAGAAGAGACCCTAGAATGAAGACAGCTTTGAAGACCTGACACACACGGACTGGTCCGAGGGGAAGAGAATCAGACGTGACGTAATGAGGCAACACCTTCTTTAAAAGCAGGTGTATTCGTCAGCTTTGGATGCAAAGCAAACAGCATAACATCTCAGTGGCATAAAACAACAAGCACTTATCTGTCACTCAGGTCTGTGGGTCATCTATGGGTCCCCCCTTCAGGCTGCAGGTCAAGGTCACGTGTGCTCCACATCCTGGGGTTGAGGGGCATTGGGCACACCAGCCAGGAACTCCCAGAGGGGCAGGGCCTCAACAGGCCACACGGCCAAACCCAAGTTCTGTGGGGCGAGGGTTGAGTAGCCATCTCCCCAGTAGGTCAAAATCCTCCCTACACTCCTGTCCCGTTTCTCCATCTCACGATCCTGGACCTCATAGCTACAGAATCTGTAACAGCAGAAAGAGTTAACACACACCTACCAAAGGCTCTGAAATTATAAATCCAGAAACAGCTTCTATTCATAGAAGTCTCGGCATTTATAACTCCAAAGATGGATTTAATATTCATGCCCTGAGACACCTGTTTTTACAAGTCCAAAAAGAGCTTTGACGCACATTTCCCCTCACCCCCGTGCAGAAGTGTCTAAAGTTTGGGGGTTTTGTGTTGGCCATTTTTGCCTTAGTTTTGATTCCATACTCATTCCTTTCTTCCTACCGCAGTCAGCCTACCAGTTCCTGAAAGTCGGAGGTTTCCACTCTGATGGCCATCAGAGTGACCAAAGAGAAGACCTAGAAAGCCACCCTCTGGGGCAGGGCACTGTCACCCCAGCTCACATCTTGGCCCCTGTGCTCCTCTCCTGCATCCTTTTTGTCTTCCAGCAGAGAGAAGGGTGTTTGCCAAGCAGTCGAGGGCCTGCAGGACAGGCTTGGAGGAGAGGGGCCCCGGCAGCAGCTCCTGGGAAAGCCTGCACACCAAGAACTGCCTTGTTCTGTTCACGCCTCAAGAGACCTGAGGATAGACTAGCGTAAGAAATTGCTAGGCAGAGCAGCAGTGTCTTTGGTTTTTTATATTATATTCCGCTATGCCAAGTGTGAGATTTCTACATTCCTTCTGAGACTGCCCTGAATCAGTTCTCAAGCTAAAGGCTGATGACGCTGAAGTTTTTTCTTTTTTTTATGGTTTATACTTTTGTTTTTTAAAACATCTTTATTGGAGTATAATTGCTTTGCAATGGTGTGTTAGTTTCTGCTGTATAACAAAGTGAATCAGCTATACGTATACATATATCCCCATATCCCCTCCCTCTTGCATCTCTCTCCCACCCTCCCAATCCCACCCCTCTAGGTGGTTAAGTTCTTTTAAGCACCAAGAAAGGACTTTACTTTAAAACTCAGTCTGGTTGTTCTCTTTAAAATAGACTATAGGGACTTCCCTGGCTGTCCAGTGGTTAAAACTCCACCCTTCCGCTGCAGGGGGTGCGGGCTTGTTCCTTGGTTGGAGGACGAAGGTCCCACATGCTGCGCGGCGCGGCTAAAGAATAAAAAAGTTAAAAAATAAAATAGACTGTTAACTTTTCTGTCCTCCAGAGTTTGATTCAATTTTCCATACTTTTTAAGATGACCAACCATCCTTGTTTCCCCAAGACAGGGAGTTTCCTGGGATCTGAGATTTTAGGGCTAAAACCCGATAGTCCCAGGCTGATCAGGATGGCTGGTCACCCTGATACCTGTTCACCTTAGTCACTTTTTCTATTTTATGTAGCCACTCGGAGAGCAGAGAAAACAGTCCCTGCTTAAAAATCTGGGCGACAATGCAAGTTTGCCGAAATAAGGTCCTCCAGCACCAAACCCCTAACCCACACCCCCATCAAGCTTGCAAAAATCAATTTGACTACTGTCCCCCTTGCTCATCATGACTACCAAAGCCAACATAATGGTCAACTTTAATCTCTACCAATGCCAGGAGACGTCCTGCTCTGAAGTCAAAGCTCTAATCCAGATTTTAATTTAACATCTCTCAGGAAGGAAATCTCCAGTGGAAAAATACTATGGAAAAATCCATGACTTTGACCACTTCATTATGGCAAGACTATACTTACAGCACTGCCCATCGGGGTTTCCATTATAAATGGGGTCTAAATCTTGGTGGAACGCAATGCATTCTAGCTGGAGCAAACCGTGGACAGGTTTCCAGCCCATCGGGGATTTTTCTGATTTGTTTACAAATTGGCTGGGGATGGGGGAAGGGAGAGAGAGGAAGAGAATAAGCAACATGGATTTGTGTTTTTAGTGTGTCCTTTCAGCTGGAACTAGGAGAACAGAGACCAACAAGGAAATAACCACCCAGTGTCAACTGAGGAGGTCATCCAGATCTGAAAATTCTGGATTTCAAGGTGACATTTTGTCTTTAGTTCACCTTAAAAGATGGAGCATTCGATAGGAGAATAGAGATTTGCTTTTTTTTTTCTTATACCTGAAGTTTGGTCAGTCGCTGAAGAGACGAGCTTTGGCCGACTGTGCCTTTGAGGGAAGCATTGAGCTGGGGAGATGGTGGTGGGGGCATGAGACCTGGCTCTCTTTCCAGCTAACTCTCTGACTTTATGGAAATCAATTCATCATTCTGAGGCTTAGGTTCCTCTTCTGTAAATCGGGGATACTGTCTGTTGGTCTGGCTAACTTACAGAGTTCTTGTGTATGGCCTCAAAGCCAATGGGAGATGAACTCTCTTACCCAAGGGACAGGGTCCTTCTGTTTGCTTGTCCCATTTCCCAAGCCGAGTGTCCCAGCCACCCTCCAGAGAGAGTGGAGCCTGAGTCACCCTGTGTGGGTGGAGGTCCTCTGTTCCTCAGACCGTGGAAGGAGGGAGACACCACCACCCCTGGGATACTGTGTTACCCCAGAACCAATGCATCCTGGATCCTGATGGAGGCTTAAGCTTGTTTTTACGAAAAAGTTTTGCAGTACTTGCTCCAAAGCCACAAACTCATCTCGGGGCATCTTGCCACAGTTTTGTGACCTTGCAAGGCACAAGGGGTAAAAATTTCCTCCACAGAGTCCTGCTGGGTGGGGGCCGAGACCCTTCTCAGGCCTTGTAGGCTCATAGGGTTATCGTCAGGACCAAGATAAAATGGCCCTTAGGAAACGACTAACAAACAAAACAGGAATTCCCAAAATGTTAGGTCCCAGCCTTCCCCTCTTATAACCCCAGAACTTTTAGGAATACTGGAGGGAAAGAGATTGATTCTGGCTTCCAATCCTGTGTTTGCTTTAAATCACAGCCATTGCAAAGTGAATGATAAAGTTTTCCTTAGATATTCAGACCCTACCTTCCTTTCTCAAACGTCTGAAGAATTTGGAGGTCAATATTTTTTTTCCCAGCAGTCAGGAAGCAATGTGATTAATCTGAGTAACAGAGTGAGGTGGACAGAGGTCCCAGTTGCATTTTGTAAGGTTATAAAAACTTTCAGGATTTGGGTCATTTATTTTAGATAGCTATCAGCTAAAAGGCTTAATTTGGCTTAGTTTTGACTTGGGTTTGAAATAAATGGCCAACTGCCTTCTTCTCTCACTTAATTCATGACAAAGCTTAGCCATAATTCTAAGTTGCAAGAAGCCCGTTCTATGCAGAGATCAACATCCCATGACATGTTAATGCATTAAGCGGCCATAGATCTTACTGACTTTTGCAATGAACACGTGCTGTGCCGGGCTGTTTCAATAGGTGTATGTTATGAATTTAAGCATACTGTACATCCATGTTCTGTTTTAAGAGTGAACGCTCTTGTAATCTCACATGATCCTCAACGCTGGGTAGAAGGGGCAGCGGACAGAGGACTTGTTAACTGCAGCTGCAGGCTGGCTCCCCGCACCTGCAGGGCAGCGTGGGCTCAGTAGGTGGCGCCCTTGCCCCTCCATCAGCCCGCATCCTGGCCTGGAGACCCTGTTCTGTTTAATGCTCCATCTTTCATCCCTTAAGTATAAGTTTAGTTGGTTGATTTTTTAATCCATTGCTTTCAGTCAGGCACACAAACGCCCCGCCTGGATGGTACCAGCAGCTCTGAAAGGCTATGCAGGACCTTTGCATTTCCCAGCTGGCTGAGGCCCTGCCCTTGTAAGTTGTAGGCTTGAGGGTTTATTGAGATAATTAAGTGTTAAGGGCAGAGCCATTTCCCATAGAAGGAGTACAATAAATGTCCATTGTCAATAGCAAGTGGCCTTAACTTAGAAGTCAGCACTTACGAAATGACTTATTCATGGAGTTCATTCATGGGACAGACGTACACAATTCCTCACCCGCATTTCATATAACAGGGCCAAATCATGGGGACCCATGAGTCAGGCTCCCATTGCTACGGTCATTAAGGAAAAAAAAGTCATTTCTGTGTCTCTTCAGGGACAGTGAGTTCTGTGATGTGCCATCGGTTCTGTGGTGTCCCCAGCTCCCAGGTTCAGGCTAAATCCCATGGACCTAGAAAGGACATTTCATTTCTATGCAGTGAAAAGTATGCTTTTCTCAGGCAATGGAATACTATTCAGTACTAAAAAGAAATGAGCCAGCAGGCCATGCAAAGACATGGAGGAACCTTAAATGCGTATGACTAAGTGAAAGAAGCCAACCTGAAAAGGGTACATACTGTGTGATTCCAACTACGTGACATTCTCGAAAAGGCAAAACTATGGAGACAGTAAAACTATGGAGATCAGTGGTTGCCAAGGGATGGGGGCAGAGGGAGGGATGGATAGGTGGAGCACAGAGGATTTTTAGGGCAGTGAAACTATTCTGCATGATATCATAATGATGGATACACGTCACTATACATTTGTCCAAACCCATAGAATGTACAAGACCAAGAGTGAACCCTAATGGAAACTATAGACTTTGACTGATTATAATGTGCCCGTGTAGGTCCATCAGTTGTAACAAACGTACCGTCTGGTGGGGATGTTGATAACACGGGGGGCTGTACATGGGTGGGGGCCGGAGTTAAATAGGAACTCTCTATACCTTCTTCTCAATTTTGTTGTGAATCTAAAACTGCTCTTTAAAAGAAGTCTATCTTTTTCAGTTTTAATACTTTTTATCTACAAAAGTTGATTTACAATGTTGCATTAATTTCTACTGTACAGCAAAGTGATTCAGTTATACATACATAGACATTCTTTCTTTACATTCTTTTCCATGATGGTTTATCACAGGATATTGAATATAGTGCCCTGTGCTCTACAGTAGGACCTTGTCGTTTATCCATTCCATATATAAAAGCTCACATCTACTGACCCCAAACTCCCAGTCCATCTCTCCAAGTCTATATTTTAAAAATTCTTAATTATTCTCTCTTCTCAGCCATGAAGCAGAACCTATTTTTATCTCTCCAAACGTTTCCTCAAGTACCTGTATGTGCCAGGCTCTCCACCAAGTGCTCGAGTACTGGAGTCAGGCAAAGAGGGTCACCAAAAAGGCGGAGGGCTTGTCTCCTTTGTAGGCTGTGAGCGTCGGACGCGGCCCACCCGTGGATAGGTCAGTAAAATTTTTAACCGATTACAGATGCTTTGCAAATGTTAGATCTGAAAACCTGCCAGTTTGTTTAAAGAGGACTTTGGGGCAAGTAGGATAAAACCTGGAAAGTGTCCCAGGAGTCATGCCATCTCCTTGGTGGGCATCCCCTCCAAGTCCAGTCTGGTGGTTAGCGGTCAGCGTTGCAGTCAGCCTAGCTGGGTTCTAGTCTCTGCTCCATCCCAGAGAGCGTGTGATCCCTGCAACTTAACCTTTCTGTGTGACGTTCCCTCACTCTGAAACAAGGGTGATAGTAACAGCCCGTGTTAAAGGATCGTGTGTAGAATCGAGTGGGGTAAGACCCGTCAAGCTTCTGGCCAAGTATTTGGCACAGATGAAAAACACAAGGTTATTAAAGATTACTTTCCCAGGTGGTAGGCATGTGGGGAGAGCTGAGTAAGCCACGAACTCATTATTTTCTTGCCTACATTTAAAACTACACCTTTTCTCTGAGACGTTTGAAATCCCTAGAAATGTGCAATACCCACTTGGCAGACTTTGTCTGCCATGTGCTCCCAGGAGGGGTGCCCTGGAGGGATGCCCCAGGAGGGAAGCCCCAGGAGAGGTGACCCAGGAGGGATACCCCAAGAGGGGTGGCCCAAGAGGGATGCCCCATGGTAGGGAAAGGACACCAAGACTCCACCCTGTGCCTTGCGGGCTCGCTGTCAACCATTCAGACTCCCATAAGGCCAAGGTGAAACTCCTACAAGGTCTTTTGGGCCAAAGATAAAGGCCAGGAGTAGCTCACATAGAACTTTCTTTAGGGGGAAAAGAAAGATTACAATTTTTTCATGGTTCAGAGTTTTTGACGTGCTTCTTCTTGTTTTTCTTCATACTTGGGGACAGCAGAAATGACACACGGCCACCCCATAACCGTGGTGTGCTCTCCAGTGGACCATGATATATTTACTGAGAAATTTTTAATAAATAAACCACAGGCTTGAACCCATGTGCCCTTATAAACCAGCCGGTTCTCATGGGGAGAGTTCAGGAGTTTTTATGGAGCAATACTATGTTCTCATGAGAATTTTATTAGAAATCAGAGACTTGAAATGCATCAAGTGGGAAATTTATGAGGTTACATGGGAACCATCCTTTCATTTTGTCATTCTGGGTTAATTTACTTCTTTACAGTGTGTTGATTTACTTTGTAAATTTCAGTCATGAATTCTGAACTTTTCAGCAACTTTAAGCCAGCTCGTTGATTTCTTGAACTTTTCAATTCCCATTTTTATCCTTAAAATAAGATAGGTAATTATTGATAGCCTATATAAGAAAGTCCCAGCATCTATGGGAAACACATACTCCTGGTCAGAAGTATGTCCAAGCAGGTCTTTCCAGATGCCAAGGAATAAACAGAGCTTAGAGAAAAACATTTTTATAACTGCATGCAATTCTTTACGTCTCGAACTGTTCCACTTAATAGTTTCTCCAAATAATTTTTTAAATTGTGTTTTGCAAAGTACCCAGTTAAAGTTTCACTCACCAAAAAAAAAAAAAAAAAAAAAAACTTGTTTATTATCATGTAACCTAACTTGGAAAATAGCCCAAACCCAGAATAGATGTTTGTACTGGTGAAGTGGGGAGGAAGTGTTCTAAACAAGTTTTTGTCTGGGCCTGTTCCAGCATTTCATTAATTGTGTGTTGATGGTGTGAGGAAAGACGCCAGGCCAGGACTGGCCTTGGCTGGAGTCGAGAAAGTGAGCGAGGGATGCGGGAACTAGTCTTCTATTAACCCCTTCTATTAGCCCCTTTACTGATATCTGAGCTTGACTCCTGGGTGAAGTCCCCAATAGGTATTTTCTCTTAACCTCTAGATTTCATTCTCAAGTCATAACTGTGTTTTTCCATCCAAATATGTGCTTCAGGAGTTGGAGTTTACTGAGCTGTGGCCATGGCATAATTATGCTTTGTCTTAACCTTTTCTATCTACTCATCACCCCCAAACTCCTAGGCACCCATTTTAGAACAAAATATTCATAATGAAACAACACAAGAAGGAACCCTGGTTGCCGGCTTCAGATTTCCTGGAAAATGATTTCAGCTCCCTTATCGCAGCTCAGCTATTATTTGGACTAATGGAATCCGGTCATTCCTCCAAAATGCAAACTGAATAATCCTCATCACCATCCACTAATCTTTCCTAGGGTCGCCCATGTGCCAGGCTCCGAGCTACGCTATATACATCAGCAGGTTTACCACTGGAAACAACCCTCTAAAGAAGGTCCTAGGGGCTTCCCTGGTGGCGCAGTGGTTAAGAATCTGCCTGCCAATGCAGGGGGCACAGGTTCGAGCCCTGGTCTGGGAATATCCCACATGCCGCGGAGCAACTAAGCCCGTGCGCCACAACTACTGAGCTTGCGCTCTAGAGCGCGCGAGCCACAACTACTGAAGCCCGTGTGCCACAACTACTGAAGTCCGTGTGCTTAGAGCCCATGCTCTGCAACAAGAGAAGCCGCCGCAATGAGAAGCCCGCGCACCGCAACGAAGAGTAGCCCCTGCTCACCGCAACTAGAGAAAGCCCACGCGCAGCAAAAAAAAGGAAAAAAAAGAAGGTCCTAGGCTTCTCGCAGGCTCAGGTGGGTGAAGTAGCTTCTCCGTGATCACACAAGCAGACATGCTCTTACTTGCCCTGAGGTGCCCAGACTCTTTGGGACCAAGCTCCGACCTAGGAGACGTAGACTCTGCCCTCAGTAAGCTCTCTTCCTAATTTCAGGAATAAGGAACGTGAGACCAAGGCCAGTGCTCAATCCCAATGACTGCCCAGTACGATGCTGTCATTGTGTGGGAGAAACGAATCTCTGATTGCAAATAAGCACATGAAAGAAGATGCTCTGCACATCATATGGGAAGTGCAAGTTAAAACAGCAGTGAGTAAAAAAAAAAAAAAAAAAAAAAGCAGTGAGATACCCCACACACCTATGAAAATGGCCAGATCCAGACACTGACATCACCACATGCTGATGGGGATGCGAAGCGGCAGGAACTCTCATTCATTGCTGGTGGGAATGCAAAATTTCTTTCTTACAAATTAAACACACTCTTACCTCGTGATCCAGCAATCACACTCCTTGGTATCTACCCAAAGGAGTTGAAAACTTATATCCACCCAAAAATCTGCACGTAGATGTTTATATCAGCTTATTCATAGTTGCCAAATCTTGGAAGCAACCAAGATGTCTCTCAGTATGTGAATGGATAAATAAACTGTGGTCCATCCAGACAATGGGATATTATTTAGTGATAAAAAGAAATGAGCCGTCAAGCCAAGAAAAGGCATGGGGAACCTTAAATGCATAGGACAAAGTGAAAGAAGCCAATCTGAAAAGGGTTCATACTGTCTGATTCCACCTCTATGACATTCTGGAAAAGGCCAAACTATAGAGATGGTAAAGATCCTCACAGGTTGGGGGTTGGAAAGGATGAAGGGGTGAAACATAGAGGGTTTTTAGGGTGATGAAAATACTCTGTAGGATGCTATAGTGGTGGATACGCAGCGTTATCTATTTGTCCGAACCTATAGAATGTACAACCCCAAGAGTGAAGCCTAATGTAAACTACGGACTCTGGGTCATGGTGATCTATCTGTCAGTGGAGGCTCATTGATTGAAACAAGTGTAGCACATGGTTCAGGGTGTAGCTGGTGAGAAAGGCTGTGTGTGGATGGGGCAGGGGATCTGTGGGGAATCTCTGCACCTTCCACTCAATTTTGCTGTGAACTTAAAACTGCTCTCAAAAAATAAGGACTATTAAGAAAAAGAAAACAAATGATCAAAGATGCCCTGGACTCAGGGAACGGTGACCCCAGTGGCCTGAGAGCAGGCACCCTGAAGCAGGGTTTCACCATCTTAACAAGCATAAAAGTAAATCAAAATGAGCAATCCAGCTCATTGCTGTGGAGGATGCATCCTGCAGGGCAAAGAGTGTTGGTCACAAGATGGAGACAGGCAGGAAGCCTTCCTGGTGGAGGAGGCCTTGCAGGGCGTGAGGGCCCATGGCTGGATAGGAGGCAAAAGCCGGGCCTGGACCAGGGCCTCTCACTCATCTGGCTGTGGTCTTTGCCCTGGGATTTTGCCTCTAGATTCCTCTGCTATCTGCCCTGGCCTCTTTTTTTCTGAGAATTGTTAACAAATTGGTTTCTTCCACCTCCAGGCAAGCTGTGTTTTGGAGACGAGCCAAGGAAAATACCCACTGAATACAAACCAGTCTCACAGAACATGCCCAGCAAAGTGCACAGGAAACCCTTTGTTCTCAGCCAGCACTGCAGATGGTCTCTCCTCCCTCCTTCCTCAGAGGCCTGAGGGCCTGGGTGGCAGGTATCGAGGGACCACATTCTCCACGGGTCTGCAAGGAAGGACAAACGGGCCCTGGGCGGGGGGGACTCCTCCCACCTCAGTTGGGATGTTTCCAGCATCACACACAGAGGAAAGACTTCCAGCCCTGGGAGAAAGCTCGGTCTCCTGGGAGCTGCTCCAGAGAGCACAGCCTCCAGATTAGAGGCTTCCGGGGGTGGGGACCACAGCGGGGTTAGAGGAAAACATGATAAGTCCAAGTGGCCCCGGCTGGGGCTGCAGCCTACCCCGTGTCCCCGCTCCCAGCTTGGATGGCACTGCTGCTGCCCAGACAAAGGGGTCTCGGGCATCACAGTTGAGATTCCAAACCGGCTTCCACTGGGGCTCTCTCTGCGGCCCGTCCCCAAGGCCCTGCTCCAGTCTGGGCGGGAAGGTGACCCCCTGTCCACTGTGTCCTGCTTTTAACCAATTGCCCTGTCAGGGGTTATGGTGATGAGCGTGCCTGGTGTCTTCCTTTCTTTCCTCCTCCAGAGAGTTCCCCAACATTTGGAGAGGTTCTGTGCCCAAAGCAAAGGCACTGAGGCTGGGCAATGGTCCCCTTTCTTCAAGGGAAGGCGTGGACACCCTCGGTGGCATGTCTGTTCCAACAGCTGTGACCCACCACCTGCCTGTCGTCCTCACCTACAAGGCTGAGCTGAAAGCAGGACGCAGGGCAAAGCCGCCGCACCTGCACGTTCGGGAGCCTCACCCGCCGGAAAACAGCTTCGCCTGGGGTGAGAGCAGAGCCTGGCTGGAGCCCAGCTGCTGAGCGAGGGAGGACCCGCTGGCCTCCTGGAATCTGTTCCTCCTGCACACAGAACGGTAACCAGCTCTCAGTGCAGGGCCGGGGGGCGCGGCGGGTGAAGGAGATCCGCTGGAGGTTCTCCTTCCTGTGAGCTGTTTCCCTGCACAGGTGGTGACCGTGGCCTCTGTTCACTCCCATCAGACGTGGGCCCGGGGTGGCTTCGCCCCGCACTGCACCCCGGGGCTTAGGACCCTGCCTGGTTCTAATACCTTAAGTACTCAATATGCATTTATTGAATAAATGACTTTTCGATGTCTTTGTCTGTGCAGTGAAATAGCAAGGAGACCCTAGCTGGTCCTCTTTGGCGTGGTGAGTCTGGAGTGAGGGGCATCTCCAGAGCCTGAGGAGACAAGGCCCTCACCAGCAGCTGTTGAGGGGTCCCTGTGCTCCCCTCCCCACCTCCCCTTGGTCCCCACAGGCCAGACCGTCGCCCAGAAGTTCGAGAGATTTGATGGCAACTTTTAACTCACCCTCCAACACTGATAGCCGTTATCCAGGCTCTGGGAGAAAACCCGCAAAGCAGGAAACCAGCTTCACTGTAAATCCCCCCTCTTCACTCTGAGGGGGGCTCTTTGTGCTTCTTCTTCGGAGATGCGTGACCCACCTCCCCTTCTCCCCTGCGATGTCACCCACGGCACTGACACTGACACCCTCCCCTGTGCCTCAATCTAACCGAGCTGGGAAGATGGACCCCATCAGGGGAGCCTCTTAACTTCCCATATTTTCCCCTGGAAAACGGTTGGGAGTTTCATGCACCCTCTCTTCTATCTCCTGTCCTCTTCCTTATAGGATCCCGTCTCCCACCCTGGCACCTCCATCCCTTCCTGCTTCCCCCGACCTCCCTCCATGAGTTATCCTCACCACCTCTCTCTCTAGATGCTTCTGCTAAGACTCAAAACACACCTGAGTGTCCACACAAAGAAATATTGCTTCTAACCCTTCCCCGGCCGTGCCACGTCCTCAGGCCAACTTCTCTCCCTTCCCTGCTGCGTCTCCAAGTCCAGCCCAGCCCCTGAGGCTGCCCCCATCCTCGGGCTCTCCCTGAGGCTAACCCTAAACCTAACCCTAACCCTAACTCTAAACCTAACACTAACCCTAACCCTAACCCTAGCCCCCATCCTCGGGACCTCCCTTAGGCTAACCCTAGTCCTAACCCTAACTCTAAACCTAACCCAAACCCTAACCCTAACCCTAAACCTAACCCTAAACCTAAACCTAACCCTAGCCCCCATCCTCAGGATCTCCCTGAGGCTAACCCTCACCCTAACCTGATGCATGGCCTCCAGCTGACACAGAGAATGTATTTGGTCTCGAGGAAGCCTCAGGGGCCATCGAACCTGACCCTCTCCTTTCAAGGCTGAAAGACAACAGAGGTGACGTTACTGGCCCAGAGTCGCAGGAGTTAAGGTGGACTCAGGATCTGGACCCTGACCTCCCCTTTTCCGTTCAGAGCGCTCTCCACTCTCACTCAGCTCCGCATCCCGGGACCACACACATTTTAGCACAGCAGACTTCCCACTCCACAGCTCACCGGCTTCTCTTCCTGCCTTTCTGAAGGCTCCTGCTTGGGCTGGTTCCCTCCCCCGCCCGCCCCTTCCCCACTGGCCCACAGATGCTGCCATCTGGACACTAACTCTTCCCTAACCCCCAAGCTCCCCCTTAGCCAGCCCTTCCAACCCTACACTTCATCCTGATGCCAGCACTCCTCTCCTCCTGTGATTTAACACAGGGAACCAATTTTCTGCATTTACTTCTCCAGGCTGTGCTCTTGAGGTGGGGAGTCTCTCCCATCTCATTGCGTTTCTGCAGTAATGACGAAGACAGTGTAAACAGACAGAGCCCGTGTTCCTTGGACAGTGGGGAAAAGGGTTGAGGCAAAAGACATTTTAAAATAATTTACTATCCAATGATCAGTTTGTTAAGTGTGAATATTTTCATAATTTCCTTTAAACAGAATATAGTTCCCTTTCCAGAGGGCAGATTTACATCCTCAACAAATTCTTTTCGCATCTGTCTCAAGTCCTGAGTTAAAGCACCACCGTACGTTTGTCCGGTAGAAGATATGCTGGATGCAGTACCACTGTACCTGCTGCATAAGACTTAGACATCCTCTGTTTAGAGAGCTAATCAGGTAAATGTTTGTTTTTTTTTTTTCTTTCCCTCCCCACATATCCCCAAGACAGTCCTGCTGAAAAAAAAGAATTCTAGGACTTGTCCACTGCACCCTAATAATAGAAACAATAACACTTTGTGCAGAAATGTATAATGAGGTTGTTTAAAATACCTTCTTTGTAACACTTGGCAATTTTCAAGATACTTTCTCATCATGCTTTGGCCATCTCCCAGAAAGATTCTATTTTTATCTGAAAATGTACACAACATCTATAAACTCAGGGTGGAAAATAAATGCATCATTGAGCAGCAAGACCTGGACCTCCAGGAGGGGCAGGCAAATGCAAAGGGCAGTGCTCGGCTCTATGTCAAGCGGGCCTGCCGTGACCTCAGCCGGGGTCCCTGCCTCCTGCCTCAGTCTGCTCCTCCAGGAAGTGGGCTGAACGCTAGTGCCTGTTTTGCAGGGAGGTTGTAAGCCGTTTTGAGGTCACACAAGGAACGGGCCTACCATGGTGTTTGGCATGTGAGGCTCGCAATACATACTAATTACCAAAAAAGGAAGCAAGAGAGAACCTAAATTGAAATACTGTAGCAGTAAACCTCCGCGATGTTAGTTTCTTCCTCTCTCTGGATTGTCAGCCCTTAACTTGGTTCCATGTCCCCCGCCCTCACCGCCACCAGCTCCCGTCGCCCCGTCCTACACGGCAGGAAAGTCTGCCCTGTCTGGTTGGGTTTTAGCTTGTCCTTCACCCCAGCCAGACGCTTGCTGCAAAACACAGCTTCCACAGTGATGCCCGCCCACCCCAGCTGACTGCTGCAGCCCCACCTGGTCAGCATCAAGACCAGGTGTAAATGGATTTGTGTGTTCGGTTCTCTGATCAATGGTCTAGCTCTCTGCCAGTAGGTAATCGCTTTCAGTGTTGCATTTCCCGCCAGGTCCCCAGTTTAAAAGGCCTCCCTGGGGCCTGGGATCTTTGCCAGAGAACCACACAGACAGGCCTTTGAATTCGCCTCACAAAACCTAACCAAAAATTCCTGCTGGTGGGGGTCTGGGTGTCTGCTGGAGCACAGCCCTGCACGAGCTGGGAACATGGCAGCTTCTAGAAAGAATGACATCAGCTGGAGGGGCCGTCGCGTTGCCTGCATTAAAACCTTGCAGCACTTTTTATCATAAATGGGTGTTGAATTTTGTCAAAAGCTTTTTCTGCATCTACTGAGATTATCATATGGTTTTTTATCCTTCAATTTGTTAATATGGTGTATCACATTGATTGATCCAGGTATACTGCAGAATCCTAAAGTAGGCATAGAGGGAAACTACCTCAACATAATAAAGGCCATATATAACAAACCCACAGCCAACATCGTCCTCAATGGTGAAAAACCGAAACCATTTCCTCTAAGATCAGGAACAAGACAAGGTTGCTCACTCTCACCACTATTATTTAACATAGTTTTGGAAGTTTTTGCTATGGCAATCAGAGAAGAAAAAGAAATAAAAGGAATCCAAATCTGAAAAGAAGTAAAACGGTCACTGTTTGCAGATGACATGATACTATACATAGAGAATCCTAAAGATGCTATCAGAAAACTACTAGAGCTAATCAGTGAATTTGGTAGAGTAGCAGGATACAAAATTAATGCACAAAAATCTCTTGCATTCCTATACACTTACGATAAAAAATCTGAAAGGGAAATTAAGGAAACACTCCCATTTACCATTGCAACAAAAAGAATACAATACCTAGGAATAAACCTACCTAAGGAGGCAAAAGACCTGTATGCAGAAAACTATAAGACACTGATGAAAGAAATTAAAGATGATACAGAGAGATATACCATGTTCTTGGATTGGAAGAATCAATATTGTGAAAATGACTATAGTACCCAAAGCAATCTACAGATTCAATGCAATCCCTATGAAACTACCAATGGCATTTTTCACAGAACTAGAACAAAAAATTTCACAATTTGTATGGAAACACAAAAGACCCCAAATAGTCAAAGCAATCTTGAGAAAGAAAAACAGAGCTGGAGGAATCAGGCTCCCTGACTTCAGAGTACACAACAAAGCTACAGTAATCAAGACAGTATGGTACTGGCACAAAAACAGAAATATAGATCAATGGAACAGGATAAAAATCCCAGAGATAAACCCATGCACATATGGTCGCCCTATCTTTGATAAAGGAGGTAAGAGTATACAATGGTGAAAAGACAGCCTCTTCAATAAGTGGTGCTGGGAAAACTGGACCGCTATATGTAAAAGAATGAAATTAGAACATTTCCTAACACCATACACAAAAATAAACTCAAAATGGATTAAAGACCTAAATGTAAGGCCAGACACTATAAAACTCTTAGAGGAAAACATAGGCAGATCACTCCATGACATAAATCACAGCAAGATCTTTTTTGACCACCTCCTAGAGAAAGGGAAATAAAAACAAAAATAAACAAATGGGACCTAATGAAACTTTAAAGCTTTTGCATAGCAAAGGAAACCATAAACAAAATGAAAAACAACCCTCAGAATGGGAGAAAATATTTGCAAATGAAGCAACTGACAAAGGATTAATATCCAAAATATATAAGCAGCTCATGCAGCTCAATATCAAAAAAAAAAAAAAAAAAAAAAACAGGGCTTCCCTGGTGGCGCAGTGGTTGAGAGTCCGCCTGCCAATGCAGGGGACGCAGGTTCGTGCCCCAGTCCGGGAAGATCCCACATGCCGAGGAGCGGCTGGGCCCTTGAGCCATGGCTGCTGAGCCTGCGCGTCCGGAGCCTGTGCTCTGCAACGGGAGAGGCCACAACAGTGAGAGGCCCGCGTACCTCAAAAAAAAAAAACCAAAAACAAACAAGCAAACAACCCAATCCAAAGATGGGCAGAAGACCTAAATAGACATTTCTCCAAAGAAGATATACAGACTGCCAACAAACACATGAAAGGATGCTCAACATCACTAATCATTAGAGAAATGCAAATCAAAACTACAATGAGGTATCACCTCACACCAGTCAGAATGGCCATCACCAAAAAATCTACAAGCAAGAAATGCTGGAGAGGGTGTGGAGAAAAGGGAACCCTCTTGCACTGCTGGTGGGAATGTAAATTGATACAGCCACTATGGAGAAGTGTATAGAGGTCCCTTAAAAAACGAAAAATAGAACTACCACATGACCCAGCAATCCCACTACTGGGCATATACGCTGAGAAAACCATCATTCAAAAAGAGTCATGTACCACAATGTTCATTGCAGCTCTATTTACAATAGCCAGGACACGGAAGCAACCTAGGTGTCCATCGACAGATGAATGGATAAAGAAGATATGGCACATATATACAATGGAATATTACTCAGCCATAAAAAGGAATGAAATTGAGTCATTTGTAGTGAGGTGGATGCACCTAGAGTCTGTCATACTGAGTGAAGTAAGTCAGAAAGAGAAAGACAAATACTGTATGCTAACACATATATATGGAACCTAAAAAAAAAATGGCTCTGATGAACCCAGGGGCAGGACAGGAATAAAGACACAGACGTAGAGAATGGACTTGAGGACACGGGGTGGGGGAAGGGTAAGCTGGGACAAAGTGAGAGAGTGGCATGGACATATATACACTACCAAATGTAAAATAGATGGCTAGTGGGAAGCAGCCACATAGCACAGGGAGATCGGCTCCGTGCTTTGTGTCCACCTAGAGGGGTGGGATGGGGGGGTTGGAGGGAGACGCAAGAAGGAGGGGATATAAGGATATATGTATACGTATAGCTGATTCACTTTGTTATATGGCAGAAACTAACACACCGTTGTAAAGCAATTATACTCCAATAAAGATGTTTAAAAAAAAACAACCTTACGGCAGGAGAAGTGAGGAAGCAGCCACTCGGAACTCGCTGAGTCCAGGGGCAGCGGGTGTATGGAAACCCTCTGCACCTTCCCCTCAATTTCGCTGTGAATCTAAAGCTGCTCTAAAATATAAAGTCTATTTAAAAGGGGAAGAAAGGCTGGAGATGGATAGTGATAATTGAAGTAGAACAACGTGAATGTATTTAATGCCACTGAGCTGTACCCTTAAAATGTTTGAGAGGGAACTCATACAACTCAATAGCAAAAAAACCAGACAATCTGATTTTTAAAACGGGCAGAGGACCTGAATAGACATTTTTCCAATGAAGACATACAGATATCCAACAGGTGTAAAAAAGGTGCTCAATATCACGAATCATCAGGGAAATGCAAATCAAATTCACAATGATATCACCTCACACCTGTCAGAATGGGGATCATCAAAGAGACAAGGGATAACAAGCATTGGTGAGGATGTGTAGAAAAGCAAACCTTGTACGCTGTTGCTGGGAATGTAAATTGGTGCATCCACTATGGAGAACGGTATGGAGTTCCCTCAAAAAACTAAATACAGCACCATATGTACCAGCAATCCCACTTCTGGGTATTTATCCCAAGGAAAGGAAAACACGACCTTGAAAAGATACACGCACCCCCATGTTCATTGCAACATTCAAGACGTGGAAACAAACTAAGAGTCCGTCAGTGGATGAATGGAGGAAGAAACTTATCTATCTTTCTATCTATAGATATGTACAGAGATGGTACCCAACTCTACTTAAAAGGTTTTGACTTTACGATGATGCAATAGCCATAGGTATTGAGCACAAACCGCACCTCGTATTTTGAACTGTAGTCTTTTCCCAGGCTAATGATAAGCTGTCCGATAACCTCTTATGACCCCCGGCATCGCCTATTAGTCACTAAGAATAACTATTTCGTCCTAATGATGACAGCATCTGTGAGAATAAAGGAGTTAAGGCATCAGACTGAATTGTGGTTTTAAAAATCTGTTTGACGAGAAGAGTTCTAGCGGGATTGGCAAATCACAGTTTTCTCGGCTGGTGAGGGACCTGTGTTGACTCTGAAACAGGGAGAGAAGAGTGTGAAGAAGTGAGATAATGGATAGTGCATGCCCCATGGGGTGTGAGAGTGACTGGGAGTGTGTCTGTGTGTGTACATGTTAGTGTGTGCATGAGTGTGTGTGTGTGTGTGTGTGTGTGTGTGTGAGTGTGCGTGGCGGAGATAGTCCAAAGCACAGCCCAACGATGAGTGAACAGGAGGGACTGAGTTTTTTTAAAGCTTTTATTTTATATTGGGATAGAGGTGATTAACAATGTTGTGTTAGTTTCAGGTGTACAGCAAAGTGACTCAGTTATACATATACATGTATCTATTCTTTTTCAGATTCGTTTGCCATTTAGGTTATTACAGAATATTGAGCAGAGTCCCCTGTGCTACATAACCAACAAGGAGGGACTGATTTTTTTTTAATTTTTATTTTAAAAAATTTATTGGAATAGAGTTGATTTACAATGTTGTGTTAGTTTCAGGTATACGGCAAAATGAATGAGTTATACATAAACATATATCCGCTCTTTTTTAGATTCTTTTCCCATGTAGGTCATTACAGAGTATTGAGTAGAGTTCCCTGTGCTCTACAGCAGGTCCTTATTAGTGATCTATTTTGTGTATAGTAGTGTGTATGTGTCAATCCCAATCTAAGGAGAGACTGGTTTTTGAAGGAAGACGGAGTGACTAGATCTGCAGAATTTCACTACACTGGGACCGAGGGGGCAGGGCATGTGCTAACAGCCCACAGATATGGGAAAGGTGTAGCAAGCAGGAGGCATCGCTGTACAAGGAGCTGGAAGCAGGAGTAAGGGGTGTCCTCAAGGAGAAAACTTCCTGCCAGCATCACACCTGCCCACTGGCCGGCACGTGGGCTGCAGAGGAAGACAGGACTGGAGACCATGTGCTCATCCCAGCACTACCCAGGGCCGTGGCGGTCCCGCTTCTCTCCTGAGGCCAAGAACGCAGGGTGAGAGGGATGGGACTGAGGGATGCTGGGGCCGTGCGGGCGCTCATGAGGTGGGCGCTGGTGACCCCAGAGGCCACCCTCCGGAGCCAACAGAGACTGGAGCTGACCTTCCGGAGGACCCCAGCCTGCGACTGAACCTGAACCTGGCCACATGGGTCCTGGAGGCTCAACGGTCCCCAGGGGAGAGACAGCTGGGAGGGAAGAGACCCCACAGACCTCCCTGCTCCACCCACCTGCCACTGAACTCAGGGTGGTCCCTTCCCGAAGCAAAACTAGGTGAACTTCAGCCAAGTCCGCCAGTCATTTGTACCATTTACATCTCACCTCAGAGCCAATGTGGAAAATTACTAGCCTGGAGAAAAATTTCCTATATTACTGCTTTTGTGTTTGATAGAGAAAACAAGGGTGTGTACATAATAGTGATCGTGGTGAGGCCACTGCTTCACCCGAGAACTAGGTCATCGCTACCCACTAACACCCATCCCACTGCCCCCCACCCAGACAGGACTCCACTCACAGACGCTGGGTTTATCATTCTCTTGCTTTGCACCTGTTTCTAGTTTCACGAGCTAAAGTCATTTCTAAGGAAAAAGCATTGTTTGTAAATATGGCAGGTTGACTAGTAACTATACGTGATGATTTGTGAAAAGGATGACGTACCCTAGAGCACTTGGTCCTGGGGTGAGTGAGGTCTTTAAGGAAGATACACAACAGCCAAGAGGTGGAAACAACTCAAGTGTCCACCAAACGATGGGCAGATGAACGAATATGGTCTATCCATACACTGCAATATTAGTGAGGCTTAAAAAGGAAGAAGATTCTCACCCACGCTACAACACGGATGAACCTCGAGGGCGTTAAGCTAAATGAAATAAGCCAGACAGAAAAGGACAAATACTGTATGATGCTACTTACGAGAGGTCCCGAGAGGAATCAGATGCTCAGGGACAGGAAGCAGAGTGGTGGGGGCCAGGGGCTGGGGGAGGGGGAGGGCAGTTCGTGTTTCATGGGGACAGAGATTCTGTTCAGGAAGATGAAAAAGTTCTGGAGAGGGATGTGGTGGTGATGGTCGTACAACAATGTGAATCTAACTGATGCCACTGAGCTGTACACTTAGAAATGGTTAAAAGAGTGAATCTTACATTGTGTATGTCTTACCATAATTTCTTTCAAGTTAAGTAAGGAAAGAAAGGTACATGGTTACTGGTCTTTGGGGAAGGCCTCCTCCCATTCCCAGAGCAGGTACCACAGGCGGAAGGCTGTGCAAAGTTCAAAGTGGTACCAGCCCCAGCTCACCGCACACCACCCTCTACCTGGCTCTGGGTACCATGCCTCCTCCGGGCGTGTGTATGCCCTGTGGTCCCTCCCCTCCCAACCCCCTTCCTCCCTACTGAGCCATTCCTCCCCGCCCCGGGAAACGGAGCAAAGAGGGGGACACTGGAAGCTTTATTCAGGGTATACACTAGATGCCAGCCGGCTCTGCACACCGCTGCCTGAGGTCTGTGCAGCAATGGTTTCTGAGTCCTTTCTACCACCCTCTCCGGACAAATGCTTTTAGGTATATGGTTGGATGTGAGTTGGGGTAAAAACTGGGAAATTGTTTCACCTGTTACCCTCCCTTTACACTAAAATGCAAAGGGCTTTGGCAGCTCCAAGAGTTAGTAACATTGTGATTCTGTGCAAGGTCTTTAATCTCTCACAGCTTCTCTGATGTCATTTACTTAAAACAATGGGGAGAGGGGGAAATGAGGTGCTGGCCAAGGGGTACAAAGTTTCAGTTATGCAGGGGGAAGGAGTTCTTGAGATCCTCCAGCATGGTGACAATGGTTAGGATGGATCTTACATCATCTCACCTCACGCGCACACACACACGGTAACTATGCAGAGGTGATGGATAAATTATTTAGCCAATTTCGAACGTTTTCAAAATTCATACATATGTCAAAACATCAAGTTGTACACCTTAAATATTCACAATTTTTATATGTAAATGACATGTCAATAAAGTTATTTAACAATAAAGTAATAAAATAAAAACGATGGGGGAAAGAGTAACAAATACTAAGATAATTGAATGAGATAACCTATACCACTTGCGGGGAACGCTAAAGAAATGAGTTTTTAAAAAAGTTTCTGCTGTTGTGTGAAGTCCAGTCTATCCTCTGTACACTGGCTTATATCATAAGAAAATATGATCTCCTTTGGGTCAAAACAGCAGCATCAAAAGGCACATCAAGATGCTCCTGGAAGCAACATGGCAGGGTCTCTATAGCACTCAAGACACCAGGAGACCTGCTTCCAAGAGAGCTGGACCCCAGCCTTGTCTCAGCTTCCATCAGCTTCTCTCTGAGAAAGTTTCCTGCACGGAGCAACATTCCTGTCACCCTCCAGGATGGCACTATCTCTCTGATCTTCCTCTAGACCATCTTTCCATAACAGTTGCATCTCCTCCTGAGCTGCCTCATAAAAAATGTTGTGGCCTTTGGTGCCTTCCTTGGGAGACAAGTAGTCTGGAAGCAGTTTGACAAGTCTCTTCCGACACTTAGAGAACCTTGCCAGACACCTTTGGGGGACCCCGTAAGGGGTTCCATTTTTCTTCATCCAGACAGAATTATTTAAGGTGGTGAGTGGAGAACTTGAGGAAAAAACATCTCTGCTGAAGCTGTCTGGTCCAGAGTGGGCAGGCAACTCAGTGGCCAAAAGACAGTTCACTCTTTTCCACAGGTGCCCAGCAAGGACTTCCTCCGTGCTGACGAAGAGAAAGAAATTATCTGATGGTAAGAAAGTATCAGGCACAATAGAGAAATTGCTTAAGAAATGCCAACTGGATGGATGAATGGATGGATGGATGATTGGATGGCCAGATGGATGGATGGATGGATGGATGGATGGATGGATGGATGGATGGATGATTGGATGGCCAGATGGATGGATGGATGGATGGATGGATGGATAAATTGATGGATGGATGGATGGATGATTGGATGGTCAGATGGATGGATGGATGGATGGATGGATGGACGGATGGATGGATGAGTGAATAGATAGATGGATAGATGAATGATTGGATGAGTGGATGAATGTCAGGTGAACATATCAATAGACTGACATCATTAGCAACTTCCCAAAGCAGAGACAGTATGGCTTTCCACCGCAAATCCTCTCCTAGTGTTTGCTCAGTTATCAGCACATGACGCAGGTGGAAAGAGCAGACATCTGGCTTCATAATCTTCTATTTCAACTTTTCTCTCCACATGGACACAGATAAGAACAGGCAAGGCTGAGTCTCCTCAGTTTGCTTTAGACGACTAACAAGAAATTGATGCATCGTGACCACTTTTGTCTCCAGGTATGGAGCTACTTCACAGCCTGTACAAAGCACGCTTGCGATCTGGGGGCAGGGGGGCTATTTCCAAGGGGTTTCCTGCTACACGTTGGCAAATTCTGATCTAGCACAAGGATCCTGTTTTCACAGAAAAAGTCATAACTGAGTGATAAAGCGTTCTGTTCTCTGCGATTTATAGGAAAGGATTCAACATGCCAGCTGGAAGTTCAAGCAGTTCTACTGCCTGTCCTAATGTAATTTCTTCTCAGTCTGTATCAAATGCTTTTAAAAATGAAGTTTTATGATTATTGGTACTCGTAATAGCTGGCACAATTACATGTTTCCTGAGATAAACACTTAATAGATACAGAAAAATTTAGAGTTACCATATTGAATGAATTCTGCTTTTTTCTCTAGATGAGAGCAGGTGAAAGAGTCACCAGACACATTTGAGGGCTACAACAGATCCCTGCTGAACTGAACCACTGATATTCAGCACTTAATATACTAGACATGTACCACAATGTTCATTGCAGCTCTATTTACAATAGCCAGGACACGGAAGCAACCTAAGTGTCCATCTACAGCTGAATGGATAAAGAAGATGTGGCACATATATACAGTGGAATATTACTCAGCCATAAAAAGAAACAAAATTGAGTTATTTTTAGTGAGGTGGATGGACCTAGAAGACTGTCATACAGAATGAAGTGAAGTTAGAAAGAGAAAAACAAATACCGTATGCTAACACATATATATGGAATCTAAAAAAAAAAAAAAGGTTCTGAAGAACGTAGGGGCAGGACAGGAATAAAGACGCAGACGTAGAGAATGGACTTGAGGACATGGGGAGGGGGAAGGGGAAGCTGGGACGAAGTGAGAGAGAGGCATGGACATAAATACACTACCAAACGTAAAATCAATAGCTAGTGGGAAGCAGCCGCATAGCACAGGGAGATCAGCTCGGTGCTTTGTGACCACCTAGATGGGTGGGATAGGGAGGGTGGGAGGGAGACGCAAGAGGGAGGGGATATGGAGATATATGTATATGCATAGCTGATTCACTTTGTTATACAGCAGAAACTAACACACCACTGTAAAGCAATTATACTCCAATAAAGATGTTAAAAAAATATACTAGACATGCAACCCAAATATTGTATATAGATAAAATACTATTTGTAACAAGGTAATCTTGATTCTTTAGCAAACTTATGTTTAAAGGCATCCTTTATATCTTTTAAGTGGGCTGGCTAGTATTTTGAAAGCAAACAATAATTTTCTAATTTATCAGTTTTACTTCATCTAGAAAACTATGTATGTTCGAATCCTGTTCCCTTCTTCGGTCCAACAACTTTGCTACGTATAAGAATGGTTGATCAGACCCAAGGGAACCTCAACTTCTCCACCTAATTTTATTCTGAGTTAGAATTCCTCATTAAATCAGTTAAACCTCCCACCCCAAACCTGTATGCATTTCCTAGGGCTCCCATAACCGAGAACCACAGACTGGGGGCTTAAACAGGAGAAATGTAGGGTCTCTCAGCTCTGGAGACTGGACATCCAAACTCAAGGTGTCAGCAGGGCCACGCCCCCTCTGAGACCCCTCTTGATGGTTTGCTGGTGAGCTCTGGCATCCCTTGGCTTGTGGGCGCCAGTCTCCAACCCTCCGGCTTCACGTGGAGGATTGTGTGTGTCTCCTGTGTGTCTTCACTTCACCCTCCTGCTGCACGCGCGTTTATCATTATGTACATGAAATACAATCAGGACTTACACATTTTTCATATATAACATGCATCTAATGTTGCAGAGACTTTTCTGGAAGCCTCCAGGAAACAGACTTCCTCCTCCTGGACCCATACGGACCGTGTTGCCTGGTGCTGACCTGTCTTACTGGATAAATGACTATATGCCTTTGACCTCTAGTTACGAACGTTCTACAAGCTTTTGCTCTTACGGTTTCCACAACCCTCTTAACCTGAGCCTCACCGACACGTCAACCCTTCCCCTCCCACATACTCATATTCAACTAATATCTATGCATCGAGCATTGTATAACAAAATGCCACTTCCCTCGGTTTTATTCTGTTAGATGGTTTAATCACCTCCTTTACCGATGTATACGCAGGAGCTGAAAAAGAAGAATTTCTCAAGATCATACAGTTTGTAAGTAACCGTTAGGATTTAAGACTGGATTCGCTGGATCCAGCCCTCTTTCAACGAGCGGCCTGTGCGAAGGCCATTCCTGTTCATACCCTGGGCAGCAGCCCCCGTAGGAATAACGTTAAGGACGCTTCCCAACTTGAGGCAGATGGCTGTGGCTTGGGGAAAACTCTCGTTATATCAGGTGGACTTTCGTGTCTGCAACGGGGTCAATACCTTCTGGCGGTCGGACTCCAGGGAAATGAGCTAGGAAATGCTTCTGTCCATTGTGAGATGCAAAGGATTCCACGACTGTGATGTGATCTCTCCCATTAAATGCGGTTTTTCCAAGCGGAAAAAAAGCCATCACCTAGTCACAGGCCTCAGACTGGTCAGTGGCCAGTGGGAACTGTCCTCACAGCACTGCAGATGGAAAATTAGCCTGCATCATTTTGTCCAGTCCCGGGAAGGGCATTCTCGAATGATTCCATGAGCTGGAGCAATGGAGCAATGGCTTCTCCCCGGCCCCCAGGGAGGCCTTGAAATTTAATGGCTCATGCAGTTGTAAATTTCCTTCAGTTCATTGGCTCATTTAAGTTTGGGGAGAGCTTTTTTTACTTTTTTTTCATGAAAAACCAAACCAAAAAAGAAAAATAACACGGTTCTTTTTTTTAGCCTAAAGATGATAGCTTCCCAGTCACCGAAAAACACACCAGCTTAAAATTTACCATGATTTCCATGGACTTCTTTGAATGTTATACTGTCTTCAGGTCATAATTGCAAACATTTATCAAGCACTTATATGCCAGCCCCGATGCCCGTTTCATCTGATTCTCCCAACTAATCCAACGGGGAAGGGACTGTTACCTTCTGCATTTGCAAATGAGGAAACCAGGTCTCAGAGAGACCCTTCCCCAGAGCCACTCAGTAATGGCAGGGGGCCCAGGCTTATATGACCACCGGACACCAGACATGGGAGCAAAAGCCCGCACTCCATGACCCTCCTGTCTACGCCAGCTTCGTTCAATCTGGAAAGGAACGCATTTCAATAGTAACCCCAAGAATTAGGATCTGTTGCAGATTAGACATGGGGCCCTAAGCATTTTAATAACATTCCACAATGCATTTCTTCCCAAGACCTTCTTCAGACCTTGCCGTGTGCATTTAGGGGCACGATTTTCCACTAGTCTGTGGAAGGGGAATTACCGAGGGGTGTTTCCTCTGTGTCTCCTGGCCTCTGAAATCCCCGCGCACCGCAGGCCTCTGAGGCCAGGCTCTCTGTGATTCCCCTCTCTGCAGCTCTTGGAATCTGTCCCCTTGCTCTATGTTTGCAGTCAATATATTCCCTCTGGTGTCCAAAGAGAAAGCAGACATCTCTACTTACAGGTATTCTGCACAGAGGGAAAATCAGTCTCCCCAGCACGTGTTAGCTGGGCCTCCACTACTTACCAGCAACAGCAGCTCTCCTCCTGGGAGAAGGAAGCCCCCAGCCACCCAAAGGCGGGGTTGTATCCTAACTGAAAAGTGGGCTCCGCGTTACTGGTGTGCGAGACTGTGAAAGTGGGAGGTTCCGACCCAAGGTATGAGGTCCACAGTACACAGGGGAACTTCTGTCCTCGGCGTTTATCATATGAGCCATTTCCCCTCCTCCACGGGCCGCATTCCTACATCCAAAGGCCACCTGTGTCAGAATCGCCCGACAGGTGGTGAACAGAGTGAATTTCTGGGCTTATCTCAGACCTGCTGACCCCGTCTCTGGAGGATGGGCCTGGGAGCTTAAGGACCAGACCTCCCGGGACTCACCCCACCTTTCCCCACACTGCGAGACAGGGGTGACTGCTAAGGGCTGGGGAGCTGTCCTGCCAGAAGGTCAGTTCTGTCCTCCCAGCAACTGGGAGGCAGGAGGGAGACGCCGAAAGGACCAGGTTACCTTTGGGGCAAGCGAGGGCCCAGGAGAGAACCCAAGACCTGAGGCAGCTACAGGGTCGCTCCGTGTTAACAGGATGGCCTCTTGTTGTCACTGCTGTTGTTTTGTCCTCTGCACCTTCGTATTTACCTAACGACTTGGATTCAGGCAGACCTTCCGCCTCGAGGGGCCGAACAGTCGTCTCTCCGCTCGCCACTAGATGGCGCCCCACCCCGGTCTCTGCCCCTCGCCCGCTGGGAGCTGCAGGCCAGCGCCCACCCTGGCTGGGAAGGCAGGTTAGAGGAGAGAAAAGGGCAGGGGAGTCAAATCCAGGAGAGAATTTCGACAGCATCCAGGAAAAAAAAGGGCCAAAGGCAAATGTGCTGCATCTGGAAGCCCGTCTGGGAAAGAGTATGGAGCCAAAATAAATCCTGGGTCACAGAGGCCGGGATGCTCTCCATGGGAAGCATCATCTCAGGCCCCCAAAGGTGAAAATCTTACATGAAACGGGGGCCCCCCGCCGCCAGGAAGCCGTGGGGCGGCCCACGGGCCTCCCTGACTCCCTGTCTCCACCGCAGTTGCGTTCCCCCGGGCTCCGCTCGGAAGCAGGCGGTTGGTTTTGTTTTCCCATCAGCCTGGTCCTTCTAGCCGCTCCATCCCCCGCAGGAAACCCGAGCTGTCGGTGCCTCTGCGTCCACAGGACAGGCTCCGGCCTCCTGTGCTCACCAGGCTGGTTGTGAATCCCTTAGCACCTCGGGCAGGCTCATCCCCTGATGAGCAGAAAGCTACCACCTTTGTGGCCCGTCCTGTGGAAATTGCCTTTCCGGGCCGTGACTTTTGAGTAGGGCCCTCGGGAGCGGCAGGCGGCAGGGGAACTGGCTCAGGCAGCTGTGACTCCTGCATCCGGTGCCGTCAGCACCCGCAGGATGCTGCCCTCCCAGGAGGAACAGGAAGGCCTGGGCAGAGGTCTGAAGAAGCAACATTCCCAGCTTCCCTGAACTTCACCTTGATCACCTTTGAGAGTGGTCTTCTTATCATGGAGGGGATAGAGGCTTTTCCTCGCCTCCTAAAACATCACCAGTTTGTTTGCTTCTGCCTCTGAAGTAAAATGAACAGAAACAATGAGGCCCTAAGTTTATATAACATCACCTCCTAAGTTGCTCCAGGCTCGCGGGCGGGATCCCTAGTCCTGGCGACTCATTAATTCACTTCATGTTAATGGAAATCCTTCCAAGCCCTGTGCCCCATGCAGAGAGGAAAACTGCTTCCCCCCAGGGGTCCCCGTAGACTATCTCAGTCAGCCTGGGCTGCTGTAACAAAATGCAACAACGCACGTTTGTTTCTCCAGGTTCTGGAGGACGGAAGTCTGAGATCAGGTGTCTGGTGAGGCCTGCTTCCTGGTTCACAGACGGCCGCCTTCTCGCTGTATCCTCACATGGTAGAGAGCACGCCTGCTCTGGTCTCTTCCTTTAAAGGCACTAATTCCATTTTGAAAGCCCACCCTCTTGACCTTATCTAACCTAATGACCTCCCAAAGGCTCCACCTCCAAATACCATCACATTTTGGGGGGTAGGGGTTTAACATATGAATTTGGGGGGGGACACAAACATTCAGTCCAGAGCAACCTGGACCTGGTTTAACAAGGAGGGATAGTTTTAAGAGGTTTAACAAGGAGGGATAGTTTTAAGAAGGTACTAGTCAGCTCAACTTGGGGGAGACAAACCCCTGAGTTGGGTTTTGAGAGACGTGTAGGAGTTTGCCAAGGACATTACAGGCCAGGGGACAGGGGATCCCATCCAAGGGTGTAAGTAGTATCAATCTCTCTCAATTGTTCAAAGAGTGAAGCAATGAAAAAATCCATCCAATAAGTCACTCCTCCAAAAAGCATTTGCCTCAGCTCCTATGGGTGTCCCTCAGAGACCAGCACAGAAGTCAGTCCTTGGAGAACCTCCAGAGTGACTGTTCCCCTATAATGGACCTTAAGAGATCTCAAGACTGAGAGTTGCTGAATTGCTTTTAGAATGTCAACAATAAGACGTCTATAGATCTCAGCAATTTTAGGATGGAAGGGAGACGGAAAAGCCTCAAGGGCATCTCAGTTCACTTCTGTCTAGACAGTTTCTGTGTATTCTTGACCCACCTGAGAGAGTATTCCGTCCCCAGCAGCAGTGGAGCTGGGAATGGAGCGGCAGAGGGGAGCCCATTGCATTTCTGATGGACCAGGTGTTTCTTAGGTGTCAGTGTCTTCTGCTGGACAGGGAGTCTCTGAGCCCAGCGATGATGTATTGTTGATCTCTGTGTTCGTTTGCTCGGCTGCCATAACAAAGTACCACAGTCTGGATGACTTAAACAACAGAAATGTACTTCCTCACAGCTCTGGAGGCTGCACGTCCAAGATCAAGGTGTTGGCAGGGATGGTTTCTCCTGAGTCCTTGGCTTACAGACGTCCGTCTCCTTGCTGTGTCTTCACCTGGCCTGTCCTCTGTGCACACACATCCCTCTTCTTATACAAATGCCAGTCCTCTGGGATTAGGGCTCCACCCTAATGACCTCACGCTACCGTAATCACCGCTTTTAAGACCTTATCTCCAACTACAGTCACATTCTGAGGTCCTGGGGGTTGGGCTTAAACACACAAATCCGGGGGGACACAGTTCAACCCATAACAATCCCCATGATCCACAATCAAGCACAGACACACGGACAGCCGGCACACCTGTGATGGCGGAGGGGACGGACACATATTCGTTCATTCACCCTGCAGGTCGCTTTGCTTCCACTGGACGCCGATAGGCCCCAGAAAAGAGGGCTGACAGATCAACAGTGGATTTGCACAGACTGGACACCCCAGGCGTTTTGAGAGCTGGGCTGGGCTGGGAATTTGGGCAGGGTCGAGTGCACGGGAGGGGAGAGAGAGTCAGGAGCGCCTCTGGGCCTCTGCAGACGCTCCTTCTTGGGGAAATGCCTACCTGGTGTCCAAAGAGCCGCTTCTCCCCAGGTCTCACCTCGAGCATCCACACGGAATGGCACCACCCGGCAGACAGATGCCCAGCGAGAGTGCATGTGGATCTACTCACCGCCCCCCGACCCACCCAAGTCTATTCTTCAGCCCTGGTGTCACCTTACTGTCCTCACTTGCTTTCCTCTCTGTACATGCAAACCTCCCCCCGCCCTGCCCCTCAACACACACCCCCACGCACAGCAGGAGCTTGTCCGAAGAAAGCAAACCAAAGCACAGAAAAGCTGAGAAACCCTGAAGGAGAATGTGCACATCGCAGCCTGTCCTCTCTGGGTTTCTGGATGAGTTGGTACAATAAGGTCATGGTGGTCCAAGCCATAGCTCCCCTGAAGGGAGACACTTTGTGAACAGGAAGGACAATGAGAAAGCAGGATGTCTGACATTGGGAAGAATCAGACCCTCGTCAAGGCTGATTTCAGTCCTGCCAGGCAGGTCCATCCTGAAGAAAGGGGAAGAACGCAATCAGAACTGCTCCACGGGGCTTCCCTGGTGGCTCAGGGATTAAGAGTCCGCCTGCCGATGCAGAGGACACAGGTTCGAGCCCTGGTCCGGGAAGATCCCACATGCCGCGGAGCAACTAAGCCCGTGCGCCACAACTACTAAGCCTGCGCTCTAGAGCCTGCGAGCCACAGCTACTGAGCCCGCGAGCCACAACTACTGAGCCCACGGGCCACAACTACTGAAGCCCACGCACCTAGAACCCGTGCTCCGCAACAAGAGAAGCCACCGCAATGAGAAGCCCGCGCACCGCAACAAAGAGCAGCCCCCGCTCGCCGCAACTAGAGAAAGCCCGCGCGCAGCAACCAAGACCCAATGCAGCCAAAAATAAATAAAAAAACCAAAAAAACCAAACTGCTCCACAATAGCACGCGGGCTATGACCCAGGTCACCTGCCCAGGCTCTCGCTCTATGGGCAGAGTGCAGTCCACAGCCAAGAGCTTCTCAATTAGGCATTGGTTGGGATGACTTTTCTAGAAAACTGACCTTTTCTAGAGTCTAAAGTGAAAGTGACCTTGTGGATGATCTCAAGCCACCAACTTTCCCATGGACGAGGGAAACAGCCCAGAGCCACGGGTGCCGGACCAAGCAGAGCAAAGGCCAGGGCCACACCAGAGCTGCTTCTCCTCATTTCCAGCCAGTGATGGTTCTGGAGGCCTCACAACGGAGCTTCATCAGAGGCTTTGGGGGTGGGGGGGAAGCCCTGGTGTTGGGGTCAGACACACCGATTTGGACCTGGCTCAGCCCCTGACTCTTTCAGGAACTTTGCATAAGTTATTTAATCTGTGTGAGCTTCACTTGCCTCAGCTGTTAAAACAGGACAAACTTCTGTGTCACTGGGGTTTTGTAAGGAATGAATGGGACAGTGCACAATTAAGTCCCCAGCGCGGCACCGCTGTGTCCCAGATGTGAGCCGTACATCCTCTCCGTCCCCGCAGCCCCACGTGGTGTCACCGCTACACATGCTGTCCCCACCAGCAGGCCCGGGCCCGACCTCACGTGCTCTCCTTGCCGGAAACGACCTTCCCTCTCCATCTCTCTGCCTCCTAGGGCTTTTCATCTATGACCAGTTCTACAGCCTCGGGCGTGTCCCTTCCCAGCTCTGAGACTTAGTTTTCTCATCTGTAAAGTGGGAACAGTGATGCCTGCTTTATAAAACGGTCAGGATGAAACATGTCAAACAACAGACATGCGGTTGGCACTCGAGATACGACAGACGCGAGTCGTTTTTGCTGTAATTCCTCGAGTTTAGCTCAAGACCCGGCTGCTCTGCCAGGCCTAAGTGCCCTCTGGAAATGAGAAACAGTTGACACCTCACAGGTTTCGGGTCATTTCCAGGGCTGGTCATGTGTCACCTCCGGGCTGTGTGGTGACGGCACCCGTGGGCCAGAGGTGGACCAGCGGGACCCGGGAGGGCCGAGTGTGACCCTCACTGCTGAACTGTCGTGGCCGCCGGCCGCCAGCCCGCTCTCCAGCAGTGTCACCAGAGGCGTCACTGTCCCTTCCAGTGAGACTGAAGTCTCGCGAGGGGCCACCACCCTGTCCCTCCTGTTATTCAGGAACGTGCCTAGCACCTGCTCAGCTGCAAATTGGCAGGAGTCTTGCCTGAGGTCCTCCCTCGGGGGGCCGGGGGGACGCGGGCGAGGTCCAGGCTGAGGGCCGCGGAGAATTAGGCAGAACGCACCGTCTCCCGCCTTGCTCTCTCCCCACGGAGACGGAGGCGGGGCCACAGCCTCGGGCCAGGGGCCCGGGGTCCTGCCGCGGAGCGAGGCGCCCCGGGGGGTTCCACGCCTCTGGTCGCTCGGTGCAAAGCGGGGACCGAGGCGCGAGCGCGGGAAGGGCCGGGCTTTGGGCTCAGCGCACGAACATTCCCCATCGCTCCTGGGGTGGCCTCGGGCCACACCGCGCCTGGGGGCCGAGCCCTCCCGCCGGGAACACAGGACCTCACCCGCCGCCCGCCGGGGCCGCCGAGGAGAGCGAGCCGGCCCTGCTGCCACCCTGGCGTCCAGGACCCTCGGGCTGAGCGGCTGCCGGCCAGGGCGGCCCCACGCCGAGGGGCCCGGAGCCGGCAGATGGAGCCCGAGGGTCCCCCCGGCCCAGGCCCGAGCAGGGCCACAGGTGGGGGTCGTGCTGGGACGCCCTCGCTGTACCCCTCACCCTGCCACCTGGGTCCAGGGGGACCACTGCCCCGGGATGGCTGTCCCTCGGCCGCTGCGGCATCCGGGGAGACCCGATCGCGGCCCCCCTGCCGGCCAGGCTGAGGCCTCTGTGCCCTCGTCACCGTCCCCGTGGCACACGTGGCGCAGGACAGTCAGGGACGCGGGGTCCAGGGCCCCCGGAGGAGGTGAGCCGGGGAAGGTTCTCACCCACGTGGCCTCCGGCTCTCACCTGACAGGCACCTCCACTCCGTCTGCCCGGCTCGGAGGCGGCCCCGCGGGGTCCCCGAAGCCTTGGCGGCCGAGTCTATCCACTGGCCGCAGGAGATCACCCCTATCCTGACAGGACCCCAGGTGCTGTCCAAGGCACCCCGACCAAGGCACGGGGCCGCCGCCATTCCTGCCCCGAAGTCAGCGTGAATGAGGATGAGGCAAATGCCTCCCCCGAGGCTCCTGCCGGCAAGTGGCCACCAAGGTGGGGGACGAACAATCATGGAGAAGGGGCTGGAATACAAAGGCCCGAGGGCCGGGTTCCCGCTCACCCTGTCTACACTTGACGCCCGCCTTTTACCCCAAAGTCCGTGAACCTAGAGGAACCCACCACTACCCACAGGGTATCTGGAAGTAGGCTTCAAAGTAACTTGTATCGTGAAAATCTAAGGTATTGTGCAATACTGTCTATGAACTAGGCCATTTCTTTTCTTACATGTTTACGGTTCCAAAAGAAATTATTGGTGACTTCTTTTACCCTGTAAACCCCTGCCCTCCCAGAGGCAGGGGAGGTGTTTTTCCAGCTGGCCTTGTCTCTGCAGACCTGTTTCATCCACTATGGACATAAGAGCAAATGTCAGGCGTCTCTTAGGACCCAGCTCTGCTTTTGGATGAGATTTTTCAAAGGTAATAAATATTCATTCTTACAACTAGGACATTTTAGGGACCCCTATCTACTTCCCAAGGTTACCATGAGAATTTAAGTAGAATGTATGAAAAGCACTTAGCACGTTGTCTATCAGATAGTAAATACTCAATAACGGAGCTATTCTAATTATTATGAATGGGGCTTTTATTTGAATATGGGTATGGATGATAATTTCAGAATTTTGTCAGCTGTGAAACCCTTTATTGATTAAATATTTTTGCCCTAGTTTAGTGAAGACAGATACACATGGCATGACTATGCATATAAATGTAGTATGTTTTAGGAAAGAAAGATTTCTACGAGGTAAGAGAGACAGTAACAGCGCATGGATGGATATTAGAGAACACAAGAAGTCATGTAGCAAAGT
Source organism: Monodon monoceros (assembly GCF_005190385.1). NCBI lineage: Eukaryota > Metazoa > Chordata > Mammalia > Artiodactyla > Monodontidae > Monodon > Monodon monoceros. The sequence goes on along the minus strand of NW_021703773.1, from coordinate 28,700,727 downwards.
CAGCCGTCTCTGGGACGAAGTGAGAGAGTGGCAGGGACATATATACACTACCATGTGTAAAATAGCTAGCTAGTGGGAAGCAGCCGCACAGCACAGGGAGATCAGCTCGGTGCTTTGTGACCACCTAGAGGGGTGGGATAGGGAGGGTGGGAGGGAGACGCAAGAGGGAGGGGATATGGGGACGTGTATGCATATGGATGATTTGCTTTGTTGTACAGCAGAAACTAACACACCATTGTAAAGCAATTATACTCCAATAAAGATATATATATAAAAAAAAACAAAGTCAGCTGTCTCCTAATTAACTAGGAGGCTTCAGGGTAGACGTTGGTTAAAGAGTTTATTATGCCATTGAATAGGAGGTCACCAGCTCAAAAAGTGCGAAAGGACTCTTCAGAGAAGGTCCCCAAGATTCTGGATTCAACATTAAAGAGGTGAAGAGAGGTAATTCAGCATTGCCTGAGAATTCTGATCGATTGTAAATCATATTTTTTATACATGTGCACGTATATACACACATACATCTCATTAATATGAACTCAGGTTTCTGCATCCTATACATTCTTTTGAACATATTATACTCTTAACAAAGTCCCACCAACATTGACGATTACAGTTCAAACTGGCTCTGGCTGGCATCACCACTCGCCCCTCTGCCTGTGAGATCTGAATCCAGTCCCCATGCTTCCTTGGTCGTCACAGACATTTCTGTAAAGTGAGCCAGAGTGCTTGACTCTCTCCCTCTCCTTGGTTTTTCCAACTCAAGCTTCCCTATTGTATCACTACCTTGAGCTATTTAGAAACTGATCTGATATTGGAACTATTAGTCTTAACCTACAGTGGGACATTATTCACGAGATTACAAGATTGTTCTTGTAACAACTCAGGGGGAATTATCTTGTTTCCTATACACTGCTGGAAATTAACTGCAACCTTCTTAAAAAGTCTCATTCTTTTGCTGTCAGCATTTTTAATGTGTCTTCTGAGGCCATTATAAACACACTGCCTTTCAACACAATTCATCCCAAGTAATTCCCTCTGGGAAGAATGAAAGGAGCAGACTGAAGTGACAAGATTTTAGCTCTTCATTAGAAGCCGACGCAACAGCACACACCTATTTCCAATAACTATTTGGAAACATTGTACCACATAACATTAACCGATTACATTCATTTAGATACACCAGAGAGAGGATTTTTCAATTCCTGCAGATTTTAAGACTTTACTGATTACTAATGATGAAAAAGTGTTGACATTTAACTAGTCATCATGATACCATATGGAATCATGTTCAGATAATATTGCTAAACAAAATAACCTATGTGCCTAGTATTGATAAAATTTAACATTTTTTAATTTGGAAAAACTTACAGATTAAAAAAAAAATCCCCCTCTCCCTGCACAGAAAATGGTTTGATGTAGCAGCCACTCTAAGCCCAACCCACAATGAACACATTTCAATATCGTCCTATTTGCCTCAGATTGTTGTTCCTTGGTTGTTCTTTACTGTCTTGAACATCAATTCCTGGATGGTCCTTCCAAATAGTAACTTCCCTATCACTTATTTTTTATTATTATTATTATTATTTTTTTTTTTTTTTGCGGTACGCGGGCCTCTCACTGCTGTGGCCTCTCCCGTTGCGGAGCACAGGCTCCCGACACGCAGGCCCAGCAGCCATGGCTCACGGGCCCAGCCGCTCCGCGGCATGTGGGATCTTCCCGGACCGGGGCACGAACCCGCGTCCCCTGCATCGGCAGGCGGACCCTCAACCACTGCGCCACCAGGGAAGCCCGCAGCAACTGCTTTTAATCTTCCTGGTTCCAGGTGAGTTGCCTCTCGGAAGAACATGCCAGCAATGCATGGCGTCACCAACAGCTGTCATCCGTGTAGGTCCTCGGAGCATCATCGTGCTCTGCGAAAACCTGAACGAGGGACGTGGCAGGGTGGCCGTGTCCAGTAGTATCACCTACTTCCTAAGATGTCTCTGGCTTTGCTGGATTCTTCACCATCTCTCCTTGCACCCTAAGTAGGCTCCTTTGGAAATAGCTGTGTCAGCTCAGCCCTCGCAGGTGCTCCGTGATATTTTGTGAGGTGAATGTGCAATGCTGGCTGCAGCTGTAGAAAATCTGGGGAACAACAATCACACCCCCGAAATCTTCAAGTGACAGTAACTGTGCTGCTAGCTCTTGAGATCGCCTTTCAGCTAGAAGGTCAAACTGTAACCACCACCACCAAGAATAAAATCAAATCAGCCAAAGCAGGCACAGGACAAAGCCCCGTAGATATTCTTCAGACACCTTCCAGGGTTCCAGAATGTTCTCCGTCAGCTCCCCACACCCCATACACAGCAGCTCGACAGGGAAATGCTCCTTTACTTCTAGTTCTCTTCAGCAGGTCCTGAATTTGAAACTGCTCTTCCTTCTAAGTTGGGTTCTTTCTTTCTTCATCCTGGTTTCCATTATACAGCAAGAAATGATCTCCAAATGCGCTTACTGGTATGTCCCATTCTGAGCAGTGATTAAGACACTGGGATGGGGTGGGGAGTGGGAAAAACACAACTTTCTTTGGCACCTTCCCCGAAACGAACTTCCAAAGACCTCGTAAAAGGTGGAGACAGTCGTGAACAAATGAAAACTGGCTAATTGTCCTGTGATGCAGATGGAAAGTAACTCCAGGATGCATGGACAGAACACAACATAAACATGATCCTGAATGACTCAAAAATGTTTAATGATAAATATTCCTATGTGCATCAGAAAATAATTATTCAGTCACACATGATACAGCAAGTAAAGCTGAAATAATTTAGGAAGAATTATAATAATCTCACTCATGAACTTTATGTAAGAAAGTATTTTTTTTTGGCTGTGCTGTGCAGCATGCGGGATCTTAGCTCCGTGACCAGGGATTGAACCCGGGCCCCCTGTAGTGGAAGCACAGAGTCTTAACCACTGAACCGCCAGGGAAGTCCCTGTAAGAATGCATTTTTACAACTATTATCCCATTTGACTCTTACTAAACTCTGTAAGTAAGTATTCTCTTCATTTTATAGATAAAGGAGGGCTCGAACAGGGAAGGTAATTTTTCTAAATTATAAACATGTAGTGATAAAGCACAGATTATTGTACAGTTGTGATTTCCCTTAGTAAGGGGACTTAGGTGGGATAATTTCAAACATTACGCTCCTCTGTGCCACTGTAAGGAAAGCCCTCTGAACCTGCTGTTACACCTCACCTTTACCAACGTGGGAAGGATGCTGTGCTACCAACCTGAAGGACAGGCACCTCCTTGGCTCTCAGGACCAACGTGGAGTCAGTTTGGAGAGACCCTGAGACTTTCCTATGAAAATATGGAGAATCTCTCCTTTTGTGATCTCTGGATTATTTGATCTAGATTTAAAACAAAACCTGCTATCTTTAAATAACTATGATCATAGTTACGATCATCCACCTTTAAAGGCACTTAAGTAGCTTGAAGTACTGTGTTACATCGTCACTAAGCAGAAAAGAATGGGAGCACTTTTTTCTGCCCGAATTATTAGTTATGTGACTTTGTATTATTTTAATCAAACTCTGAGCTTCAGTTTCCTCATCTGTAAAACTGGGGGCAGGAGGAACCTTCCAAGAACAAGACTTATTTAGCACCGGCTACATTCCATGCACTACATATCGTGCTTCAGACGCACTGACTTACTGAGTCCTCCGCAACTCTTTGAGGTAAACACGATTAGTACCGCTGTTTTACAGATGAAAAAATTGGGTCACAGAAACTTTAACTTGCCCAAGGTCAGATATCAAGTGGTAAAACCAGGACCCCAAACCTGGCAGTCCGCCTACAGACTTGTTACTCTCAAAGGCCAACAGATCCCCACTGCACGGGATCTATTATGAGGATTGGAGGAGATCATGCCTGTGGGTAAGCACAGTGCCCAACGCATAGTAAGCACTCAACAAGTCTTGGCAAGTATAAAAGCAAAATGAGCTTTTAAAGCAATATACAGTATTCTATCGCTACAGTTGTCAATAAAACATACCTACGTATCACATATGTATGAAGTAACTGTAACCAAATAGACCCTTTACCATCCCATATGTCACTGAATAACTTTTGAGATTTATATTTTCCTTTTTGTTGAAATAAGGAAACACCAATAAGCCCAAGAATATGTCAGAATTTATTCTGAACATACCGTAAGAAGACTGTTAGTAAATATTCTCTCCTGCTGGGCACACGGAGAACATCCATAGCAACTTCTTCCACTTTTTTTTCAGATGTAAAGATTCATATAACTAAAATTGTAGAACATGTCTTTCTTACATATTCACATATAAGATCATGAATTGTCACTAATTTGGATGAATGACTGACCTGTCTCGTCCCCATCAGTAAATATTTATTGTGAGTTTGCCGCCCACATCACATTTTCTCCCACACAGTAGAAGGTACTGAGCTTTCTATTTAGAGTGGCCTTCTGAAAAAGTTTTTTTTTTTTTTCCTCCTTTCTGCTCAGGATAAAAACCAGGAATCTGTCTCTTTGACCTCAGGCATGAATGAGGTCAAAAATGACCCCCTAGTTGGTAGAAGTAATGGATTTACTTTATCATCCACAAATTAGAAAAGGTGTCAATGAAATCTTAGGGATAATGTCAAATCATAACTACTCTAAACTGACATAAATTAGTGACTGCAAACATGGCACTCCAAAACATCTGAATGAAAAGTTTTAGATTCCGTCAATGCAGATTTTACCTATAGAACATCAAATATCTGAATATTTCCAATGATCAGTTTGGCCAAGTACCGATTTTCAGTCTAATGCTTAGGTGTTAGGATAAGTCAGTGTGTTTATAATGCCAGTTATACCAAATGGTAACATAATATTCCAAGTTAGCCAATCTTTAATCTAAAAATACGTGTAATTCATAATAAAAACACGTCCCTACCCAAAAAAGAAAACCTACTTATAAGCAGAGATGACATCTGGAATAGGGGCCAAGGAAACCTCTTCCCCATCTGACACTTCAAGAACAAATATGATTAAGGTTACAGTTTAATTTTACTTGATGGGCAAATTTTTTATATTATTTCTTTGTTTTAATGGTCAATTTATTCAGATCATTTTATCGACATGGACCTATTCAGTGAACATTAAGTATAAACCACATAATATTACTAAGGAAACGATAAAGTTTACATAATCTGGCTATAAAGGAGAACTGTACCATTCTAAATGAAAAAAAAATCACACGGAAATGATACATATGAAAGAAATCACTGGTACGTGTGATGTAAGGATTAGTCAGATTCACACTTGACTCACCAACCTGGCTAATTTTAGGCATCTGACATGTTTCTGTGAGGTCCTAATTATTACAGAATTGTTAAGTAATTAATATTTGCCATACATCTTATAAAGTATATGGATGAGTTAACCAAATATACTGCTTCACAATTTTGAAGATTTTAATGTATTAAAAGAAAACTTGCCCAATACTTAAGAAAAATTACTATAGTTTTATATATTCAGAACACAAGGCCAGCCATGATGCCTATTTTATGGAATAAGAGACTGCTGGTGAATTTTTGGGTCACAAAATAGCACAGACATTAGAGACAGTGAAAGATTTTATTTTTTCTTTTACTTTCATCCCAACACACCCTTCTGCGAAAAACATAAAAGCATGCACATTGATTGCATTCTTTTAAAGATAAACCAAGCACCAACTAAGCTGTAAATCAACAGTAGCACAAACAAAAGCTTAAATGATATTATGTGAAAAGATTTACAGGTATACAGGGCTCTTAATTTCATAAAATAATTCAAGTCATATCAATACATGTTAAAAAGAAGCTTCTAATTTTCCAAGTATTTTGATACAAAAAAATTTTAAACAAATATTTTATAGACCTTTTGCGAGAATATAAGGATAGTTACAAGAAACATGCTGTTCAAGTGATCTTATGCAGGTCACCTGGCCTTCTTCAAATCAGTTATAATCAGCATGATTCCAATGGTATTGCTTCTTAAAATTTAAATTGAGAACATATCCATGACATTCAAAGTAAGTTACACAACTTACATTTATTGTGATCTAATTAGAAATAGTTTCTAAGTTTAGGACTGTTAAAAAGAGTATTTAATGAAGACATGGGATTGATCTAAATTGCACTTTACAGGGTAAGAGAAAATTGCAGTTTGGCATGAGAACAAGTTTTACCTGCACCCCCATTCATAATGAAGCCAACTGTGTCCTGTGGGAATGTGTGTATCAATACATACACACATACTAACATACACAAACCAATTCACACCACCCAGCTCTTCAGAGGGGTTACTTGAAATGGCTTACTCTGGTTCTGGAAAATCAGACCAAATTTCCTTTAATTTGTGTTTCCATTTTGTTTATCATGATTTAAATGGTGATAAAAATCCATTACTTGGAAGCAGAATTGGTATCTTAAATGACCAGCAGGCAATCAAGCTTGAATTGTAACATTAAAAATAGAGCAGATCACACTTTAAAAAAGGTCCTCTTCTAGGGGATTTATTGTTCCATGACTGAAAATTGTGTGATTTGGTTCCTGAAACAAAGCTCTTCTTTTCAGGTGATACAGATGAATTGTGTGGCCCCATTAATACCAATGGGAATGAAACAAATTCACTCCGTCCTGATGGATTAAGTCTGTACTTCACTGGCTTGAGGAAGGTGATTTCTTGACATAAGACGAACGCAAAATGCCTTTGCTGTGGATGGTGGGCTGCTCACGAGAGCTTACAAGGCTCAACTCCACATCAGGACCAACGCTGGCTGGCGACACAGCGCTTTCCCGTGAGCCCCTGTGCCAGCCCTGAGCATCACCCCTGCCGGTGATCCAAAGGAAAAGAACTCGAATACAGTGGAAACCGACCACGACGACATAAACAAAATGATTTGGGGATTAAATAGTTTGCTAAACCCAAGAGTAACAGGCAAAAGGCACATGCTAATAAACCTAGTCAGGTGTTTGAGAGCTCCCACCATCTCAAATATCTATGGACTCAGGTCCAACAAAGGTTCACACTGATTATTTCGATATAAAAAATAACAGGAAATCTTAAGGTTTTCAAGTACTTATGGCACAAATGTCATGAAGTGCTAGGAGCTTAGCTTAAATCTTCAAAAAGCTGAGCAATTTAAAGTTCTGCTACAATGAATCAGGATCACAATTTTAACTTAATTCTTGTATTTTTATACATTATTCTTTTGTATAGAGTACAGGGTGTGCAAATGAAGCTGTTTCAGTAAATACCAGAGATGCTAATCACTTTGCCAACATAAAGTGAACTCAGCTAACAACACAATACAAGTCCTCGCTAACCAGAGCTCCCCTCACCAGCATTCCTCAGCCTCTCCTCGTGTCCTTCTCCATACTTAACTACAATTTCTTTCATCGACTTGGAGAAATTAAACACAAGGCAGAATATTACACAGCTGCAAGACACTAAATATTTCAGTGATAAGAGTTTGGACCAGTCAAGTTGTAAAAAACTGAAGAAAACAAATACAGTGAAATATACTGCCAATTGATGTTCACGAATGCAGCTATCGGAATTACAAAACAGTAACAAAATATATAATCCTAACAGTCTTCTGGAGTTGACATTAGTTCATAGGAAATGCCAACTATAACATAAACTCTGTTTATCTTTTCCCTTTCCAGCAGCTTCTGGACTAAAGTTGTAAAACCATGTATGTTTGCCCAAGACCAACTGCATATCGGCTTTAGTCAGAAATTCTATTTCATCCAATGTTCAATCAACAAGGCTTTATTTACACTTCTTATTAAATTCAGGAACAATCGGATGTAATGTGCAGCCGCCAGTAATAAACAACGTAGCACATCCCACTGCCTGGAGACAGCTACGCGTTTACGCTTTAATACTAACCCACAAGCAGCCAATTAAGGTTCCATAAATCCACGTTTTTACATATAGTTTCCTTCCAGCCTCGGTCATAAGCATACCAGCAGTCAAACCACTTAAGATCAAGAATGATGGTAAGGTCTTCTTGAGACTTAGTTTAGAATTAACACTTTCTCCGGGAAATTTGTTTCTTCTTTCTGGATCCAGTGAATCATAGAATTCTATAAGCAATCTATGGCCAGAATGAAAAAAAAAAGTGTTAACTTTCAGGCTTAGCCATTTCAATATTGTAATTCAACAAATATTTATTGGCTGCCTATTATATGCTGGAGAAGTTATAGGTCCTTATAGGAAACACCCAGAGAGTTGGTTTAATTGGAGTTTCTAGACATTAAAAATATCTTTAATATGCTCTATGATTAATGTATAGGAATTATATGTAATATGTACAGACAGATGGTTTCAAGTAACTTTATGGGGATGTTTTTTAAACTTTAGATCTTTAAAACTTCACAGGGACCTGACACGCACGCGGGCTTTTTCTCTGCCTCCCCCCGTCTTTACCCCTCCAGACACTCCTCCGCGCAGCTCCTATTCTACCACAAGTCAGAGAAAAGACCAGCAGCTCTTATAGATGGAGAGTTACCCCCCAGCACCCCTATTCGCATGGAATTACAACAGCAGGTAAAAGAAGGAAAAGTAGCATAGCTAATGCAGTTTCCTTATTTTAAAAATGTAAAGTTATAATAGAATACACTCAACATAAAAATCTGAAACACAAAGTACAAAAAGGGAAAGTCTTTCTGTTGCCTTTCAACTCACACTCCCTAGAGAAAATCACTGTTTTAAAACGTCCAGACTCATTCTAGATATACATATAAACACCTATAACACAAAATACATAGGATATTAATCATATTGTTCAGGGTTTTTTTTCTGATAACACATTTTCATGTCAAAACACATAAATCGTACTTCTAAAATTTCTTCCATATCCAAAGTGGGTAGCGCTGATTAATTGGTTTAACACATTGTCATGCACAATTGAGAGTCAATGAAATACAGAAATTTGTTTATAAACTTCATATAGTTTCATTTTCAACACAGTACATTTTTAATAGCTTTCACTTGTTAAAGTTAATCTAGGAGGGTTAATTAGGAAATATTTTACTGCCATACAACAAGGAGAGGAGAAACAATGGCAGTTTCCTGAGAAGAAGCATTTTAGGAGACTAAAACACAGGTAAAATTTCTGAACATAAACAGAATTTTGGAAGTATTTTTTTCTTGCGGCTGCATTGGGTCTTTGTAGCTGCACGCGGGCTTTCTCTAGTTGCAGCGAGTGGGGGCTACTCTTCGTTGTGATGCATGGGCTTCTCATTGCGGTGGCTTCTCTTGGGGAGCATGGGCTCTAGGTGCGTGGGCTTCAGTAGCTGTGGCTCGTGGGCTCAGTAGTTGTGGCTTGCAGGATCTAGAGCGCAGGCTCAGTAGTTGTGGCGCACGGGCTTAGTTGCTCCGCGGCATGTGGGATCTTCTCAGAACAGGGCTCAAACCCGAGTCCCCTGCATTAGCAGGCGGATTCTTAACCACTGCGCCACCAGGGAAGCCCTGGAAGTATTTTCTAAAGCCTTTAAAAACCATTCTTTTCAATGTGGTCTTAATAAATTTAAATGGTGCATCCTATAACTCACAGATCCATTTTTTTCAGAAAGAGGAAAAAAAGTATAGATGTTTAAAACACATCTTTCAAAAAACAAAAAGGATAAAATTTCCACTGAAAACAAAACGAATAGTAAATAAATAATATATGCTGAAGTTTTCATCCACGGAAATTCAATTTCTAAGTATTATATCTAAACCTAAGAACCCAGTTTTTATCTTCCTGAAAAGAGAAGAAAATTCTAAAATTTCTACCTTTAGAAATCTGTGTAAATCACAGGGAGACTAACAGGCTCACCCTCATCTGACCTCGAGCTCCGCCTTTGCCAGAGGCATCCAGAGGCCCCGCCTGGAACTTAACTCACAGCAACTCTCAGCCAGGGGCCAACACTGCACCAGCTCCCAAGTCATGTTACTGGTGGGAGAAACACAAGGCCAACCCCAGAAACGGTTTAGGCCCCAAAATACTAAAAGCAAAAGGACACTTTTTTCGTGACAATGTCAACTGCCCCTTCTTCTTCCAACAAATACACTGGAGTCAGTTCCACATACACGTGAGACACCATCCTCCACCCCACAGCCCGATTCTCTACACACCGCCGGCCTGCCCTCAGCACGCACACACTCCCCTGGACCCGGGAGGGCGGGCCTGGGGCATCTCAACAGTACAAAGCTTTCTGTGTGTCTCTCTCTTCTTTAAAAAATTTTATATCTTTATACACAAATTATCGAAATGCAATAAATAACAAAGGACAGCCCCCATAACAAGATCTTTCACAGTGACTTGTAACAGTCAAGTTTAAAACATGGACAGAGGAGGCATGGAATGAGATCTGACTTGAGTTCATAAAAGGCTTTCTTAAGATAATAAAACGGTTTACATTCGTCTCACGCTGTTTACTATAGTGACTGTGTTGAGCCACTGTTTCTGAAGGGCTAGAACTGTCGTTACTCACTTATCTTTTATTTCAAAACGTTCATGAAGCCATCTTTTCATGTATACTTGTTCTTCCGGGACATCTTTTTTGTCTATACGATCGATGTGAATATGAATTTTTGGACATTCTTTGCAGAGAAATTCTAACAAGAAACAAAAATATTTCATTTTTATTATTTTAGAATTCACAGTTACATAAAACGATAAAAATGAGCTTTAAAAAAGTTTAAAAACAATGAAGAACAGATTTTTTCTTTAGCCAAAAAAAAAAAAAGAAGAAGAAAACAAAGATCATAAACTGGTGGTTTTGGGTTTCAAGCTGAAGTAGTAATAACTTCCAAGTCTTCCACAGTTAACTAGGTCATGAGTTAAATCAACCAAATGTGACTTTCCATACAACAACCTTTAGTAGATTCGACAGGCAGCCCAGGGTCAGGAGGCTGGCCTCTACTAGAAGCACGGACCCACCCTCCGAAGGGATCCCCAGATGCCAACCACCATCAGACCCACCAATCCCCTTCACGGGGCCACCACCCTCCGGTCCCAAGCCTAGGGCTTGTCGCGCGTCCCCGCTGCTCCCACTGGGCGGTGAGCCCCACAGGGCAGGGATGGGTGTCGCTGGCAGCACTGGGCGCACAGGGGCACTTAACCCCTCGGTCCTAGTGCTGGGCCGGCCCGGGCCCTGCCTCCACGGCTCCACAGTCCTCCCCGCTCCTCTGTGACTTGCCAGTGGTTTCTACTCACTGGTACTCCTTGCTTTCCTGATCCTTGCTGTATTTTAACGTATTCTACGTGGTTCGGGAACCAAATTTCTTTCCGTGGAATAGCTATGAGCCCTTCAATAATTACAGCTCCCAAAACATGCTAATCTGAAAAAAGCAGATGGTCCTTTTTGCAGCCCACATGGCACAAGGGATAAGGTCAGGATTTATTCCAAGATAAGACAGAACTTTGAGTCCGGAAATACCCTTTTCTGCAGGTGGCTTTCTGTGGAGACATGAGCATATTAACACACTTAAATTCCTGGAGTACAAGGAAATATTGCTACGAGATTTAAGAGAAGGCTATGTTCCCTGGGTGGGTATGCAAGTAGGAGGCCGAGACCTTTTATCTCAAGCCGATATGTGTCCAAAGACGTGTTCTGAGAAGCGGTGACTAGTGTGCTACAGAGTTTGAGGAAGACTTTAAGCTAACCCTTAAAGAAGGTTCCGCCTCTGGACCACACACACCTCTTTCTGCTAAGTGCTCGCTACAGCTGCTCTGAGTAACATGCTGCACTTAGGTCATCAAAAATTCTCTCATTTTTTCTACACTTTTAGGAGTGAATTGGCTTTGATGATAAATGTGCAAAAACACTGCCACAGGGAAGATTTTACTTTTTCAATATTTTTCTCTTAATTTTCCTCAAGTTCCATTTCCCTTTAAATCAAAGACTGGCTTAAGAAGTGCTTTCAGGAGCAGAACTGGGCATGGGCCAAGAGCACAGCCAGTGAGCCAGCGGCCTGGGTTCTGAGCCCTCACCAGCCCTGCGCATACCTGTCAGCCTCTCTGTGCCTGTTTCCACGTCCGTACGAGGGAGGTGACAGCAGCAGCCCCTGCCTGAGAGGTTGTCATGAGCTACGTTATTATGAAGGGAAACAAGACGTAGCCGACCACGGAAAGCCACCTCCTCTGATTCCTCTTTGCAACGTGAGGGTGTTGGGGGCACGTGGGACAGGACCCCACACACGCGTGCGCTGCAGGTGACTGACCAGAATCTGTTGGCCGCACGTGACTTCTCACCTCACCCTCCTATTTCTATTTCTGATACATAAAAACGCAGATGCCGACACCAACTTTCCTACCTTCACTTAATTACCTACGCCTGCCCCTCAACACTTCTGTTAATTAAGTGGTCATCCAACTGACACTGCGTTTATCCTTGATATTCCAAGTCCCATGCACAGACGTACAGAGTCCGCAAGGAAACGAAACCGACTGCACTTCCAGCGTCAGGAACGAATGCTTGTGAACTCAAGTGTTTGGGACGTGTCAGCAAGGCCTCTAGTAAGATGCTGGTGTGAGGAAAGGGCCCTGAAGTTCGCATGGGTGCTTTTAGGTTTTCCCACCTAAAATGTACACGGTACTGTGGTATTTACACCACGCTTTCGTGCACGTCACTTCACTGGACCTTCGTGCACCTCTCTAGGCAAGGACTGCTGTCTCCCCGTGGGGATGAACGAACCAAGGCCCAGTGTCGTCAGCAGTGGAGACAGGCTGGCCCAGGCCCTGTGGTCAGGCGTCCAGATACAGACCATACAAGCACCAGATCACCTCTCAGCGCACCCAGGAGGTTCTCCCACCAAAGATAAGAAATGAGTAGCGAATACTTTCTTCGATAGTCAATAAAGCTTTTGTGTCTATATTAGTAAAAACGCTTTTAGTTGGGGCACATTTCATAGGGCATGAGCAACAATTATCCATAATATTTAGGGAATGTAGGAAAGTACTCAAATTAAGGTGTAATTGTTTTCTAACTATAGCTTTTCCAGCAGGTCCCTAGAGTATATTGATACGCTAGGGCCAAACAGAAAGTCTTCCAAGTATCCACACACGTCACAAGGTCTAGTCTCTGCAGAGACCGAGTCCCGAGTGCTCTGTGCCTGGGGAGCCTAGCGAGAAAGGCAGAGCACAGACAGCGGGGCCCAGGATGTGTGCGGGCTGAGCTGTGCGCCTCTGCACGCCGGGCCCGTGGGTGGTGCCCATACTGCTTACCGTCCGCCTTACAACCTGCCCCCTTCCCTCTGAAAACAAAAACAAAAAACCAATATGACCTAAATCCAACAAAAACTGGATAGATACATTGTTGTATATTCACACCAATGAATACTACGTAGCCTTATACAAATATTACGTAAGTGTATATACTGACATGTAAAGATGTTCATGACACACTATTAAGGGGAAAAAAAGCAGGATATGAAGATACATATACATAAATAAAATCTCATTTAAAAAAATACATAAAGGCACATCACGCCAACATACAGACATTACAGAAAAGAAGACTTTGAGGGAAACATCTGAACTGTTGTCTGGGGCTGCATCTGGACAGGTGAGTTTGTAGAGTTTTTTCCCTTCTTTCCCTCTGAATATGTTTTTTCGTATAAGAAAATATTAAGACAAAAAAGTTACCTAGAACCATATAAAACGCTTAAACAGAATATCAATTGTTGTCCTTTAGCTCACAATTTCTTCTGGTACACCACCCATTTTAAAAACAGGATTTACAAATCAATTACAATCAAACTGCCCTGTCTCACCTCTGCCCAATGGACGCTGTCCACGAAAGCGCTCAGACTTTGCTGAAAAGACCAGATGAACCACAAGAGGACGCCCAGATGGCTCTGAGCCATACCCACATTCTAATGAAACAGACCACGAAACGGGAAGGACACGGTTCACTACCTGCCGTCGCCCTCTCTGACACGAGGCCTCATGAGACCCACGCTACTAGACGCTGGCCACCGCAAGGACCCCTGCAGAGTCACCAGCACGCAGCTTCAGCCCCGCTGCAGCGAGCCCGTTAGCCGTCTGCAGTGCAGCTGAGGCCACCCAGGTAACTCTGATGGAACCTCGATCCTCCTACAGGGCTTTGAGAAACACCGGTCTACGGCATATCTATGAACAATCTAGCAACTTTATGGAAAAAAATTTTTAATTGGGCTATCAAATATGAATATTAAATAACAGCTCACTGTGTATGGAGATAACATTTAATACTTATTCAACTCAGCCACAAGGTACCTACAATATTCCAAGTTATGGAATTTTATACTTAATCCTACTTACATCTAAATTTAAAGTGAATCTTAATTTATACTAGACTAAGTAGAGCAGCGTATCAATCAGTTTATGTAATAATGAGAGTTTTTCAAGCTACGGGTCTCAACTCACAATCAAAATCAACACACAACAGATGTCATCTCTTACGTGCACAGGTATATTTGTAGAAAAATGTCTCAGCAGTGGGAATGTAAATGCTTTTGTAACTTTGATAGACATTGTCTAGACAACTTCTACAGAGGTTGTACTGTATTGCACTCCTATCAGCAAAGTATGAAAGTCTCTGAGATACTTTAATCTCACCCACAGGGCCTGTTATCTAACCTGCTAATGGGGATTTTTGCCAGTCTGATAGTAAAAAAATGGTATCTCATTATACGTTTTAATTTGAATTTTTCTTATTATGAATGAGGTTGAACAAATTTTTTCTGTGAACTGTCTGTTCTTGCCCTTTACCCATTTTTCTACTGAGTTACTACTGATCATATCAATTTATAGGAACACTTTGTACATTAAGGAAATCAGCCTTTTTCTCTGCAACCCTCCGCTTGCCTTTTGGTTTTACTCTGCTGTAGTCTTCCTTGCGGAAATATTTACTCTTAATTGACGAAATGACACATTTTGTTTTCCACATGGCTTCTGAGTGTGACAGCTAGGAAAGCCAGCCTTTTCAAAAACAGAGACCTCCGTCATGAATACACAAAGCCCCGTCGGCTACGGTGCAGAGCAAGTGGAGCAACGAGATGGGGCGCTGGGTCTGGAGCCCGGGAGACACAGCTGAAAATGGTTTGCCTCCAAAGGCACTTCTGATCTACCTGAGCGGGGGCACATTAGCCACATGCCAAGTGCTAACCTTACGTGCACTTTGTGCCACGGGAGCGGAGAGCAAGAGGAAGCTTCGTGAGCTAGCAAGCAGAGGAGCGAGGGAAGCCTTCATGGGGACAAGGTTGCAGACTTGGATGAGAGCAACAGAGGGGAAGGTGGCCTGGCCTACACACGGCCCTCGGTCAGAGCCCGCGTAGAGGTGCAGGAGGGTTTCAGTGACAGCGAGGAAAGCGGTCCCACCCAGCGAGCAGCACAGAGTAGGAGGAAACGATGTGAAGGAGGGGCTTAGGGACCAGGATGCTGAGTCCCGGGACGCCAGCGCTGATCCCGTGGGCGCGGCCCAGCCCACGAGTTCCTAGGACTGGATGGTGACATGATAAAGCAGCATTTTTAAAAGGTTATTATGGGAATTAGATCTGGTTTTCATAAACAATAAAAATGTGTTTAATCTTACTTTTTGAACAACGTTTGATAAACGGATGGCAATACTGCTGAATAACTAAATGCACTGTCCTCAAATGCAGAACTGGGTGAATGACTCCTTCCATGGTTAAAAAAGAAAAAAAAGTATTATATGTTGCCTTTTCTGTAAGAGGGATGGACAGTAAATTTGTACACACGATACACAAGAAAGGAAGAAAAGTGGTTACCGCTGCGGAGGGGAAGGGGGAGACCAGGTGGATGGGGACAGGGTGGAAACAGGCCGTTTCACTGTACACTTTATATACTTTTGATTTTTAAACTGTATGATGTATAATATATGCCAAAGAATTACACTTAAAATAAAATTTAGAAAGCGTGAGCTTCCGGCTTTACTCGGAGTTGAAGGTGGTCGCGAGAGCGGTCGGTCGGTCTTGCTTTAGGTGCAGCTGCCCCAGGTCTGACCTCCTCCCGCCACCATAAAATTTGCCACCTTTTAGTCCCTTCCTGCCTCAGCCCTCTGTCCGCTCTCCCAACGTCTGGGAGCTACCCTCTGTGCCCCTGAACACGTTCTGAACAGCTGCCTTCAAGAGCTGCTATGGAGAGAAGCACCCTGACAAGCAAGCTAGTCCCACGGCCGGCAGCTGCCGAGGCGAAGCATGAGGCCCCCAGCAACTGACACCCTGAGGAGGGGACGGCAGCTCCACACGCTTCCTGTGCCCACCCCACGTTCAAACGTCGACAGCAATCACGAGTGTCTGTGGGTATGTCTAACTAAAACATTCTGCTTGCTTACAATTCTAGTTTTTTCTGGTTATTCTGACATAAACAGTAGCTCAAAGGTCCCTAATACCTAGCACATGGCTGAAAAAAAGAAAAAGTCACGTAACTGTCAGTGACACTAGATGTCACCAATGTTATATGAAAAACACATACAAAGATAGACACTGAGCATCAGTGCACACCTCAGCGCTGCTAGGTTGCACTCTCCTGCCTCGCTCCTTCCTTAGATTCACCTCGGCGCTGCTAGGTTGCACTCTCCTGCCTCGCTCCTTCCTTAGATTCACCTCGGCGCTGCTAGGTTGCACTCTCCTGCCTCACTCCTTCCTTAGATTCACCTCGGCGCTGCTAGGTTCCACTCTCCTGCCTCACTCCTTCCTTAGATTTTTGTAACTTTTCCATTTCTTGGTGTAAACCTTGGGAGGAAAGAGGCTGAGTTAATGATATTGGGCAAGTTCAAGGACTAACAGGACAGCCAAGAAGTACCAAACTTAGCAGGACTAATGAAATTTCAACTGTTACAGATTAATAAAAAATATGTGAGAAATACAAGTATATATACTTGGAAACCATATCAATGTAATGTAATAGAATACACCTACCTTTTTTAAAAAATAAACTTTACCTGGGTAAACATATATGACTCACTCAAAACCAACTTACCAGCCATGGACGGCGCTTCTTTCCGCTGCCCTTTATCATCCACAGTCCCCTCAAAAGCCACTGTAACATCATAAATTGCATCTAAGTAATTCTTCATAGAATCAAAAGCAACATGAGTTGCCTTTATTCTTGGTGTCAGCACATGTTTTAATACTGGAAGGCCTAGAAAAGAAGTATTCAGTGTGGCCATAAATTAGTTACAGAACACCTTGGAAATAGAACATAACATCTAAATTGTTTTTAAGTTTCCACTAATAGACCAGTATATACTTTCGGTTAAATCTCATACCTATAGGACGTTAAGAAAGTTTAGACAGCACTCTCACATGACTTTCTCAATTTAAATCAACATTCATTTAATACACATTTATTAAACATCTACATGTATAAGACCTGGTGGGAAGCTGTTGGAAAACCTGCCCTCAAGAAGCTTATGGCCTCTCAGAAACCCTTTGATTTGGAAAACTCTGACAAGAGTAAACATATGATCCTCATTTCTGGCAACAGAATAAAGGTGGTAGCACCTTGCCCATGGTCACTCAAGATTCAGGAACAATTCCCTAATTTCTGACTCCAAGTCCCTGATTCTTTCAGTTCTATTTCTACTCAAATAGAGATGCGGTGGGAACCTAAATGACCCCCACTGTGTACAATATTTGAACTAAGAGCTGATGTGGTCTATATAACATGAAATACTGGCCTGACTTTTAGGGTAACCAAAGAATCTAATTCCTCGGTAAACTTTTTAAAAAATCTGAACTCTAATTCACATACCATAAAATTCACCATTGTAAAGTATACAATTCAATGGTTTTTAGTTTATTCAAAGAGCTATACAACCCTCACCACTAACAAATCCCAGACCATTTTCACCACTCCAAAGACACCTTTCAGCCACGGCAGACACTGCACACTATCCTCCCTGGCACACAGCCACCCCACTACCACAAATCAACTTTAGGTCTCTATGGATTTCCCGATTATGAACATTTCACGTAAATGAAATCACAGCATGTGGACGTTTGTGTCCGGCACATACATCAGTACTTCATTACTTTTCTGGCTGAATAATGTTCCATTGTATGGATATGCCACATTTTGTAAATCCATTGACTAGCTGACAGACATGTGGGCTGTTTTCACCCTCTGGCTATTGTGAACAATGCAGCTATGAACATTCATATAAACTGCATATGAATGCTGCACATGAACAAGTCTTGGTATGAACATACGATTTCAATTCTCTTGAGTATATTATTTATATATATACACACACATATACTTTTTTTTTTTAAGCTTTTATTGGACTATAGTTGATTCACAATGTTGTGTTAGTTTCAGGGGTACCGCAAACTGAATCAGTTATATACCACACCTATACTTTCAAAAGCTTCTTTAAGTGAGACAATATTGCAATTTATATAGGATAATTAATCACACATTCATTAGTGTGCCTGCTAATGCTAAGAATTTGTTCCTTTCCCCTTCCTATTTCCTACTGTCCCCCTTTTCCTGGATTAGAATATTTATTGACAATTTAACAGAAAAGTGTAGCTCTCTGAAGAAGTGACATGAAAATAGACTAGAAAAAACTTGATTTGGATTTTCTATGGCTTCTCTCCAGGGAAAATTAGCTGCATAAGAAAGAACAGCTATAGTATGTTGGGATCTTCCCGCAGAAGAATTTTTAAAATGCAGAGTGGTGTGGGAAAGACAAAGATTCCCACAACCACATGTCTGACTTGAGTCCCTAGGGCAGAAACAGTTTAATTTATTCACAAACTTATAACAAAAATCTGAATAGTATACCAGGCTGGGAAACATTGGTTTGTCAATTAAATTAGTTAATACTTCCTTCTTTGCTATTGGAACTCACCCAGTTTTATTACGTCCATAGTTCTACAGAATCACACTGTGGTATTCAGTAAGAACAATTATTAGAATCTAAGTTAAGTCAGTAAGAAGATAAGAAGACAGAAAAGTAATACTTCCCTAAAAATGAGTTATAGTGAAGATTTGGAAAAATCAACTTTGTGACAGATGAATAAGAAATACCTATCACTAGTATGTAGACAAAGTGAAGGCAAAGTCTTCTCACTGAGGAATGTACTAGGGGCCGCTCCAAACCTTGGGTCATTATTATAAAACCGATTTCATAGGGACTTCCCTGGTGGCGCAGTGGTTAAGAATCAGCCTGCCAACGCAGGGGACACGGGTTCCAGCCCTGGTCCGGGAAGATCCCACATGCCAAGGAGCAACTAAGCCCGTGCGTCACAACTACTGAGCCTGCGCTCTAGAGCATGTGAGCCACAACTACTGAGCCCACATGCCACAACTACTGAAGCCCACGTGCCTAGAGCCCATGCTCCGCAGCAAGAGAAGCCACCGCAGTGAGAAGCCCGCGCACCGCAACGAAGGGTAGCCCCCGCTCGCCACAGCTAGAGAAAATCCGCGCATAGCAATGAAGACCCAACGCGACCAAAAATAAATAAATATAAAATAAAACCAATTTCATAATAACACTATAGAGACCAATTAGAGTTTCAGTACAGAGAGAGCCAGATAACAGGCATTTATAATTAACTGCTTGAGCTCGAGCTCACCATACTGAGGACTGCCTCTGCCTCTACGGAAGAGAAAACCTCTGAGCCCTAAATAGGAAAATGGTAGCTAATTAAATTGTTTCTGGTCAATATCTGGCCTGTTTTAGTATGTGCTGTGCCTTGTTTCCATCTCTAGATCTCCTGAACTTCTAGTTGGTACTAACGATACTCTACCTTACCTTTTGACCAAGCTTCTCCCCGAGGGCCATTATAGTGATGCTTGGTATAACTGAAATTGTGTTGTTAGTATTATATATTGGAAACATAAATGAATGATACTCATTGGACAGAAAATCTTTATTGATCCATGCAGGGGATTCTACATTTTATATATATCTATATATATATAATATATATATACCTGCACATACACATATGTATTATCATCTCACTTTACTCCCACAAATTAAGTAACCAAGGTTCAGAGGGATAAAATCATTTGCTCAAAGTCACACAGCTCACAAGACTTTATAATGTCTTGTTCAGTACTTTCTTATTCAGTAATTATTAACAAGATACTACTCTAAAACTATAAACATGTAGGTTAGAGGTTAATGAGACAATAAAATAAATAGCTATAGTACCTGGTAGAATGTCTTAAGAGATTAAAAATATCCTCAGAATATAAAAATATTACTCACACTTAAAGATACTGTCACTCACTCATAACTTACTGGTAAAGGCTTCAGGAAAAACAGCACGTTGGAGCGAGGCCAGGATGGAGGCTAGTAGGGTAGAAAGTGGGGGAAAGCCTAGCGGATGAATGAAGGAAGAGAGGCAGGATGTGGAAGGTCTGTGGAGCACATGTCCAGAGCCAGTAAGGAGTTAAGACTGCTAAGTGCACCGGACGACACTGCTGAAGGCTTTAGAACGATGGGCGGATGTACTTATGTTGGTCTGTGGGACTCCATGGATTTTAGGCCAAAGGAGAAATAATATCTAGGTGCTAAGAAGAACAGTTTAGGTTTCAGAAATAGTTTAGGATATCAGGTCATAGGCAATGAGGTCCTGAATTAGGACTGAAGTAGTGCAACTGGAAAGAGAAAATGTAGTCAAGTGATGTTCAAAAAACCAAATATACATCGATTCAGCAAAAATTAAATGTGGCAGTTAAAAAAAAAAAACGGAGTAAAAAGTAACGAGGCTTCTGCCCTAGAAGACATGGACGAGGCTGTGTCCTCAATAGGAAGAGATGGGCATGAGGAAGCGCCGGGCGAGGGTGTGTGTGTGTCAGCGTGTGTGCGGATACCCATCGTGCAGAAAGAGCACAAGTGGCAGAGCAGGAGGCAGCTAACAAGGAAAAGGTGACTCAAGTTGGGGCGCTGAAGCTGAAGTTGGAGAGAACCCTCTACAAGTAGTTGAAAATATGGTCTTAAAATGGCAGAAGTAAACATCTGGGAATCATCTGACTAGACATGACAACTGAAGTAACGGCAGCGACTGAGAATACTAAAGGGAGAGAAGACAAGGCGAGCATAAGTAATGACTTTGTATATTACGTGCACATTAACAAATACGACAAGTGACCAAAGTGACGTGACACTCCGTTGAGTCAGAGCTCACTGGGATTAGCTTCTGGAGGCTGGGTGGAGTAAATGTGAGCATGCATGGGGCCCACACTTCTCTAGCGCCAAAGAAAAGGACAGAGACAACAGCAAAGCCTTAGGTGGGGTATATGTGCACACTCTCACACACACACACACACGATCCATCCATGTGAGAAACAGGCTGTGCTTGTGAACCGGGGGAACAGTGTGGAGGTAATGCGAGCAAAAGACAACTGCTGAAGCAGCAACATTAAGATTTTGAAACAGAGATAAATATGATTGTATGATACGATCTTGTCAGAGAAACATAACTTCTTCAAGGCAGAGAAACCCTGAGATGTGCGGGGGAGAATCTGAAAAATAGAACAGATAGTCAAAAAGAGAAAAATAAAGAATCGCTAAACACAGCGTAATTGGCTCAGCTGAGATTTGATGGTGTGGATTGGCTGCAGACGGCAATCAGCATGGATTTTTATCACGTTCCCAGTTGCTGAGAAGGTAGAAAAAGCCGGGTTACTGACAGCTAATGACTGTCAAAAGGCCAGGGGACAGGAAGTACAAGGTGAGGGGAGCAGAGTGCAGGGCCAGGAGACACAGGAGAGCTCCCGAAGGCCTTCAGAGTTACAGCAGGGCCAAGGAAAGACGGGTCAGAATTAAGCCAAAAAAGAAAAAGGTTCAGAGGAAGGAACAGCAAGGAGGAGGTAGAGGCAGAACCAGCTACATAATCTGCAGGACCCAGTGCAATTTCAAGACTATAAACGCAGAGCATTAAACCATCACTGGATCCTGTGCAAGAAAACGGACTTTCACTGAGAGCCTACGAATAGAGCTACAGTTATGCCCACACTGATTTCAGCCCGTGAGACCCATTTCACACTCCCAGCTGCCGGCACTGTAAGAGGACACATCTGTGGCAATTTGTTACAGCACCACGGGAAACAAGTATGTCGTCTTAGCGCCCAGCAGAACGAGAAGTGTGTCTTTTCCACCAAACCTGGGCCAATACTGGGCAGTAACTTTCTTTTTTAATGTTTGCCAGGTTGGCCTTCAAAAGCTGGTTTCACAATGCTCATTTAATTTGTATTACTTTGATTATTAGAGAGGAAGGACATTTGTTCACTGGTGTGGATCATTCATATCTCTTAAATTTCCTATTCATGTCCTTTTCCCCATTATTTCATTTGTCTTTTTCTTACGAATTAGCAAGATCTCTTTCTATACTAAGTTTATTAATATGCCATATATTACAAATATTATTAGCTTGCCATTTGCCACTTAAATTTGTTTATATGATGTTCCAGATATAATAATAACTTCTACTGAGTGAAGTCTACCAAAAAAAATCCTTTTGCTTTTATGTTTTGAAAGGACCCTTAAACCTATACAATAGGCAGTGTTATTCAAAGGATGAAAGCTGAATTCCACAAATCCTAAAGAGTTTTAAAACTACAAAGATCTTGATCAATAATATAACTTGCTCAATAACATGAAAATTCTAGGTATCTGTTTTGCCATTATAGGTGTGTCACTAAAATTTCTGTCTTCCACTACTAGAGTTCTAAAAGTTTATGTCTATCATCCTGCTGGCTGCTGTGGTAAAAACGACTTCTGAGCTCACTTGAATAGCTGCAGGGGGAAGATTAAGATACATAAGATGCCAAACTTCCTAGCAACCACTGGAAGCCAATTTTCCTAGCAAAATATCTAAAACGCTTCTAAGGAAAATGAGTTCAAATGAAACACCTCACATAACTGAGAAAGACTTAAATTAGGAAAGCGGTACCTGAACGTTTACAGGACCCAGATGGAAAGCCCCTTCCCTATTCCCCATGTCTGTTCCCTACAATGGGTAAGTAACTGCTATTATTTTTTTCTTTTTCTTAATGAAACAAGAATAAAATGAAAGTTTACCAATAAATAATAGATCCACATGTTCTAGTTAAAACACCAGAATCTGACCCAACTAGCCCGTTGAGCACACAACTAATCTTACTTGGACCAGTGGTTCTAAAACTTTGGGATGCCTCAGGGTCATCTGCAAGGCTGAGCCTCAGCCCCAGAGCTTCTGAGGCAGTGGGTCTGGGATGGATCCTGAGAATCTGGATTTCACGCCAGTTTCTGGACAATGCTGATGTTGCTGGTTCCGGCACCAATCTGAGAACTGCTGACTGAGAGTTCAGACCAGGCTTGAGTGGATCAAGAATTCGCAAAAGGGCAGCTGAAAGGACTGTGAAAAGGCAGGAGGAGTAAACAGCAATATTTATTCTGGTAAAAATTTTTAAGTAGGGCTTCCCTGGTGGCGCAGTGGTTGAGAGTCCGCCTGCCGATGCAGGGGACACGAGTTTATGCCCTGGTCCGGGAGGATCCCACATGCCGTGGAGCGGCTGGGCCCGTGAGCCATGGCCACTGAGCCTGCGCATCCGGAGCCTGTGCTCCGCAACGGGAGAGGCCACAACAGTGAGAGGCCCGCATACCGCAAAAAAAAAAAAAAAAAAAAAAAAAAAGTACTTGTTTTAGCATTACAAAATTAGTGTGCATTTTTAAAAATAAGTAACTTTTAGTAGCTATATATAAGGTATTAAATTTATAAGGTAATAATATTTATATAATGTATTTATATACATTGTTTTTAAAATGATAAATTAAGAAATATTAGTATTAAATGTAATTACATATAGAAAAATAATTTAAGGCCCTTTATGGACAGAAGTGTCTGTCCCTGTCCCCACCCCACCCCTGCCCCACTAATTCATTTTGAAGCCCTAACCCCAAAGGGTCTTTAGGGAGGTAATTCAAGTTAAATGAGGTTATAAAGGTGGGGCTCTAGTCCAACAGGACTGATGTCCTTATAAAAAGAGGAAGAGATGCCTGAGACCTCGCTCTGTGAGCGAGCCCACAGAGGAAAGGTCATGTGAGGACACAGCAAGAAGGTGGCTGCCTACAAGCCAGGAAGAGAGGCCTCAAGAGAAACCAACCCTGCTGGTACCTTGATCTTGGACATCCAGCCTCCAGAACTGGGAGAAAATAAATGTCTGCTGTTTAAGCCACTCAGTCTGTGGTGGCTTGTTACGGCAGCCTGAGGTGACTAACACAGGCCCTAAAACCTGGACTGAAACGACAAATCTGCGTAAACATAACACAGTAAATAAATCTATTTGCAAATAACCATTTGTCTTACCCAACTGAAAAAAGTACACCAATATTTAAATAGGAATACACACACACACACACACACACATACACACACGTAAATTGTACAAAAGAAATCATTAGTCCTTCAGAGCCAAAACACACAATAATTCTATGTTATTCTCCACACAGACAGTAATCTGGGATTATACTCATTCCATCATGCAAACTTATTATACCTCAACAACAACTAGTGATCTGACCCGTGACAAGATACAATAAAATGTCCAGGGCTAATTCTGACTTGCTTAATATATTTAATGAATTAGTCCATCACACATTATGAAAGGGTTGTAAGAGGCGAAGCTGTTGAAAACAGCGTACTAGTTTCTGGACATCTGGTTACTACTGTGAGGACCTCAACTGCCCCTGCGGAGCCGCGCTCAGGCCTTCCTGCCAGTAGCGGGAACCCCCCCCAGGCTCTCACTCTGCCCCACGCCCCACACACTGACTGTGCTTTGAGACAGCAGAGAGCTCTCAGTGCTCCTGGGCTCGTGCCACCCTTTCCTACTGAAAGGCAGCCTCCCCACGACCAACGCCTCTTCCAGCGAGGCTCTTTACAGCTGCCCAGATGCCTCCTCTCCCAGGAAGCCTCACCGAACCCGCATCCGGAACTGAGTTAACCTCAAGTGCACTCTGCTCATCGGTGTCTCATCACAGTCTAGCGCGATGTCACTATTTACGCAAAACTCCTACTTGAGCACCACTGAGGTCGGCAGCCTCTAGCACGGCCCTCTTTGTAGTCATACCCCTGTACAGTCTCCCCTGGGGTGTGGGCTGGACCCAGTGAACTGATTCTAATGAAGAGAATATGGCAAAAGCGACGGGGTGTCACTTCTGAGGTTAGGTTCTGAGAAGACCATGCTTGGCTTGCTCACCCTCCCCTATGCTCCCACTGTCACTACCTCTCCCTCTTCCTGTCCCCGCCCCTCCCTGATCCATCGCTCTAGAGGAGCAAGCTGTCCTGTTGTTAGGAGCTCTGTGAAGAGGCTCAAGTGTCAAGAAACGGACTCTGCAGCCAACAGCCACAGGGGACCCGAGGCCTGTTGACAGCCGTGTGATGAGCGCGGGGGCAGCTCCTCCCCAGGGAAGCCAGGATGTGACCACGGCCCCGGCGGACACCTTGACTGCAGCCTCAGACCGACCCTGAGCGCGAAGCCACCAGCTAAACACATCTGACCCACAGAGACCGTGAGATAATAAATGTTTGTCATTTTAAGCCATTAAGGTACGGAATAATATGTTACACCTCAATAGATAACAAATACAATCATGTTTATCTCTCCTATTAAATTATAAACTCCTAGAAGACATTATGGCTAGTTGTACCACCTTAGCAGAATGTGTTACATGTTAGAAATCAAAAATGAAATCAGCACAGTCTGTGAAGACTTAAAGCACTCTAGGTCAACTTCTCCAGAGTTCAGCTCTCTGTTCAACTCATTGAAAACACGTGTTCCAAGATGTAGTTGATTATTTAATGACAACAAAATGCATCAGATTTTACAAGACACATGAAAAGTAACAGGAAAAAAATTCCCAAATATTAAGTTTATTGTTTCCCTTTCATCTCATCTAACATAAAATTGTAATTCCTAAACAGAATTAAAGTGGATATAAGAGGTGACACACAAGTGTAACTGAAAATTTATATAGTTTATGGCCTTCATAACTCAAGTTTTTATGAAGAGTCTCAAACTAATTCATCTATAAACTATTTTAAGCTTCAAAGAGTAAAATATATATTTTGTTAAAGTCAGGGCTCAGCAATCTAGAATCATTGGAGAAGGAATAATTCAGGAGAGCCGCAATTTTCTGAAACCATAAAAATTTACTTCATGAAAACCCCAAATTTTGTGTAACCATTTTAGATCATTGTTTTCTTATACAAATCTAGAAAACGGTTCCTTAAACAAAATAAGACATTTTCACAACAGTACTTTTCTGAGACTAATACACAAACGTGAACTATAACTCCCTGAGGAAAGGATATAAAATGCAACATTTTCTAAACCCATTTGGACATGAAACCCTTTTTTTCCCCAAAATATCTTGTGGGCTCAGTTACAGAACATGCTTTTAGAAAAATGGAATTAAGACTGTGACTTCTTAAATAAAACATAATGAACTAATTACAAAGCATACTGTTCAATGACTTCCATTCAACTCTGCAGTGACGTCCAGACCACTAAGCCTAAAATTCGCCGCCTGCCATGACTGATACTCACGCCAGCCTGACGCACTGAACTCACACAGCTCTCCTTCACTCATCTTTTGCTTGAAGACATCAAACTCTTTGCTCTTAATTCCATGTCTTTGCTATTGTTATTTCTTATACCTAGAATTCCCTCCCTTCCCCATACGTGTCGGCCCTAATTCTACATTTCCGACGTCACCTCCTCTTGGCAGTCATCCAGACACCCTGTGTGTCACTAGTTCTCTTTTCCTTCAACTCCCACGGAATGTTATCTGTACTTCTCACACCTTATCTCTTTGTACATCATATACGTGTGTTCTTATCTATCCTCGATTGGATAAGGACTCATATCTGCCTTGTAATGAATATTTCTTAAAGGAATGTGGTTACAAGACATAGCCTTGCTTGCCTTTTACATAATAGCTCCAAATGGTAATGATTGGAGTTCTTACATCCAATTTTATTAGCCCTTCTGTTTTATCCCTCAGGATCGGCTATCAATTTTTGCCATTATTAATAGATTTACCTGTGGTGGTACCTCTCCTCCATTTTCTAAGTTAGCAGTAATGACTTAGTAAATATATATTACATACCAGGCTTTCTATAAACATTATGTCACTGAATCTCACAAAAGCCCTATGAAGGAGATATTATGATTCCTGATTTACAAATAAGGAAATAGACCAAAAAAAATAAAGTAACCTGCCTAAGGTTATATGAATTAATATGTGCTTGGGAATGCAGCCCAAAGCTAGTGGTAATGTTCATCTAAGACTAAATACTAGTACAAGAGGGATACGTGTATATTCTGTAAAGAAAAGCTGAAGGAACCTTGAAGAGAGAGGCCCAGCTGATAGAGCGTATGAGTGGAAAGGTAAATACTGTATTTGACACACCAAGTTTGGGACATCAGTCAGGTGAAGCTCTCCGCTGGGCCACTGTGAATACAGGTCTTGAGTCAGGCAGAGAGGTGCGGATGGGAGAAAGCTTTTTGTGAGTCATCTGCAGTGAAATAAATGGTGGCGACAGCTCTGGATTTTAGATGAAGGCCACCATGAAAAACACAGAAAGTGAAATAAATGAAAAAGACCAAAGTCAGACACCAGAAATAACATGAAACAGGAAAGAATGAAGCAGAAGAGGAGGCTAGAAAGGAGACTAAGCGCGAAGCACCAGAGGGTAGGAGGAAAATGGAGACGAGCCAGATGGAAGTCTAGGGGGAGAATTCAGTCTCAGATCATGATGAGTTGACTCAAACCAGCTAGAATTAAACATGCATTTCCTCTGATGCACCAGCCACATTTCGAATGATCACTACCACATGGGTCAGAGCAGACACAGAACAGTACCACCCTTGCAGCAGGCTCTCATAACCTCAGAGGCCCTGGCAGAGCGCTGCAACAAGGCATCTGTTAGGGTAGCGCTGCTGATCAAAGCAGGCAGACCACATGCTAATCCACGGTCAATCTTTAGAGACACCTTTGAGAACACAGCCAATTTGGTTAAATTGTATAGCTTATTGGTGTATCAGTTATCCAATTTTCTAAAATATGATGTTAAGAACATTCTCATTATTGGGGACATTAATAGCTTTTAAGAACTGTGAACTAACTGTGTGTAATATTCTCCAATAGGAACTTCACACATCTTCTACTTTAATTCTTACACAGACTTAGGCATACCCCTTGGTATCCACAGGGGATTGCTTCTAAGACTAGCCCCAATCCCAACTCCACCCCTTGGATACCAAAATCCACAGATGCTCAAGCCCCTTCTATAAAACGGCCTAGTACTTGCACACATCCTCCTGTATGCTTTAAATCAGCTCTGGATTTCTTCTAATAACCGATACAACACAAATGCTATGTAAATAGTTGTAAGTGCAACGTAAATGCTTTGTAAATAGTTGCCAGCATGGCAATTTCAAGTTTTGCTTTTTGGAACTTCCTGAAAAAAATGTATTTTAGATGTTTTCCATCTGTGGTTGATTGAATCCATGGATGCAGAATCCACAGATCTTTTTTAAGAGACGAGCAAACTCATGCTCAGTAACATCAGGCAGCTTGCAACCACACTGCTAATAAATGTCAGAATCTGGATTCCAATCTAGGTCTGTCAACCTACAAAATAGAAACTCTGTCCATCACACAGAACCCAGACTGCAGAAAAAGGTTCCATCTAAATAATCATGAGCCCAGATAGATTTTGCCTAAAGCCACGGTACCAAAATACGTACTGTAGGAGGCACCTGAATTTAATCTCTCAGACATATGTAATAACATGCATATGAATTAATGAGAAGAAACTTCATTTCCTAAGAAATAATACAGACATTCATTCAAGGAATAAAAACATTCATTCATTTCATCTGTCGTAAAACATAAATATCTTCTCTAGGAACAAAAATTTAAAAGGTCATTATCTTCAAAAATTTTATTTTCAAATACAGGTAATGTTTTACTTACCTTCTTGAGCAGCAAATGTCTGACTAGCTGAAATGACCTTTGTTAGTTCTGGATTATACCTTGTTCCCTCTGGAAAAATCACAAGATACATCTGTGAAGCCATAAAGAAAATTTGGTTTGTTTTATGTGAGTGTTTTTATTGTTGCTGTTAACTTATCAATGCTAACCCTATTACTCCTAAGAGTATTTCCCATGGTGGGGGAAAAAAGAGGTATATTCAATTACCTATGACCTTCATTTCAAGCAGAACAACCAAAATGCACAAATTCAATTAAGTCTTAATATTAACATAGACTATATGTGAAATACCGTCCTACATTCATTTGTAGGTCAGTCATTAAGAATCCAACATTTCTAATTACATGCAAATATTCACTAATTTAAAAACTGGCCATAAATGACTCATACAAAGCCTCAATTCAACAATGAAAGAGGTTTTTTTCCCCCTAAGATTCTGCAAAATGACTTTTGAAAAGGTGTACATTTTAGGGCTTCCCTGGTGGCACAGTGGTTAAGAATCTGCCTGCCAATGCACGGGACATGGGTTCAAGCCCTGGTCCAGGAAGATCCCACATGCCGCGGAGCAACTAAGCCCGTGCGCCACAACTACTAAGCCTGCGCTCTAGAGCCCACGAGCAACAACTACTGAGCCCGTGCGCCACAACTACTGAAGCCCATGCGCCTAGAGCCCGTGCTCTGCAACAAGAGAAGCCACTGCGATGAGAAGCTTGCACACCGCAACGAAGAGTAGCCCCTGCTCGCCGCAACTAGAGAAAAGCCCACACGTGGCAACGAAGACCCAGAGCAGCCAAAATAAATAAATAAAATGAACAAATAAATAAAAAGAAAACGTGTAAATTTTAGACATCAGGGTCCCTAAGTACATCTCATTTGAGGGATGAGATATATAGTTATATACATAACTATATAAATTTCCACAATATAAAAGGTAATAGATGTTCGTATTTCAAAAGATTCACACAGTATTCTTATTTTATAAGACTCCCTTAATGCATTTTAAATGACTCAATTTACAAGTGGCCTCATAAATTAAAACAATGCAATTATAAATGAGTTATAAATCAAGCTGGATGTTTACTAAGTAATCAATTAGTCTAAACTTAAGGAGCTCATGAGAGAAAAGTATGCTCATTTTATCCACCCTTACCAGATCCCAGGTAAGACCATCTACCTAGATGTCCAGCACAGAAATATTCTTTTATCTGAATGATCTATGATTTTCACATAGATATAAATGAACCTATGTGAAAATCTGAATTTTTTCATTAGATAAACATATGATCATTCTCTTCCAAAGTTTAACCTGAAAAGCTGGTATAATGGTGGCTCTGCAATTTTGTGTTTTCAACTTCCATGCAAATGCAGAAGCTTTTTATCCATCTGCATATATAATTTTTAGAAGCTACTATCTTTGCCTAACTTAGAAATTAATAGGTTGTGTTTGGTTATCTTTTCAGAGTGGTCAAAAAATGTAGAAAACTGGGTAAAAAAAATTTTTTAATTAAGAATTCCTTATTATGTTCCAGGAGCCAGAAGGAAAAGCCAGAAGAAAAATACTAAAATTAGTTCCCAAAACCACAAATTCATTCTCATGAGAAAACATTTTAAATTAGTAAAGTTTGTATTCAAAGCCATGAAAGCAATTACTGAAGGTTATTAGCTTTTCACTCAAGCATTTATAAATAAAACAATTCATGATTGGAATGGTTAATAACTCATGTGGTATTATTTTCTGTCTCTCAGATGTTTTACTTAAAAAACACTGACGGTTAGCAAGAAAGTAAGAAAGAACTATTCATGCAGGGTTCATTCAAGAAATATTTCTTGTACACCTATTATGTGCCAGGTGCTATATACAGAGTAACAAAACAATATGGTCTTTGGAGACAAGTGAGAAAAAAGTACACTAAACAAATACAAATATATAATTACACACTATGTGACTACGAAGAAAAAGAACAAGGTGATATGAAAGAAAATGACACGAGGGAAACTAGAATGGATGATGGGTCTAAGGCCTAAAGAATGATAAAAGAACAGGTGCTTTCCCCAGCAGACAAGGAACAAGGCAAGGACGCCCACCCTCACCGGTTCTATTCAAGGCTGCTCAGCAGCGGTAAAGAGAAACAAGCTATTGATACATACAATGACTGGAGGAGTCTCAAAATGATGATGCTAAGTGGAAGAAGCCAAACTCACTCCCAAACAAAGAGTACAAACTGTATGATTCCATTTATATAAAATTCTAAAAAGTACAAACTAATCCATAGTGACAGAAAGCAGCTCAGTGACTGCCTTGAGACGGAACAGGCACAAAGAGGCACAAGGACACTTTTGGAGCTTGTGGATATGGGCAGTATCTCGATTGTGGCAATGGTTTGTATACAGACACCCAAACTCATCAAATTCTACACAGTAACCGTCTGCAGCCTACTGCACATCAATCACACCTCACCAACAGTACTTCAGTAGAAGAGAGAGAGGCAGCCACCAGACAGAAGACGCACTGCGTGCAGACTCGCAGGTGGGGAAGAGCCGGGGCGCTGCAGGACTAAGGAAAAGCCAATGTAACTCAGTGTGGAAGTGGAAGAACGGCATGAAGCAAAATTAGACCACACAAGTTGTACAGATTTTCTAGGCGCAGGATGGGAAGAGGAGCAAGCAGGGAGTGACTGCTAAGAGGCACAGGCTCCTTGGGGTGATGAAGACGTTCTGGAATTACATAGTGGTGACGGCTGCACAACTTGGCCAATACGTGGAAAACCACTGAATGACATGCTTTAGGATGGTGAATTTCACAGTATGTGAATTACAGCTCAACAAACAAATAAACAGGCCAAAGCCCATTACTATCTTCCACAAGTCAGCGAATGGGTTCCAAACTGTAAAAGAAACTAATCATTACACAGAATAAAAGTTACATTAAAAAAGTAAAATATGACAGTCACACAATGAATTATTATTAAATTATTAAGGTCACTGGCTAAACAACAAATAAGGCTATTTTATGGCCATTACGCCATAGAGTAGGTGGTCTTCTATAGGAAATTGTATTTACAAAGACTGTCACTAGAGAAAGCACACAGCAGTATGAATAACTGACTTCAATCCCGACTCTCCCCTCACAGGCCCCGTGGCCCTGGATGACCTCCTCCTCTCTGCACCTAAGTTTCCTCATCTATAAAATGAAGCGACAGTGGCACCTACGCCTCACTGGGATGTTACAACGACAGAAGGTGGTAAGTCGACGCGCCGCCGGGACCTGCCATGTCCAAGGCCTGGAGCTGCCGTGACCGTGGCGTCAGTCATTACCACTGCGGACACGCCCCATGAGGACGTGATTCCCGCAGGCTTCCCGAGCAGCCCTCCCTCTGCAGCGAGATGCCCAGGCGGACCACCGCGGCACCCGCCGAGCAGCCTGCTCATCTGACGACAGGCCCGTCAAGACCTTCGACGTGCTCAGCGGAGGAAAGATCCTCGTCGCCGACCTCAGGCGTCATGAGGGTCCTGTGTGGCGAGTGGCCTGGGCCCACCCCATGCATGGCAATGTCCTGGCATCCTGCTCCTACGACCGGAAAGAGGAAAATGGCACCTGGGAGAAGACGCGTGAGCTCACGGGACACGACTCCTCAGTAAACTCTGTGTGCTGGGCCCCCCCCGCCCATGACTACGGCCCGATCCTAGCCTGTGGGAGCTCGGATGGGGCCATTTCTCTGCTGACTTACACCAGGTTGGGCCGGTGGGAAGTGAAGAAGACCAACAGTGCTCACGCTATTGGCTGCAATGCCGTCACCTGGGCCCCTGCTGTCGGACCTGGAAGCCTCACAGACCAGCCATCTGGGCAGAAGCCCAGCTACATCAAGACGCTTGCATTCGCTGTGGCTGTGGCTGTGACAACCTCACCAAACCGTGCACGGGGGAGGAGGGCGGCAGTGCAAGGAAGGGCAGAAGTTGGAAGCGCACAGTGACTGGGTTTGAGATGTGGCCTGGGCCCCCTCCATCGGCCTGCCCACCAGCACCATTGCCAGCTGCTCCCAGGATGGTCCAGTGTTCATCTGGGCCTGTGATGGTGCCTCGGGCAGTGCGTGGTCCCCCAAACTGCTGCACAAGTTCAGTGATGTTGTACGGCATGGGAGCCAGCCCATCACAGCCAACATCCTGGCCGCCTCAAGGGGAGACAATAGGGTGACCCTGTGGAAGGAGTTGGTCGACGGGCAGTGGGTGTGCATCAGTGATGTCAACAAGGGCCAGGGTGCTGTGTCCACTTCAGTCACAGAGGGTCAGCAGGACGAGCAGTGGCCAGACAGGCAGGGCCTGGTCTCCACCTGCTGCCTCCAGGGCTGCCCCGTCCTGGGCCGACTGACCACACAGCTGGGAGGAAGAACGCCCCGCTCCCGCAAGGTCACTTGCCCGGGAGTCATAACAAATGCAACCAGATTTATCATCAGCCTTGTTTAACATGGTTTGTAATTTACTGTCCAGCTGAACACACACTTGCTCTGAGGGAAAAACGACAATTAACTCTCAGCTCTATTATTTTAAGATATTTTTGGTCATTTTTATGTACCTTTCAGGTTCAGGCATCATTTGGGGGGTGATTGTTTCCAGAGTAATTAAACTCATATTGCTTCTTAAAAAAAAAAAAAAAAAAGGGTGGTAAGTCATATAATCTACTCAGTACGGTGCCTGGTGCAAAATAACATTGCAATTTGCTGTTACAGTGAAAACAGACCTGCTTTAGAAATCTGCGATGGTGCATCTGGTGGGAAGAAGAACAACGTGACATGAGTAGCTAATCACCCTGACCGAGGGGACCTGCCTTCCCTGCCACCAGCTTGGTGTGTTGCCTTCTCAATAACTCCCTCCAAAGGCCATGAGACAAAGCAGCTCTGCTTCTCTCAGGAATGAGAGCCCAGGACAACAGAGGTGCTCTCATCTGATAGCTTCCTTGCTACGGCTTTCAAACTGCTGACCAAAAGGCTGCTCCCTTCTTCAGTTCCCCTGGAAATAGAGAAGGTGGCAGCAGAGGAAGTGGAGGGATTAAAAGTAGAGCACTAGGGCAAGAGAAGAATGGCCACAGGGGCTGACATTTCTGGACCTGCTTCTCAATTAAGGAACATATAAGTGAAATCCCTGCTCAAGGACAGAGAAGCAACGAGGAGGACAGGAAAAAACTGACAAACTGTCACAAACCAATCAAATTATGCACAAGATTTTTGCTACTGTTCATATAACTCTTTTATTCTGCTAATTCTCATTTGGAAGGAACCAGAGAGTCTGTTTTTCTTTAGTGATGACCTTCCACATCAGAAAAATCTATATTCAAGATGTGACATACCACTTTAAACACACGCACTTTGGCCCCTACCTGAAAATTAGCAGGTTATTTCACGTTAACAGTCTATTCGAAAAGAAAAGAGCTATTTAAGAGTTTAAAATACATTCAAATTGTAACCAACTATTGAACTGATGATTTTCTACTAAAAACAGCCTTTTCTCCATGCTTACAAAAAGTTAATTTACTTGTTAAGTGAACCTCAGTTTCTCACTCCCAAATGAAGACTCGGGGTTGCTGTGAGGATTAAAGGAAATATGTGAGAATATCAAGCCCTGTGTGGCAGCTCTTCAAACATATTGTTTCCTCCCCCGCTTGTTTTTAAAAATTCTCCTAGTTTACTGAAGAGTTCCAAAGCAGGCGCATTTATACAGAAATAATATCTCAGAACGTAATAAGTTTTGATTAGCTAGACATCTTTTAATTACTTGCTTTCTCTTTAAATAAAAAGCTATTTCATACTGAGATGCACAGAATATAAATAAGATGGTTCCTCTCTGCCTTCTGTCTCCCAAATTAAACCAATCTAGCACAGTATAACTTCTTTACAAAGTTTTCTACATTTATAATCAGAAACATTCAACCCATTAAAAATTCCATTGCACATTTACAGAGGAAAGAATACAAAAATGTGGAAGATACAAAGTATCTATCTCTTTCCTCAAAGAGTATATTATTTAATTATGCAAGTGCCCTATGTATGATCAGAAAACAGTGATAAAATCACACAGATGCACACGGGCGTGGCAGGCAGAATGACGGCCCCTCCCCCAAACGTCCAGCTCCTAATGCTCGGAA
The DNA here is from genome assembly GCF_005190385.1 of Monodon monoceros. Lineage (NCBI taxonomy): Eukaryota > Metazoa > Chordata > Mammalia > Artiodactyla > Monodontidae > Monodon > Monodon monoceros. Next base: position 28,665,559 of record NW_021703773.1, on the reverse strand, counting down.
CCTGTGAATAGGGCAGGTTACGGCAAAGGGGGATTTAAGACTACCAGCCACTGGACCTCAGGGTAAGGGCTGATCGTAGAATGCTGGGGGTGGGGGTGGGGGTGGCCCAATGCGATCACGTGATCACAAGGACAGGAAAGAGGGAGGCAGAAGAGTCAGAACCACAGACACGGCCAGCACGAAGGAGACAGACCGGCCACTGCTGGCCTTGCAGACAGAAAGAAGTCGTGAGCTAGGAGGGCAGGCAACCTCCAGAAACTAGAAAAGGCAAGAGAATGGATTCTCCCTCGGAATCTCCCTAAGGACCTCAGTGCACTGCCACCTTGACTTTAGTCCAGTGAGACCCATTTTGAACTGCTGGCCTCCAGAATGATTTAGATAATAAATTAGTATTATTTTGTTTTCTGGCTTTATTGAGGTATGATTGACAAATAAAAACTGTATATATTTAAGGTACAACGCGATGCCTTACTATACATGTACACCACAGAGTTACCGTATTTTTTTAATGGTAGAACACTTAAAATCTACTCTTTCAGCAAATTTCAAGTACGTAATATGTTATTATTAAGTATAGTCACCATACTGTACACTACATCTCCAGAATTTATTCATCTTGTAACTGAATCTCCCCATTTCCCCCAACTCCCAGCCCTGGGAACTACCACTCTACCCTCTGGTTCTATGAGTTCAGCCTTTTTAGATTCCACATATAAGTGAGACCATGCAGTGTTTGTCTTTCTGTGTCAAGCGTATTTCACTTAGCATAATGCCCTTGAGGTTCATCCATGTTGTTGCAAAGAACAGGATTTCCTTCTTTTTTAAGGCTGAAAAAATTCCATTTTGTGTGTGTCTGTGTACACCACATTTTCTTTATCTATTCATCTGTCAACGCATACTTAGGTTGTTTCCATATCTTGGCTGCTGTGAATGAACATGGGAATGCAGATGTCTCCTCAAGATAGTAATTTTATTTTTTTGGATATATACCCGGGAGTGGAATTGCTCGATCATACGGTAGTTCTTTTTTTAAATCTTTTGAGGTACCTCCATTCTGTTTTCCATAATGGCTGTACCACTATGGAATTCTTATATTCCCACCAACATCGGCTAACTTTTCTATATCCTTACAAACACTTTCATCTTCTGACTTTGTGATAAGAGCCATCCTAACAGGTGTGAGGTGATCTCTCACTGTGGTTGTGACTGGCATTTTCCTGATGATAAGCAATGCTGAGCACCTTTCATGCACCTGTTGGCTATTTGTATGTCTTCTTTGGAGAAATGTCTTTTCAAGTCCCTTGCCCATTTTCAATTGAGTTATTTGTTTTTTTGCTAGTGAGTTGCATGAGTTCCTCAAATATTTTGGAAATTAACACCTTATTGGATAGGATATGTGGTTTGCAAGTATTCTCTCCCATTCCGTAGGCTGCTTTTTCATTTTGTTATTTCCTTTGCTGTGCAGAAACTTTTTAGCTTGATGTAGTCCCATTTGTTTATCTTTGTTTTTGTTACCTGTGCTTTTGCTGTTATATCCAATATTTGTGTTATTTTAAGCTGGTAAGTTTGTGGTACTTTGTTACAGCAGCAATAGGAAAATACAATAAGCATAATTTTCAAACATGTTATTTAATCCTATCTACCAAATCAAGTAATTATTAACAAATTTACCATATAAGGAAACTAAAGCTTAGAGAAGTTAAGTGATGCACAAAGTAACAAAGTTTAAATGGCAGATCTGGAATTTAAACTCAAATCTGATGTCAAAGCCAATACTCTCATGCACTAGGTTGCCTCACATTTGAAAAGGAACTTGAGTTAAATCTGGGAAGAAACAAAGCACAAGATTCCATACTTGTGCTGTAAACTGCATGGCTCCAATGCTGACTAAGTGACTTCTATAGATGAAGTAGTTATTTTTATCATAAATGTTTCATTTGCACCCCCAACTGATAAGTACCTTATAAAAATATTGTCTCAGCAATATTTATTGAGAAGATGTATTTCTTAGTAATTGATAATTCAGACATATTTTTGGAAACAAAATTCTGCAGTCTCTCAAATAATACTAGTAGTGAATAATAAGAGCTGATTTAATGATTAACCGTAGATTTCTGTGAGGAAAATTAAGCCATATGGAAGTTGACTTGATATATTCCACCCTGTCAATTATGTGATTAACTTTCAGAAACAAAAGAGCATAATGAAGAGTCTGAGATTATGTATCTGTTTCATAGCCTTTAATATTAAAAAATGAAGGGCTTCCCTGGTGGCGCAGTGGTTGAGAGTCCGCCTGCCGATGCAGGGGACACGGGTTCGTGCCCCGGTCCGGGAAGATCCCACATACCGCGGAGCGGCTGAGCCCGTGAGCCATGGCCGCTGAGCCTGCGCGTCCGGAGCCTGTGCTCCGCAACGGGAGAGGCCACAAGAGTGAGAGGCCCGCGTACCGCAAAAAAAAAAAAAAAAAAAAAAAAGACGATTCATCCAGGTTCTAAAAAACCGGCCTCAGACCTGTAGTGACCTGAAGTGACAGCGGCTCACAGCACTGCCTCACGAGCCTGCCACTCAGCATCACTGCATGAACATCAAAACACTAGACTCTTGCCCTTGAAAAACAGAAAAGTTCTCCGGTAGCCCAAGATTAGGTTATTTGAACTGACTTTCCTACTGAAAACAACTTAAAAAGCTGGATATAACATCATCTTAAAAGTATCCAAGAGCTGACAAGATGGTAAGACCAAGATTAAAGCAAACACAGTAAAGCAGAAGTAAGCCCAGGAAAGAACTTTCGTTCTAAGAGATTCAAAAGGTGAGGGGAACCGAAATCGAAGGCCACAGACCTCCTGTTGGAAACAGTGAGAGTGAACCAGAAGTGGAGGGAGCGCCACAGGCTTCACTCCTGGTACAAAAGTAAAGCAGGCAATCCAGGCCTCACGTGCACTTGCCACCTTGGTTGCGTCGCCTGGGTGGTCCAGTCAGCCTCAAGCTCAGCATTTGGTCTGGGCAGGCCCGGGCGAGAGGAGCCTCGAGGGGCCCAGCTAAAACAAATGCCACCGTTCTCTGGGGGAAGGCACTTTCATCTTACGCTTGCGCTGATTTCTGCAAATAATTTTCCAGGTACAATCATGAGCAGACAAAGATCACCAAGCACACAAGGAAAGAAGGCACCATGAGCAAGAAGAGAAGACGTGGAAGGTGGAGAGAGGGAAGGAAAGAAGAAAGAAGAAAAGAACTGGTAACTGGGAGCTAAGCCCCTGAGCACCAGGACAGACAAGCATGCCATGCACTGGGGAGTAAAGCTCAGGAGGTCACTGCAGTCACGGTGCTCTGTCCTCGGAGAGCGCCGGGGAAGAGCCATAGGGCAGCAATCGGCATTCTTCAAAGAGAATATTGAGATTCCTTCTGGGCGGAGCAAGGTTTTATAAGTAACATTTACACTCAATGATTCTTCATTTGTAGATATTCATACTTTTCCTGACTTTTCAAATAACTCAACAGATACAAGAAATCCAAATTTATACCGACAGAAAACAGCTGTTCTAAAACTCCATGTGACTGAAGAAGCGGAGTTGGAGGAGCTCTGAAGTGGCTGAAGCTAAGGTTACAAGCGCAGTTCTGTTTTCTATTTATAGACTGAAGACAGCAAATGTTCTTGTTACTCCTCTTTAAGGTCAATATTGACAACTACCAGCAAAGGATCCAATCGCCTGGCGCAATCTTTCTGGTGGCCAAAAATAACTGCTTACCTATATTTAGAGGGTTTTTGTTGCCTCGAAAACTCTGAATTATTTATTACACACGGGATACTATATTTTCAAAACAATTCTTAAATGCTAATTTAATGTTTAAATTAAAAAATGAGAGTTGATAAGAAAAATAATGAAAATGAGCATAATCTTACTGGAGTTCCTGCATTGATGTAGCTCTGCAGCTTTTTTCTCATTTCCTTTTCATTGAATTTGGCACTTCTCTTTACATAGATCCCTCCATGCTGCCACATAAAAAAAGAAAAAAAAGAAAAAAAAAGAGGGGAAAAAAGTATTTACTATTAAAATATCCAATGGCCAGTCATCAAAAGGGTTAACTTTATTCCCAAAGAGTGAAGAATAAAATTACATTTTAGGAATTAAATTATATTTAATACATTCATATGTTAGCATCTAGAGAACACTAGCTGAAAATTCTCCTACATTTTTAATACAATTCAAATAAAACTGTGTGCGACATTTTACTGGAAAACACATGAATATTTAGTTCTGTTGGCGGTTAAAAATGCTTTCTTTCTTAAAAATACATTTTTTTAAAATCAAAAATTCAATCAGATGGATCTTAGCTCTCAATTTCTCCAATGACTTATTATGGAATAACTAAAAATTCTCCTTTCAACAAATACTATCTTCGAAATTTTAGAAACTGACCCTGCTACATATTTATGTCGTACTGTCATTGACCGAATTCTGTTCTCCCCCGTGAGATTCTTATGTTGAAGCCCTAACCCCCAATGTGACTGTATTTGGAGATGGGGCTTTTAGGAAAATAAATGAGGTCATGAGAGTGGGCCCTGATCCAACAGGAATGGAGCCTTATAAGGAGAGATTAGGACACAGACAAGTGCATGCAAAGGAGAGACACAGGGAGAAGGCAGCTGTCTACAAGCCAAAGAAAGAGACCTCAAGAGAAACCAACCCCGCTGACACCAGGACTTGATCTTGGACTTCCAGCCTCCAGAACTGTGAGCAAATAAATTTCTGTTGTTTAAGCCACACAGTGTGATACTTTATTATGAGAGCCCTAGCAGGCTAATACAGGCACCTTCATAAAAATTAAGGTAGCCTTAATTAAACCTCATAAGTGCACTTCACTGAAACTTTGCATCAGGTCAGCTATTTTTTTGTACTCCTTTCTACTAATTTGAACGCATCTGTAAAATTAACTGACTGGATGAATTTGATTTTGTCTTAATCAAGAATATGAGTAAAAGGAAATAAAGAGAAGCAAGGAGGGGATAGGATAAAGAGGAGAGGAAGGGTGGTCTTAGATTCTGGTCATGGTTCCTTCCACGTATGAACTGGCTTGCCCGAGTACGGAGAAGGAACTCAAAATGCTCTACAGAATGTATGTCACTATTTACCCAAACTAAGAGGACTGATGAGAATAAATTCATTCTTCACTAACTCTTTAGAATTAAAGCCAAAGAATGCATATATTGCAGTGTGAAACTTTCCCAAGCTTTCAATGCCATGACGTCTATTCTTCACATACTATTTCTTCCCAGACATTTAATTTGCTTATTGAAGTTTTTTTTTTTTTTAGAGAACTAGGAGCATCTTTTGTTCTTTTTTTAATATATATATATATTTATTTATTTTTGGCTGTGTTGGGTCTTCATTGCTGCACGCAGGCTTTCTCTAGTTGCGGCGAGTGGGGGCTACTCTTCGCTGCGGTGCGCGGGCTTCTCATTGCAGTGCCTTCTCTTGTTGCGGAGCACAGGCTCTAGGCACACAGGCTTCAGTAGTTGTGGCTCGTGGGCTCAGTAGTTGTGGCGCACAGGCTTAGTTGCTCCGCGGCATGTGGGATCTTCCCAGACCAGAGATCAAACCCATGTCCCCTGCACTGGCAGGCGGATTCCCAACCACTGCGCCACCAGGGAAGTCCCTTAAAGTCTATTTTAATTAAAAAACATCTGAGTTCTTTCCCAGGTATATGGAAGCTACGGAAGTGAAGACCAGGTATCTTTCCTTAGGAACTCCCTGATTAGTGAGGAAGCAAAATATGTATACGTGTGTAATATAAAGAGAATTGATAAGTGTTATAATAAAGATAGCCAGAAACGAAAGCAGAGTGGAGGAAAGAGTGTGGAGGTCAATCACAGCTGTCATACATATCTCTAGTTCTACTCACAGGGCTTAAATGAGCAAAAGCTCGCTATTGCCCTTTTTATTTATTTATTTTTTAGTTTAACCCAACAGTAAGGTTCCCCAAACACCTGCTTTTGGTTGGGATGAGGGAGCAAAGAGATCTCTGTTCTGAATGCTACAGTTAATCTGCACCTTATAACGCTCACAAGCTGGCAGTTTGGAAATATTTAGTTTTCTGAATGTCTATATATTAATATGCATTTTTCTACACATATAAAATACTTAATATTTTATAAATACAATAATTATAAGAAATATAAAACTGGAGAGTCTGTTTCCTCATATTTTGCTTGTAAATAACTATTTTTGAATAGCATTATTTCTGTTTCATACAAACTGTAAAAAAAATCCTTTTAAAAGAAAATTTTACTTCGTGGCATAAAGTCCACTACTTATTAATCTATTCCTGTTTATACAGGCACCCAGTAGTTTAAAATACTTTTCGTCAAAATATATATGAATTTTATTTCCCTTTAAAAGACTCAGGAAAAGAGGAAAGGAGACGGGCAGTAAGTACACTAAACTCCAACACCACAGGGTCACTGATCATGGGACTTGGGGCAGCACGGATCGGTGGTACCACTGTCTTGTGTCCAGCGGATGACTTTCAGATTTATATATTTTCAGAGATCACCATAACTTTAGCTTTTCTTCTTTAATCGATTATTAAAGTCTTATTAACAAGTCTGTCTTCCATACAAATTTCATTCTTAATATTTAGAAAATTACATATCAAATAATATATTCAGAAAAGGCATAGAAAAATGCTAGTAATCCCCTTCTGAATATCAAAGAGCCTGTTATATAGTTCCATGACCTGATGGTTATTATGTAATTTTAAAGGATTTGCATAAAATAACATATATTGAATATTTATTATGTACCTGACACTCATGCTAGGCACTTTATATATATAGCTCACTATTTTTTTATATCCTACAGATAATTACTTTTTAGTTTCTTAAGGTAAGTGTCCATCAATTTCTAGGTCTTTAAATTTTTCTATTTATTTGGTTTTTGTACATTTGCATTTTTTCTATTTAACATTAAAAATGTCAGACAAAATCATGTTAATTTAGAATAAACTATTAAACCCATAAAAATAAACCAAAAAAACTCATACATTCATATTAAATGTATGTAAAATTTTAAAATCTAAAATTTTCATAAGCTACATATATATAAAGAAAGAAGCATGGGAAAGTTACCTGAGAAAAATAACACCCATACAGTGGAAGCCATTTGAGCCCATCTTTCAGCACATAGCGCACGTGTCCGAGAGCGTTCTGCCTGATGGCCAAAATATCAGCAACGATCCAGTCAACTGCAAAGACAGAATCAATTAGTGCATAAGCGGCCCCGGGTGAACTCCAGCATCCCCTTCACAGAAACACAAAATGCCTCTTCACAAGACTGTATGAGGATATGCTTTGAAAAATATTAGGGTTAGAATTGTTAAATTACTTTAAAACAACCTCAGACATTTGCAAAATATAAATTCTGTGGAGTTTTTTAGATTTGTTTTTTGTTGGTTTTTGTTTTTACGGTTCTTGAAAAGCTTCTCGTCTCACGGATAAAATGCAAAAGTCACAAACCATCAGAGTAATCCAAAAGCAGCATGAACAAAATAAAACAGGCTTCTCTCATTCTTGACGTCTAGAAAACATGAAATTATAAGCAAAAAAATGGCTAAATGAAGCTGTCACGTGGAAGTAAATATTCTGTATATACCAATATGTTCAACAAGAGGCAAGGACATTTTATCTTGACCAATGACTTTCAGGACACAATAATAGGTTATAATGGAATTCAAAACAAAGATCTCTCAAAGCTTACAACTATGCTGGGCACATATGTGTTCTTTACATAATCAAAGGACACGTAGCCAGGCTGCTAATAACTCTAATTCCATAGATATGTTATGACTAAAAGTTCAAAAAAACACAAAAATAAGAAGGCACGAGTGAGGTGCCAACAAAAAACTCAAAAAACCTATAAGAAGAAACAGGTTGTTAATTGATCTTTCGAGCAGAGCAAATTCTGAACAGAAGTAGCCCTTCCTTGGGACTAGCCTTCCTGCCAAAGCAAAGGACCGGAGACCAGCAAACTGTACAGAAAATGGCAAACAGAAGAGATGATTTAAAGAGATCAAGAGGAAATAAAATGAAGTTAAGCCAGCAAATGGTAAAGGGTCTGGAGGACCAGAGAGATCTGGATTTGAAAATAAATGGCTGCCAACTACCCTATTTCTTCATAAGAATGAAAATGATAAAAATGAAATGTGAGGGAGACTTTTCTCGTATCTCAGATGAACTGGAAGATGGGATACTTGAAAAAAAAATTAATAAGAAGCTGTGAAAGGATTCAGTCATCGGATCACAAGTGTATTCAGGGCCAGGGAAATGAAAACAAAAGGAGCAAATTCGAGAGGAAATTTTTTTTTTTTTAAATAAAAACCTGGTAGGAAATAAAAACCAAGAAAATAACGGAGTAACAATAAAATTTCAACCAAAAGGGACAGTTTTCCACAGGATTTCAGGAAGATTAACTCTTAGCTGTTTGATATTCTTTAGGCAATGCACCATACTGGACAGAATATCCTAAAGAAGTATATTAGCCAAGTTAAACATTAAAAATTATCCTTTTGCAAAAATGTTTTATCAATTATTATAAATCTTTCTTTTTAATCTTTATCATTCATAATTAACTTTCTTGATGATTTAAGAGGCACAATGATTACATCTATAATTGCTATTATGGCTGCTTTAAATAGAGTGATGCAAAGATTTTCCCCTGTAGTAAATGATCCCCAGCAGTGGTGTCTATCAGTTGGCGACGCCTACTCTATGGAACTATCAATTATCACTTTTCTCTAAAATATGTACCTCCCTATAGAAGCCCTCTCCCTATCCCCTTCCCTGTAATTCAGATCAATTAAACAGTCACTGATAAACACATTTCTTTCTAACCATGTCTTGGAAACTAAATAATCAAGCTAATGTTATAAATATACCTAATGTAAAAGTAAACAGACTCAGAATAAATTCTGAGAACTTAGCGTATGGTTTCCAGGCTACAGTATATTCTGGAACATATTTGGGATACAAGGCTAAAAACAAGATTTGGTATCTTTTCCTGAAACAATCATTTTTTAAAATGTGGAAGAATTTGAAAATTCATTTTTATATTAAAACACACATGGTTATATGGTAGGCTAGGATACATCTTCCAATAACTTTTAAGAGAAAGTGTAAAATTTACAAAGTATGTCATGTTGTAATGAACTGTCCTGGCTATACCCTTAGATTTCTGAAATATTTAGTGGAAAAATTTTAAGAACTAATTTAGTAGTCAAAAGACACAAGCTTTGTGCCATCAATTTTTGCTACTCAATTATCTTTTTTACTTTTTTAAATTCTCAACTAGGTTTCAGATAGGAGACACTAGACTACAGCTGAGTTACTGACAGCTGAGATGCTAATGTATTACCTTTATAATAACTATTCACACATTTTGTGTTCTGGCATGAGATCAAGAAATGCAGCTGTGTAAGAATTCTTCTATGGTGATCCAGCCCAAGCCGTTGTTCCCATTAACTGGGAAGAGAGGAGGGGAGGGCAGTGAGGAGAGGCAGCAAGAGAAGATGACAGCTTTTTCATCTGTGTTATCAGGTAACAACAGCTCCCAACTCATAAGGGCATAGCGCGGTCTGAAGGAGATCCTGCATGCGAGCACTCGCCTAACACGGATCCGGCGTGCCCTCGGGATTAGCTGTCAGCATCATCACCCCTACTGTTCGCTGCCCGTGTGAGCCGGGCTCTCTGTGAGATTACGAGCTAGCCTATGGAAACTGCCTAAAAGCCTTGACCAGTAGACATGACTCACACCTGACCAATAAGGCTCAGAGAGGCTAAGTCATTTGCCCACAGTCACACAGCCTATTGCAGAATAGCTTATGAATTGGGGTCTGACTCCACAGCCCAGACCTCACCATACATGTTGTTAGTCAAGACAAATGTCACCTAAACCAAGAAAACGGAACCTTTGTGAGATTAAAAAGTTACAGAGTGTCCAAAGCAGAGAGCTAAAGAAGGCCGAGAGGAAGGAATAGTGGTCACTGCAGCCTTGCTGACTCTGGAGATAAATAAGTTAACAGAGACTAAGAATGCAGAGAGAGCAAGGGCACATCAAGTGAAAACAGGGGACCAGAGGGACGAATTCAAATGCCAATTCTTTGGCTGCCCGGCCAAGGAAAGACTCTTGTATTCTGGCAGGCCTCGCAGAGGGAGAGCAAGGAAGCCTCAGCTGAACAGCAGTCCTTGACATGTTCTTTCTGCTACTGACATTTTCAGATTACTCGGTTGTGGTTTTTAATACCTCAAAAGGGTTTTAAAAGGGGTACCTAGACATAGCAGGCCAACGAGCCATGTCCCTGGATAAGCTTTAGGGGCCTCTGGAACCTCAAACTCTACGCAAAGTTTTATGTGCCCATTTTTCTGGGAAAAGGCTACGTATCTTCTATCACATTCTAACTGAAGCCTATAATTCTAAAGTAATTTAAAGTCACTATCTAGTTATGTTCCTAAATTATGGATTTTTTAAAGCATTCAAAAAGCAACCTTCTTAACCCCGAACGATGGACTGGTATGGGGCCGGTACTAAAAGTCCAGGCACTCAGAGGTCGGGTGAGAGGACGGGAATGCAGACTGGTTCTCTGTGATGAGACAGGTAACGTTTTCACGTCAGCCGTGGGCTGCCTAAGGAGCTCACACTTCCCATTTTACCCTTCCAGGTCCAAACACAGAATCGTGAAAACTCTGTGTCCTTCCAAATGTTTTCCCAGAAGTACTCACTCTGAAGTAATGGATATAAAGGCCAACACACAGTAAGCAGACAAATGACAGCAGTGGCTATAATTTTTGTATTATTATTTTTATTGCTACTACTCCCACCTCCAGGAATGTTCAGGGAGTACTTATTCCACAGGTTCGTGCTAGTACCAAAGCTCTGTTAGCAGAACACTATTTCCATTGAAACCTGGAAAAAGGAAAGTTGGCATGGAACCTGAACAAGAAATTTTAAGAGAGAATTCTTTAAACAGAAAGAAAACTCTAAATGAAATTAACCAGGGGCTCAATATAAAGGAAATTGGGCTATCATGAGCCACTCCCTGCCCTAGACCCACAAATCCTTTTTATTTGGATATTGGAACCCTGGTAGACGTATGCCATCAGCAGCAGAACAGGAATAGCAAGACTGTGTTAGCAGTAAAAAGCCCGATATGACTGGAGAAACAGTCAAAATAAAGAGGAAGTCAGGCTGCTTTATAGGTCAGAGTTAGAAGTAGACCCTGACCACAGGGCTGGTTGCTTTGCTAAAGTCAAATGTAATTAAATCAAATAGTCTTAGCAGTCATGGCAATAAAGCCAGGGAAATACAGATACATCAAATTCCTATTCACCCTTCAGAGCATCAGCTCTTGACCTAGAAAACTGAGCGTAATCAGTAACAAGACAAGTTGAGAAAGATGCACTTCAACTTCTTTACCTTTCTTTACCTTCCAGAAGGTATACGTAGTAATAAAAGTAACCGTGAAGAAACACAGCTGACAGGAGGAAGATAAAGGACAGCCACAGGCACTAGTGATTTCTCAATCAGGTGTTATCATTCATCAGCTTGTTTTTAGCTTTGAACTTCTGGGTACCATATTTTTTAAAGTAATAAAAATAGAATTTAGGAAATGTGTATCAAAAGCAGTTACAGCTTTGAAAAAATATGAAGTGGGATGTTTCTTGGACTGAATTATTTGGAGAACTGAAAAGTACCTTAACCACTGTTAATTTCTTAGTTTGGTTACTGTATAAGATGCCGTCATTGGGACAAACTTGGTGGAGTCAATGGACTCTACATAGTATTTTTGTAAATCCTTGTGAATCTACAATTATTTCAATATAAAAAGTGTTTTTTTTAAGTACCTTGAGCTAATTTAACGTATATACTGCGCCACACTGGAGAGCAGAGTCTTCTGTGATTCCTCTGATAGAAGAGCAAGATATAATTAAACCCAAACATTTGAAGAAGCAAAAGGAACTGCAGACATTAGTAATTAATACTGTGTTTAAGGAAATGAGTACTCACAAATCAGTACAACCTTTCTGCAGCTTAACAATCAAAAATATAAAATGTTTATACAGTATGATCCACAAATTCCACTTCCAAGAACAAAACTTAAAAAGGAAGAATATTCAAAGAAAGAGAAAAAAAAGAAAGAAAATAGCTTATATACACCCCGCAGAGGGAAAAGGAAAATTCATAGCTTTCACATTCCTGATTTTCCAAAAAACTAAAATCACAAAAATACGAGGTCACATATAATACCTGCATTGAAAATTCATGTTTTACCAACAACAACAAATCCATTTAAAAATATCAGAACATTACTTTGAATTACTTTCCTACTGTGCGTAGAGAAACCTGTTTCATGCAAATGAAATACAAACCTGTGCTTTGATGATTTGCCAAATATATTATATTTTCTTTGTTTTTTGGCAAATCTCCATACAGCAATATCTAAAAGATAAAATAAAGAGAGACATTACTTTGATATTTTAAAACATGTACTACTGTAACATACAAAATATGACAATGTCAAAAAATTGACAAATACGTGATGTCATGAATAGTCCCATCCATGTTTAACAACTACTAGACTTCTCTTAGGAGTCTCAGAGACCATAAACAGCACATGTCTATAAAGCAGTTGAGCGCAGGGCAGGTTAATGGTCATAAAGTAAAGCAATGATCAGTATCCTCCTGAGTTTTTACTGACTGCTTACAACATCTGAAACACTGTTTATAAGGTACAGCGTCCTTCAAAGAGTCTACAGTGCAGTGGAAGAGACAGGCGTGCATACAATAACTGTGATGAGACATAATGCAAATATTATGAAAATACAGTCTATTTTAAAGAACTGTCAACTGCAGGCAGTAGTAGCATTCATTAGGTGCGGTTTCAGCAGAGAAGGTGAAGGAAGGGGTGTTCATGAAGAGAGGAACAAAGGAATGGAAGCAGCAGCATCTGAGGCCAGTAAGGGTGCACCTGGCAGGGTGCCGGCACACCCAGGCTGCACCTAGAGACGGTGAGGGGTGCAGGCGGACCGGAGGAGATCTGAACCAGAACGTACAGTCTTCTGAATACCAAGCTAAAGATGAAAACTTTATTCTGTAAGTAATGGGGAAACTTGGTCCCATGATTGGGACTCTTTACATCTCTATACAGAGCACAGGGAGTTCAGGATCAGTGGCTTCTAGGAAGGGGAAGCTGCACAACAGGGCGGGGTGTACACAGCAGGCTGCAACTCCAGCTGTCGTGCTTCCTTTCTTTAGCTGGGTGGTGGGTACACAGATGCTCCTTATATGAGTCTTTCTGTAGTTCTCTCTGTCTCAAATATTTCATAATAAATTATTTAAAGAAATTAGAAGTACATTTTTAAAGACTTCAAACGAAATGACTCCTAACAGTGGTATTTTTTTATTCAGGGCGTTTTTGTTTCTGTATCTTGTCATCACAGATTATTCAAGATTATGAATTAGCTACAGATCTATCTTTTTAGATAGCCACAGAGATTATCTTTTGATCACACCACTACTCATTTATATCTTAACAACAGAACAAAGAAAAAGACATTAAGCCAACCTCTCTGTAGATAAATGGAGTCAGATGACAAAGTTCTGGAGACCAGGGACTCAGACTGAGATTTCTTATATCTTCCCCAGAAAACTATACAGTGCGATGCAGGTAATATGAGTTTAGATTTCTCCTCAATAGTTTTTCATTAAGAAAGCTTATCAGTGCCAAAACAAAAGGACGAAATCAATCACTTGATCCACGCAGGGTTAAAAGTGGAGTCCTGGTGTGTGAGCAATGCCCCTTCCTACCAACGAGCCAGAATTGCTTTGAGGCCACTGGGTGGCACGCACTGGGTTTAAAGTACTGCAGCTACACGACAGAGTATTTCTGGCTTGACTTCGGTGGATGAGACATTCACAATGGAAGGCTGTGGTTTAACGGATTCAATCTGAATACCACTCTTTGGAGACCTGCCTGCCCCCAGACTGAAGACAGAACTTGAACCACTAGGAGACTCTCCTTCCCTTTTCTTGCTCTGAGCTTCATTTAGACACTACAACCTTTGAAGGTAAATGGCATACATGCTATTAAAAGCCACTTTTTTTAGTTTCATTGTGGTAATCATTTCATAATGCATACGTATATCAAAACATCACATTGAACACCTTAAATATGTATAATTTTATATTTTTGAAAAATAAACTAAAAATTTAAACAATGGGTGAGCTCCCAGGCCGATCCCCTGCCCTCCAAAGCCCCCTCCAGGCTGCGTAGGTCCTTGGGGGCATAGGATGGAGGCCGCGCAGATCAGGAGAGGCAGGTGGAAGGGGCCCTCCCAGACCGAAGGAGCAGGAGAGGAGAGGAGGGTGTTTGCCCCGCCCACTGGAGCCCAGGAAGCCTGCTGGGCTCCCAGGTGAGGTCCCCTGCCCTCTGAGACCAGGGATGGGGGGTGCGCCTGGGCCCCTTTGTTCCTTGAGCTCAAGCCCCACTGCCCACAGCCCCCAGGGCCTTTTCCATCCCTGTGGGTCCTGAGCATTGACCCCACCCACCACCCAAAGCTTGCCCCTGCTTAGGCCCCGCCCTCCACAGCCAAGGCCTCCCCCCACCCCCTTTTTTTTCTTTTCCCTCCTCCTCTTTTTTACTATTGTGGTACTAATGTACCTTCCGGTTGTTGATTCGGCTATATTTTTATTTTTATATTCTTCCTAACATACCTGTTAGTTTCCTAGTCTAATTTTATTTTTTACTTTGCTATTTTTTTATTGTTTTTTGGGTTTTTCTGCTGCCTCAGATGCCTTGCGGGATCTTGGTTCACGAGCCCCTTGTCGGACCAGAGCTCCTGCGGTGGGAGCTCCGAGTCTGAATCACCGGACTAACAGAGAACCTCAGACGCCAGGGAATATTCATCAGAGTGAGGTCTCATGGAGGTCCTCATCTCAGCACCAAGACCCAGCCCTACCCAACAGCCTACAAACCCCAGTGTAGGAAACCTCAGGCCAAACAACCAGTAAGACAGGAACACAGCCCCACTCATTAAAAAAAAAAAAAGAGAGAGATGGCAAAAAAAATATGTCACAGATGAAGGAGCAGGGTAAAAACCTACAAGACCAAATAAATGAAGAGGAAATAGGCAATCTACATGAAAAAGAATTCAGAGTAATGATAGTAAAGATGATCCAGAATCTCTGAAACAGATTGGAGGCATGGATTGAGAAAATATAAGAAACGTTTAACAAAGATCTAGAAGAACTAAAGAACAAAAAAACAGATATGAAGAACACAATAACTGAAATGAAAAATACACTAGAAAGAATCAATAACAGAATAACTGAAACAGAAGACAAATAAGTGAGCTGGAAGACAAAATGGTGGAAATAACTGCCGAGGAGCAGAATAAAGAAAAAAGAATGAAAAGAATTGAAGACTATCTCAGAGACCTCTGGGACAACATTAAATGTGCCAACATTCGAATTATAGGGGTCCCAGAAGAAGAAGAGCAAAAGAAAGGATCTGAGAAAATATTTGAAGACATTATAGTTGAAAACATCCCTAACGTGGGAAAGGAAATAGTCACCCAAGGCCAGGAAGCACAGAGTCCCATACAGGATAAACCCTAGGAAAAACACACCAAGACACATATTAATCAAAATAACAAAAATTAAATTCCAAGAAAAAATATTAAAAGCAGCAAGGGAAAGACAAAAAATACCATACAAAGGAATCCCCATAAGGTTATCAGCTGATTTTTCAGTGGAAACTCTGCAGGCCAGAAGGGAGTGGCAGGATACACTTAAGGTGATGAAAGAGAAAAACCTACAACCAAGATTACTCTACCCAGCAAGGATCTCATTCATATTCGATGGAGGAGTCAAAAAGCTTTTCAGACAAGCAAAAACTAAGAGAATTCAGCACCACCAAACCAGCTTTACAAGAAATGCTAAAGAAACTTCTCTAAGCCGGGAAACACAAGAGAAGAAAAAGACCCACAAAAACAAACCCAAAACAACTAAGAAAATGGTAATAGGAACACACATATCGATAATAACCTTGAATGTAAATGGACTAAATGCCCCAACCAAAAGACACAGACTGGCTGAATGGTTACAAAAACAAGACCCATCTATATGCTGTGTACAAGAGACCCACTTCAGACCTAGGGACACATACAGACTGAAATTGAGGGGATGGAAAAAGACATTCCATGCAAATGGAAATCAAAAGAAAGCTGGAGTAGCAATAGTCATATCAGATAAAACAGACTTTAAAATAAAGACTGTTACAAGAGGTAAGGAGGGACACTATATAATGATCAAAGGATCAACCCAAGAAGAAGATATAACAATTATAAATGTTTATGCACCCAACATAGGAGCACCTCAATACATAAGGTGAATGCTAACAACCATGAAAGAAGAAATTGACAGTAACACAATAATAGTAGGGGACTTTAACACCCCACTTTCACCAATGGACAGATCATCCAAAATGAAAATAAATAAAGAAACACAAGCTTTAAATGACGCAATAGACCAGATAGATCTAATTGATATTTATAGAACATTCCACCCAAAAGTGGCAGAATACACTTTCTTCTCAAGTGCACATGGAACATTCTCCAGGATAGATCACATCCTGGGTCATAAATCAAGCCTTAGAAAATTTAAGAAAATTGAAATCATATCAAGCATCTTTTCTGACCACAATGCTATGAGACTGGAAATCAGTTTACAGGAAAAAAAACTGTAAAAAACCACAAATACATGGAGGCTAAACAGTGCACTACTAAATAACCAAGAGATCACTGAAGATATCAAAGAAGAAATTAAAAAATACATAGAAACAAATGACAACGAAACCACGACAACCCAAAACTGATGGGACACAGCATAAGCAGTTCTAAGAGGGAAGTTTATAGCAATACAATCTCACCTCAAGAAACAAGAAAAGTCTCAAAGAAACAATCTAACCCTACATTTAAAACAACTAGAAAAAGAAGAACAAAGAAAACCCAAAGTCAATAGAAGGAAAGAAATCATAAAGATCAGAGCAGAAATAAATGAAATAGAAATGAAGAAAACAATAGCAAAGATCAATAAAAGCTGGTTCTTTGAGAAGATAAAGCCAGACTCATCAGGAAAAAAGGGAGACGACGCAAATCAATCAAATTAGAAATGAAAACGGAGAAATCACACTTGACACTGCAGAAATACAAAGGATTATACGAGACTGCTATAAACAACTATATACCAATAAAATGGACAACCATGAAGAAATGCACAAATTCTTGGAAAGGCACAACTTTCCAAGACTGAACCAGCAAGAATTAGAAAATATAAACAGACCTATCACAAGTAATGAAATTGAAACCATAATTAAAAATCTTCCAACAAACAGAAGTCCAGGACCAGATGGCTTCACAGGTGAATTCTATCAAACACTTAGAGAAGAGCTAACACCTATCCTTCTCAAACTCTCCCAAAAAATTGCAAAGGGAGAAACACTCCCAAATTCATTCTACGAAGCCACCATCACCCTGCTACCAAAACCAGAAAAAGATATCACAAAAAAAGAAAATTATAGACCAATATCACTGATGAACATAGATGCAAAAATCCTGAACAAAATACTAGCAAACAGAATCCAACAGCACACTAAGGATCATACACCATGATCAAGTGGGATTTATCCCAGGGATGCAAGGATTCTTCAATGTATGCAAATCAATCAATGTGATACACCATATTAACAAATCAAGGAATAAAAACCATATGATCATCTCAATAGATGCAGAAAAAACTTCTGACAAAATTCAACACCCATTTATGAAACAAACTCTCCAGAAAATGGGCATAGAGGGAACCTACCTCAACATAATAAAGGCCATATATGACAAACCCACAGGAAGCATCATGCTCAATGGTGAAAAACTGAAAGCATTTCCACTAAGATCAGGAAAAAGACAAGGATGTCCACTCTCACCACTCTTATTCAACATAGTTTTGGAAGTCCTAACCACAGCAATCAGAGAAGAAAAAGAAATACAAATTGGAAAAGAAGAAGTAAAACTGTACTGTTTGCCTATGACATGATACTATATATGGAGAATCCTAAAGATACCACCAGAAAACTACTGGAACTAATCAATGAATTTGGTAAGGCTGCAGGATACAAAATTAATGCACAGAAATCTCTAGCATTCCTATACACCAACAACGAAAAATCAGAAGGAGAAATTAACACTCCCATTTACCACTGCAACAAAAAGAATAAAATACCTAGGAATAAACCTGCCTAAGGAGGCGAAAGACTTGTACTCAGAAAACTATAAAACACTGATGAAAGAAATCAAAGATGACATAAACAGATGGAAAAATTTATCATGCTCTTGGACTGGAAGAATCAATATCGTGAAAATGACTATACTACCCAAAGCAATATACAGGTTCAATGCAATCCCCATCAAACTATCAATGGCATTCTTCACAGAATTAGAACAAAAAATTTAACAATTCGTATGGAAACACAAAAGACCCCGAATAGCCAAAGCAATTTTGAGAAAGAAAAAGGGAGCTAGAGGAATCAGGTTCCCCAACTTCAAACTATACCAGAAAGCTACAGCAATCAAGACAGTACAGTACTAGCACAAAAACAGAAATACAGATCAGTGGTACAGGATAGAATGGCCAGAGATAAACCCACGCACATATGGGCACCTAATTTACGACAAAGGAGGCAAGAACATAGAGTGGAGAAAAGACAGCCTCTTCAATAAGTGGTGCTGGGAAAACTGGACAGCTACATGTCAAAGAATGAAATTAGAACACTACCTAACACCATACACAAACATAAACTCCAAATGGATTAAAGACTTAAATGTAAGACCAGACACTATAAAACTTTTAGAGGAAAACGCTCTGTGACATAAACCACAGCAAGATCTTCTTTGACCCACCTCCTAGAGTAGGAAATAAAAACAAAAATAAACAAATGGGACTTAATTAAACTTAAAAGCTCTTGTACAGCAAAGGAAACCATAAACAAGACAAAAAGACAACCTTCAGAATGGGAGAAAACATTTGCAAATGAAACAACAAAGGATTAATCTCCAAAATATACAAACAGCTCATGGAGCTCAATATCAAAAAAACAAACAATCCAGTTAAAAAAATGGGCGGAAGATCAACATCACTAATTATTAGAGAAATGCGAGTCAAAACTACAATGAGGTATCACCTCACATCAGTCAGAATGGCCATTGTCAAAAAATCTAGAAACAATAAATGATGGAAAGGGTGTGGAGAAAAGGGAACCCTCTTGCACTGTTGGTGGGAATGTAAACTGATACAGCCACTATGGAGAACAGTATGGAGGTTCCTTAAAAAACTAAAAATAGAACTACCATATGACCCAGCAATCCCACTACTGGGCATATACCCTGAGAAAACCGTAATTCAAAAAGAGTCATGTACCGCAATGTTCACTGCAGCACTATTTACAATAGCCCGGACATGGAACCAACCTAAGTGTCCATCATCAGATGAATGGATAAAGAAGATATGGCACATATATAAAATGGAATATTACTCAGCCAAAAAAAGAAATGAAATTGAGTTATTTGTAGTGAGGTGGATGGACCCGGACTCTGTCATACAGAGTGAAGTAAGTCAGAAAGAGAAAAACAAATACCCTATGCTAACACGTATATATGGAATCTAAAAAAAGATGGTACTGAAGTAAGTCAGAAAGAGAAAAACAAATACCCTATGCTAACACGTATATATGGAATCTAAAAAAAGATGGTACTGATGAACCTAGTTGCAGGGCAGGAATAAAGAGGTAGACATAGAGAATGGACTTGAGGACATGGGGTGAGAGGGCGAAGCTGGGGAGAAGTGAGAGTAGCATGGACATATATACACTACCGAATGTAAAATAGTTGGCTGGTGGGAAGCAGCAGCATAGCTCAGGGAGATCAGCTCGGTGCTTTGTGATGACCTACACGGGTGGGAAACGGAGAATGGGAGGGAGGCTCAAGAGGGAGGGGATATGGGGACATGTGTGTGCATATGGCTGATTCTCTTTGTTGTGCAACAGAAACCAACACAGTACTGTGAAGCAATTATACTCCAATAAAGATCTATTTTTTAAAACATTTAAATAATGGGCATGTCTCACAGGATTTACAGTGTCAATCATACAGAAAACATAGCGCTGCAAACTTTATCTCCTATAAAACCCAATATATCCCACTTTAAAATAAAACAAGCATGTTGAGGGTGAAAAGGAAACCACAAAAATAAGCACAGTCATCTAATGTCATGACAAACAATTCCCAACGGTGAATATAATCAGTACATGCATTGCCACCAGAACAACGTCTGGCCGCTATCTGGTCCAGCTCTCTGATTTCACGCTTTAGCAGGCTGAGGCACAGAACCACCAAGTTGCCTTGTTCAGTGACCCATGATCAGTTAATGGGCACCACCAGTTTAAGATGCCACACCTCCACTACTTGGGCTTAGTCCATATACTATATACCACGCTGGCCTTAAAATGCCACAGTTTTCCACTTTGTTTACAGACACAAACATGAACTGAAAAGCTTTGCAGGAAAGCCATCTCTGCAATCCCTGTAAAACTCACTAATTTTCCCCATCCCTAAATGGCTTCCAAACAATCGACATTTTCTATATTTAGCTTATCTCAGTAACAAAGTTAAACATGCCCAGTGTTTAAAAATAGATCTTCAGTGGTTATCTAGAGAAAGTAAGATAAGTAATGAATTCTGGTGGGCAAAACAGATGGGCGAAATGTGAAAGGAACAAAATCTCAATTCCTAGCCATTGAAGGGAAAATAATAAATACATAGTTCATACTTATTAAAGTTTATTTTTCAGTATGCATCTCGCTGAAATAAAAGCTATTTCCAATTAAGATGCAAAAGAAGATGGTAAGCCTCTGACATAACATAATTTAGGATCTCAAAGTAGATATTTGGATTGATTGCCTCTTAAGTTGTTTCTTTTTTATTTGTCATTATCACTTGTTTGGAATTCAACAGAAATAAAAAGTTACAAAGAAGAGCCCTTCATATTTAAAAATTTACAAGCTCTAAAAGCAAAGTAAATGAAATGATGAACTGCAAATATTATTGCAATAGACGCAAATTATTAAGTACTTCAAATAAATGTTAATTATCCAAAGAAAGGAATGCATGGTTACAATGTTTATGTACCACATATATGCAGTTTTTAAGGCCCTTGACTTAATTTATTTCCGAGGCTTCAATGAAAAAGCATTTCACTCTAACTTAAAATTATCAAACTTCTTCTGTTCATTGAAGTGAAAAGGTTATTTGCTTTTAAATTTACTAACATGGAGGGCAAGTAAAAGTTTTCATTTAAGAGTACAGATTCTCAAAATACTTAATAAGACAGTTACTACTGTCTTACTAACAAGTATATAATTAATAAGATAACTGCAGTGTTTTCCGAATTTAAAATTTAATAATAACTTACAAAATGCCCCTACAAATAAATTCTTAAACGACTCTCTGATTACCTAAAAGCCCCCTGCGCTCTCTTATTGTAGTCATTTTAGATCAGCTTTTCCGCTTGTTTACCTCCTCACGAAGCCCCCCTGCCTTCTAACCCAGACCTCAGAATTAATCTCTCCCCCTTTTGCATTACAACGAACCCGGTCACACTGTGCATCCTTATTTCCAACTCACATCACATCCCCCTCAAGGCCCACAGGCTCCTCAGGGGCAAGGACTGCATCCTTGTTCGACCCAGAGCCCAGCACTCAAATGCTTTTCAACAGATAGATGTTCACTGAATCAAGAAACTGCACGTTTATTTTTCACAAGTGGATAAGCTATACCTCATTTTCAACAGTAAAGAGGCGGGGAATAAACAAATACTTTAAATGCACCAGTGACGTTTTAAAGGCACCATTCTGTGAATCTTCTAGTACATGTATTTCAAATTACAACCACTTTCCGGCAGGTAATTTGTTCCTTCAAACAAGCCATGTGAAAAACACGGCTTTTTGGTTCTTCCTCATTCTCTAAGTAATTTTAAGTCATCATAATTGTTCAAGTTGGGGGTCCTCCATTTTTAAAACACTCATGTAAAGTCCCTCTAGAGAAAAATAACAATGTTCTCTCTTCATTTTATTAATTCAGTAAAAATGCTCTTTGAATGATTATCTTCATTGCGACTGACACACTAGTTACAATTCTGCTTTAGTCAAACAAGCTTGTTTATCTTGCACAAAGCGCCTTTCAGAAGACTTGGATTTAAATGTAGACACTCTCCTCTCACACGGCTCGCATCTTCACCTTGTTTTTAATTTGCTCCCATGATTTGATAAACTACTTGAAGACTCCCTCTTTTGTATCCTGAAAAGAGGTGGTAAAATGGAATCTGAAGTAATCACGTGTCTAATACAGTGGACTATCTAACCAACACCGCCTTGGGTACATAAGGTACAGTATTCTTCCTCTTCAAAAAAAGAAAAAAAAATTGAGATATTATTTATCTCAATAATATTCATTTCCTTTCCACATGCACATTGAAAATTTTTAAAAAAAACTTCTTTCACTGTCCTTAGATACAGATGATGCTGTAGAAGGGGATCAGAACACGCCGCCCCAAAACATGCCACTTTGACATGAGGATTATTTTGAGCTGAGGGCAACTGAGAAGCAGCACACACAGCTCTCTGCCCTCCCCTTTTCCACCTAAAGGAGGCCTAAACTTCACTTTGTAATGGTGACATCAAAAACACTCGTAAAGCTGTTTCCTTCCTAGAGGACCAGGAAAATCAGAGACAGCACCGAGATGAGTCAGCAAGCCTTACTTAACAGTCCTTATCTACCATACATTTCCTAGGGACCTTCCCACAACGTACCAGCCCTAGGAGCCCGAACCCACCTTTCCTGCACCTAGCTGTGCCTCCACAGGTTACTGCCTTGTGCTGACTCTAACCGCCTCTTTTAGTTTCCCCTTCTTTTCTGAGAGGGGCCAGTAAAAACCCTAGCGTGTAAAATATGAAACTACACGTAAAGTATCAACGCCCGTTAAATCTGTGTGCCTCTTCTCCTGCGGATCTGGCCTTGTCAGTTTGACCTGCGGGCCCATCTACAGGCAGCTCTATCTCCTCTATGCACAGCGCACCAGTCACTAAGGGCCCGGGCAGAAACCCTGGGTTTAAACTGAGCCTCGGACCTGAGCACTAGTCCATCCCCTCACCAACTACGTGAACTGCAGCAGAAGTCCCTAACCTCCCCATGCCTATTTTTCCTTACCTGTAGAGTGAATGTAATAATGGTAACTACTCACCACAGGTGTGGTGAGATAAACAAGACCATGTAAGCTACCTGCCACAACTCCTGGATCATAGGAACTGTCCCCCAAAATGTTAGCTGCTGCTCTTATTATTATTATTATCCAACAAAGTCAGATTGTTTACTCAAAATCGTGTTAAATGGTGAATGGATAGGAGAAACATCTATATAATTTCTCTTCCTTAAAAAAAGGTCTCTGATTACGTACAAATGCAGCCATAAAGAATTGCAGCATAAATAAGTTTGCAGATATAATTTACACTCTATGACGTTTACAATTATTTGAAATGATTTTTAAATGTATTTCTGTGCCAATGAAATATATCACTTCAAGATCAAGTACAAGACTTCTACCGTAATACACACAAAACTATGGTCTTTTTCTGCCCAATTTGAAACCTTTCCCTGAATAGGAAAAGTATGACGCCCCTCCGAAACAATGTTAAAATATAAACATAGTCATTTGTCTAATAATCAGTACACAAAAATAATTATTATGCAACATTTAAATGGAACCATACAAATCACAAACCTCCTTTCATACATTCGTCATATCTGTCTCTCTGTATTGTCCTCATTTACAGGGCGTGTTTTTCCTGAGCATCTATGATGTCACTGAGCTCAGCAGTTTCACATATTATCTCATTTAGTCTTCACAAAATAACATGACAATAAGTATTCCATTTAAGAATGAGAATGCTGAGCTGAAAAGCTGATTTATTCAAGCTGACAGAGAATAGCAAAGAACTAGGAATTACACCCAGGTTTCTCACCCAAGATCCAAAAAATCTTTTGACTACAACAAAATTATTATCTGCAAAAATTCCAAATAACAAATGTCAAATGAGGCTTCCCATAAATTAGAAGCTTATGCAATTCTTTCACTTTGAACATTAACCACAAGGAGATAAGAAACTTGAGAAAAACTGACATAAAATACTTTCCTACAGAAAAATACAAATTAAGAATGAGAGCAAAGCAACATGTAAGCACACGAAGAGCTGGCATTCAGTGCATCGCATCTAACGTGGAAGAATCATTTCCTTATATTCACATACCTCCCTTCAGTTAAGCAACCACTTGCATTCAGTTGTAGTACTCCTGTATTTCCTCAGCTCTTTGCTCATTTTGTCATTTTGTAACATCTCATTATACCTTCAGTTAAAAAAAAAAAAGGGTACTTCCCTGGTGGTGCAATGGTTAAGACTCAGCGCTCCCAATGCAGGGGGCCCGGGTTCGATCCCTGGCTAGGGAACTAGATCTCACATGCATGCCGCAACTAAGGAGCCCATGTGTCGCAACTAAGGAGCCCGTGAGCCACAACTAAAGGAGCCCACGAGCCGCAACTAAAGGAACCCACCTGCCGCAACTAAGACCTGGCACAACCAAATAAATAAATAAATAAATAAATATTTTTTTAAAAACTGACCTCTTTCTAACTGCTAAACTGTGCGCTGAGAGTAGAGACTAATTTATCAATGGAAATGCTAGTGCCTCACATGTGGTTAGCACTTAACATAACTCCCCTTTCCAGGTACCACCCGCCTCATTTCTTTCTGCTTCCAACTATCACTTACACTTACACACACATATAGCCCTCTAAATCCCCATGTAACACTTGCTTATTTGGGGTTTTCACTGCTAGACCATGCAAAGAAGCAGAGGAAACAAAGCTTACAGAATTGCTTACCTTTAAAAATTGCAAAAAGTACAGGTTTTTACTGACAAGTAAACAAAGCCTTCTCTGCATTGCTAGCTGTTCCAGAATCCCCTCTTTTATAAGGTCTCTGACCTTATTCTCAGTCTTACTTCTGTGGGTTTTCTCCCCCATCTATTAAGTAAAGAAAGCAAATTGACGCAGTCCACCTGTTGACCCTGTTAGATCAAAACTTGTCAACTAGAGGGCCATTCAAGAGCCCCCATGCCTTAAAAGTGAGATTCTCATCCACATTTCCACAGAAACACAGACCACTGTTCCCTGCAGAGTGCTCTGCCCTTTTGTTAAAAGGGAACAATCAAGGCAAGTCACTCTCCACTTTATTGCCACCTCCGTGGGGCTACAATCTTGTAAAGGGGATAACATATATATTAAAATAAGCTAATGCTATGTTAATATTACATATAAGTGATCCTGACATGGAGATGGGGTGAGATCATGACAGATGAGGAAAAGCTGCCCGAGTTGGAAGGAAGTGTACAGAGGAGTCCAAAAGCACATTCTTGAGAATGCACTGGTAATTTAGGGGAGGGACTGGTGAGGAAGCAGTAGTTGGGCTACGGTGAAATCAGTGAATGGGAAAGCTGGCCAGGGAAGAATTCAGACAGCCTTGAATGCCATGCTTAGGAGTCTTCATCTTCATTCAGTTATCAGCTGAGAACCTCTTTTCCCTTAACACACCATGCTACTCCTGCTTGAAGTAAAAACTCACAGAGGTTCATAACAATTGATATGGCTTCTTGAATAACCCAGCAGAGTCACATTCCCTTTGCAGCACAAAGCTAATAAACACAAAACCTCCACTTTCAGTATTATCCTCTACTGTAACTGTTTGCCAGTTACAGTAGAAGGCACTCCTAGAAGGCACACCTTGAGAGTGGGACTGTTCTCTCAACAAATATAACCACACCACCTAGCAAAGCATCTTTGGAAAATGGACCCTGAAGCTAGACTGCCTTGGACTAAATCCTGGCTTGACCATTACAAGTGTGAACTCCGGGTGCCTTAGTTCTCTAATCTGTAAAATGGGAAAAACAGCGCCTATCTGGTAAGGATGAGATGACTCACATAAGACAACAGTACGTGGCACACAGTCAGCGCTCACTAAATGCTAGGTGTGTTGCTAACACAATCCTCTCCTTTCCACTCCGTATCCAATTACAAAGCCCCATCAGCTATCTTAAAATACTTCTGGGATTTTTTCCATTCTCTCCGTGCCCACTCTTTCCACGACTCTGACCATAATCTCTCACCTAGATTACTACAATACTTCCCAAACTGGCCCTTTTCAGAGCTCAATGCATATGTTACTTGCTCAGGGACATTTCCCCAAACCCCCAACCTCTACCCACTAGGTTAACAAAGTCACAGAGTACTTATATTTTGTGTCCCACTAGAATGTGAGTTCCATGAGGGCAGGGACCTTGTCTATGTTTTTCTTCATTCCATCCCATATAGTCCAGCACAGGACCTGGAATTCAGGGCACCCTCCAATATCAGATGAATGAATAAAGAGCGGGTTCTGAGACGTTACTACTTAGTTTTGGATCGTCTAACTACTAATATTAACCTCTGTTTAAAAAACTATAATAAAATGAGAAAATATCAAAGGAAAAATTAACTTATAATTCCATTTAAGAAGAGCCCACTCTCAGTGTATTCAGTTCTACAAAATTAGACAAATTTACGAAAGAGGGAAAGTAAATTGTGTATAGAGAGTCATATTTTCTTTTGCTTTCCATAACAATGGCACAGAGGTGTCCCCATAGGTTATGGTATATTTAGTGTTACTATAAAACCCATCCAAGAAGTTAATTTAATGGAGAAGGAGTCTTCCCACAATTCATACATTTATATAAAAACTCTTGGCAGAAATCCAAAGTTACACACCAAACTGTTGCAGGCCTAGGAAAGGTGTGTGTAGGTAAGGGGAACTTTAACTTTCTCAGTATATTTTTGCAGTGTTTGAATATTTTATTGTACCTGTGACTCATAACAGAAAAATAAGGTATTTTAAAAAATCGTGCACAAATGCAAACTAAAATAACTGTCTTGCGCAGTCCAGGATTTATGTTTATAGAAAGTATAGAAACAAGGTTCTAATTACATTTCTCTAAGAGTTTCTTATAAGTCTATTCCCTGGCCAGACTTAAATTGTGTTAGACTGGAATCACATTTGATTGAGAAATGTTTAATTTCCTCTTAAAGGTTTGTGTCATTCTACTTAAGCAAACCCAGAAGCACATCCAGATCTCCCTGGCTCTGTTACTCCCAGTTAAACTGTAGGAAGGTCTTTAAAGGTCTTAACATGAATGATAAATAAGCAGAGGAAAAAAAAGTAAGGATACAAGCAACAATTTATATTCTCTCTAGAACTACTGATATTTGAGAAGAATCTGGGCAACATTTTAGCAGAAATGCAGAAAGAATCCAGACTTGAAAAAAAAAGGTGTTGGACTTGTGAGGTCCCTTCTCTGATTCTAAATAAACATGTTTCATTCAAATACAACAGTTTAGCTGCTTTTTCAACAAGATACAGAATACAAATTTAATTCATTAAGAGTTTAGGACTATTTTTGAGGATACAGTGCTACCAAAAGAAAGAACTAGTTATAAGTGGCCTCTAGACATGAAGGCCTTGAGGGTTTCTGAGGAAACTGAAACAATCTTTCAAGTAAATGTATAAATTATTAGAGAAGTTAAGGGTATTCTAACTGAACACATTATATATATAAAACGTTAAAATCTTAGACTTAAATTCTATGTTTTTCTTCCAGTGTTATTTGAACTAATTTATACTTGAAGCAGGTCAGCTGAAAAACTAAATTTATTTTATATCAAATTTTACTTTTGATTGTTATAATGTATCATGTTAGCATTTGGGAAAGTGGGGATTAGCAGACAGAGCCATTAGTGTAAAATATATTTTAAAGTACTGATTTCAGCAGGAAGAAAATGGTGACTAAAATATTTAGAGGGTGTTAATGACGAGGCATGTTGCATATGCCTAGAAATAAATATCACTAGATATTTTGGCCTGCAAACATCAATGATCAGTTTTTGGTGTATTCCAGTAGAAGGAGGGGGAAGAGCAACAAAAAACATTTTTTTAATAAAGAAACATGAATTCTGATATTTAGAAGATTATAACTGAATACTGGTTCTTCATGTATTTATAAAAGGATGCCTGATGGCCCTCAATTATAATTCAAAGTTTTATTTCACGCAGGTTCCTTGATGGAGTTTGTTAGGAATCCTAGAACTGAGTGTCCGTTATCACCATCAGATTAAACTGTTTAAAAACCGTGTGCTGAGAACTCAAACAAATTGGAGGTCTATACGGAACAAATATAAGGTAAGATACACAATTTGAGAAATACTGTGAAATTTTACAGTCATTTTTTTAAAATAAGAAACTCGCTAAACACAAATTACTTCAATGGTATATGTTACATTGCATGGGACATATTATATGCTTTTAACGAAAATTTTAAAACCCGCCATAGGTAGAATTACTTTTCTAAGAGGTAAATGACTGTCGTATATTCTGATCCTGTATCCTAGCCCAGGCCAGTTGTCATATGATGTGAAATTAAATACTTATCATGATAAAACCATACATTTAGACAAACGTGGTGAGGTAAGAACAGAGTGGGGAAATGACTGGTCTGAATTAGTGAAAATTTTAAATGTGGCCCATTGAAAAAGTCAATTATCAGGAAACCAGTATCTGGAAAAGCGATCTTTCTTTCTTTCCTAGGAAACACTTATAGATACTGATTTAAACACAGTCCCTGGCTTCTAGTTCCCTTCCCCCAAACCTCCAACTGGGGCAAATGCATACAGTCATCAGGAATCAACAGCAATGCAACTATAAATTCAAAATGGTAGCTGGTGGACAAAAGGGTGAAAGCAGCTGCTCTAGGGGGAAAAAAAAAAGACAAAAAGACAAAATAATGCCATCCCATTCACTCCAACCCGTCCCCACCAAGAAAAGAAGAGGACTAACTGAATATAAGGAAAACCAAGAATTAAGCTCTCTTTTTTTTTTTTTTTCAAATTGGGGAACAGAAGGAAAACACAACTGTTATTCCTGTGTAAGAGACTTCAAATAATTAAATGGAGTTAAAAGGGCCTTCTACTTTTGTTTGTTTTACAAATTTAATCTACAAATCCAATCTCTATAGAGAAAGAAAATAACAGAAAGTAAGCAGACAAAAGATTAGCCACACATGTAAGCCTAGTCTAAGTTGGCAAGAATTTTATCTCTGGTAAGGCTTCTACAGTAACAAATGGATTAATTTCCTTGCCCAGCTTTCACTTGTACTGCGGAGAATGCAAAACAAAGTTGTACTTCTCGCCCAAACAGTAACACCAATCTGTTTCAAGAAAAGGTCTCCGATTTTTAAAAGCGCACTGTTCAGTTCAACCATTACCATCTTCTTAGACCAAACGCCAGAAGCTGTCAACTGCTTGCCCTATTTAAACGTTCATCTGCACCTACTTCTCCCAGCATCAAGACAGGCAGTTGCAAGAGAGGGGGAGGGCGGGCGGTGGATCCCGCTTGGGGCCGCAGAGCAGCGTTACCGCAGCTACCTAGTAATCCTGGAGTACCCGCAAGGAAGCACCTGGCCAAACCCTAGGCGAGAACGTGAAACTGCCCCCACGGTGGGAGGACGGCGTAATGGCACGTGTTCCCGGGGCCGGATCTGCCCGCCACGGCGGAGCGAGGCTACATAGCTGGACGGACGCTGGGTGGGTGGCAGCTGGGGGATGCGCCTGCGACCCCCCAGAGCCCCAGACGCAGGGAGGGGCGGCAGGTGCGGCGGGCGGGGCCTCACCTGCACGCCGGTGTAGTTCTCGAAGAAGAAAAGCACCATGCTCTGATAGATGCAGTAGAGCCGGTCGTCCACCGCCTGGTAGAAGCGCGAGGGCAGGAAGGCGGAGAGCAGCCGCCAGGCCCCCCAGGCCAGCACGTAGGTGGGAGCCGTGCCCAGGAGCACGGCGGCCGGCAGCACGCAGCACATCGAGTACATGTGGAGCACCAGGGACAGCAGCATCTTCCCGGCTCCGCACGAGGAAGGCTCCGCCGGCTCTTCCCCGCCCCGCCGCCGCCGGCCGCCCGGCGGCCCTCAGTCGGCGGCCAATCACCGGGCTGGGCCGGGCCCCGCCGCCGCCCCCTCACCTCGCCGGGCCGCCGGCCGCCCCTGAGACGCCCAGCCCGCGCCGGATCCGGCCTCCGCCCCCAGCCGCATGGGCCGCGCCGCCGCTGGACGGTGGGCGGGCTGGCGAATGAGGGGCCCGGCGCGCTGCTCCCGGCCACGGGGCAAGGGGAAGCCGCGGCCCTCAGGGGGTCGAGAGCTCAGGATCACTCACACCCCATGACCCTCGCCCGTCACCCTATGCCCCTACCGGGGGCGGGGCTCCGCGCCAACAACACGACTCCTGATTGGCCGCCCGTTACCATAGTCCCCCTCCGCGGGTGGGGGGGGCTCAGCGGCAAGAACTCGTCTCCCGATTGGTCGAGTCGTGCTGACAGTCGACACGCAACTGCCGCCCGGACGCGTGGTCTGCCCGCTCTGGCTACTGCACATGCTCCAAAGCTTGCCCTCCCCCCGCCCCCTCCCCAAAGGGAAGCGGCGACTTCCGGGTGGAGCGGGTTGAAGGTGGGTGTCGGCCGAGGAGGGGCCCGGGCGGCCTTGTGCCCCTTGGTCCGGCTCTGGGCGCAGATTGGCTTGAGGGAACGCCCCACCTGCTGCTTGCACACCTGAGGGCCCCTGGACCCCGGGATGGACCCTTAAGCCGAGATGTCCCCTTCCGAGGGGCGCACCGGCGACCCGCGGTACCTCGCAGGTGCTGCAGACCTTGGCTTCGGGCGGCTAAGAGGACTCCTGCTGGCAACGGAGACTGGTCAGGCCTGCTGTGGGAAGGTCCGCAGTGACAGCAGTGCGATAAGCGCTGTCAAGGCGTCAGCCCTGGGTTATCGGGCCAGGCTCACCTTCCGCTCCACGGTGGCTCTCACCCCCTCCGCCTTCCTGGCTTCCTCCTCTTCTCCTAGCCGGGTGCACAGGACCCCCTCTCCTGCCCTTCACTCGCCCACCTGCATGTTTCTGAGTCAGGCCCCTGCCTTCCCATCGCTACAAGTTTACGCACAGCTGGACAGCCTGTTTACAAGGTTCTTGACACACTGGTTTATTTTATCAGGCCTTATATCAAATTCACTCTTGCTTCACTTCCTCAGGCCTGGCGCTTTAACTTCTGATAGTTTATGATGAGCCTCAGCTTTTGAGTAGTTCTTGAAGGTACTGGAGTGCACATGTGGGATAAAGTACTAACCTACTTCTGTGACCTTCACAAAAATCTGGGAAATCAGGGCAGCCGTTTTATTGATGTCAAAACAGACTCTGAGGCCTTCTGAATCCTTCTACTGCCCTTTGGCTACAGTGAGTGTGGTTTACTGTGTAATCCTTTCCAGGGATAGTTGCACTTCAGAAGAATGCCGAATGATTTAAGTGGAAAAAAAAATTTTTTTTTTTGCCTGAATGCAAGCCTGTGGTGTAGCTTTATGCAGGAAGACATTTTAGCGGAAAATTCTAATCAGGGCCAGGACGGTGGCTGCTTGATTTGACTGTCTCTACGTGATTGACATCATGTAACGTGATTGGTAAATGGTGACCTTGAGGGACAAGTCCAGGTGAATAGAGATTGCTCAAGGAACAATTATTTGGACAGGTATATTGCCAACAGGAAGCATTAAACACTCAAAAGATTTTCAACGCAGTTTCCCCTCTTTCTGTGGAAAGTAATGCCCTGTGAGAGCTAGAGTCATTCTGGAGGGAAAAAGTCATGGGTATGGATACCGTGCACAACCAATGCTAATCACGCTTCCTTTAACTGAGACCAGACATCCCTACAATTAGGAAAATGTATGAAGAGATAAAGCTGGTTCAGTGTTAATGTTACAATCTGTACACATGCAGTCAGTAAATGTTGTGATATGTAAGTGTGTTACTTCCTGTGAATTACCCCCATATTACTGTTAGTCACCTGGTTGTAGAGTTTTGTGCCAGGTTCTGACATGGGGACACTGAGAACGTGAGCCTCTCTCGTCCCCTGTTTATATCCAAACCCAGCCCGACACACTCACTTATCCCCTGTGCTCTTCAGCCTCCTCTCTCCCTGCTGGTCACAGATTTACCCTCCTTTCTGCCTTCCCCTCTCTCAAGCTGTACTCAGCACGCACCCTCTGCCTCTACTTCCTTATGGTGTACATTTTTTAACCCCTTGCAGTCTGACTTCCTTTTCCACCCCTCTACTGAAACGGTTCCTTGTAAAGAGCGCGTCTAACCCAGCCTGCATACAATGGCTCTGGGATATAACAGTGAAAAGACTGATCGCATTTAGCAGGGACTTAGGTGTGGGGTGAGCTTTACGTAAAGGGGGATATTCAGGATACACTGGGGACGTATACCAACGAGATCTCATTTAGTCGGGGCACATAGAAGGCTTCTCAATTAGAGAGAGATTTGAGATGAAGTTTGAGGGTGGAGTTAGATGAGAGCTAGAGAAGGGAAGGAAGGTGAAGAGCCTTCCAAGTGAGAACAGCGAGTCTCAAGGACTGAAGCTAAGAGCCCACAGGTTCTCAAGGCTGAAGAGACCTGTGTGCAGCATGGTAATGAGCCGCTCTTCTCTGTTTTTTATTCGGATGCCCCCTAGAAGTGTGCTGTGTATTTCCCTCACACATTTGTAAGTTAATAGCTAAAATTATTTTTATCATAAGCTTAATTAGTTACAAAAGAAATAAGTTCTGATGAGTTATAAGTGAAATTTTAAAATTAATTACAGAATTTAAAAATAGTTAAAATAAAATAACAGAAATCTTTTAAATGGACCCCATGGGTTATAAATACCATAGTGATTTAATACCAACATTCTCCATGTAAAAAAGATTTTTACCAATTAGAATTTTACATTGATCCTTTGTCTCCTCGAAAACATTTTCATTCCACTTCTGCCACATAATTTTATCTTAATGGAATATATTTTATGCTTCGAAGTCTTTTATTGATCAGACTATGTCATCAGGGTCCTAAGAGTTAAAATTTCTTCTGGATTGAGCTATGACTCTTGTTAGCAACATACAATTTAATCCATGTATATCACAAAATCTGATAATTATTGTAAATAAAGGTAAAGTTTGATTGGAAATGCTTGTCTTAATGGTACCTTAATTAAAAGAAATTGGCGAATTATCCTCTGGTGTCCTAAAGTTATTACACCTTTCCCACCTCACTGCGGAACAGTGTGGTAAGGTTGGGGGCTGGGGAGCAAGTGGGCAGGACGGTTGTGAAATGCAAGGCGGTCTGTACTCCATGAATCTTCTCAGGCATATCAAATGGACAGATACTTTGGAATCAAGAAATCTACTTAAATGAACAGTCAGTAGCAGAGTGGTTACATGAATACACAAAGATGCCACATGAAGTGTTATGCAGCGGTTAGAAAAAGACCAAGTAGACCCAAGTGTACCTAAATGTACCCAAATGATCTGCACGTTAGGTGAAAAAAGCAAGTTGCTGGATAATACATGCACTATTACCTCATTTCTGTAAAAAATAAAACAATATATTTCTAGATGCAAATGTCTAAAAACTGATGACGGCAGGCGGTCTTCTCAGGGGAGGGGAAGTAAGATTAGATGAAGTTCAGCCGGACTTCCTGTATTGTTTCAAGTTTTTACAAAGAAATATTGATTCAACAAATATGTATCCAGTTTTCCATGTCCCACTTCATGCTGGGTGTCAGGTAAAGAGAGAGAACAGATAAAGGCCCTGAGGTCATGACCCTTGCGGTCTGGGGTGGGGCAGTGGGATTAATTTATTTCAGAGGGAAATAAAGATAAAGGAGAAAAATAAGAGATGACTTTTGCAGGAGGTAACTAGAAGGTGGGATCCACGGGAGTCTTGACCTTGGTGATAAGGAGGGGCAGGGAGGGTGAAGAATGCCTCCCCAGTTGCAGGCTTGAGTAACCGGGTGGCATTTGCTTTCATCTACGAGGAGTGGAAACAGGCTCTGCGGAGCACAGAGCTTCCAATCAGCCCGTGCGGCAGAGAGCCCTTCAAGGAAAAAAAAGAACACAAGTTTACAAATAAAAAATTGGATTTGAACATGGATATTTATTTAGAATGAGAAAAATAATTTTTAAGTGTATAAATTTTTACAAGCTGACATATCACAAAAATAAAATATTCAGAAAAATAACTTTTATTATGTAACTATCGTAGATCAGTGATAAAGTATACCTTTCTTTTGACTGTGAAAACCATTTTGCATTTTCTCTACAGAAAAGTAATTGCCTCTCTAGCATGATAAATGTAAACTTGGTTTTTATCATTCATTGTCAGGATGCATGATATTCAACCTCACACTATGACTTTAGTACATTTTCAGTAAAACTAGGTTTATTTCGTGAAGAGGGGGAGGTGCGAAGGAGAGGGAACTTGACAAACGCACTGTAAAATTCATGTAGGGAAACAACTCAAAAATTTTTGAAGAGGAGGGCTACTGAGTATGGCAGTCGGAGTGACGGCCATCCGAAGACATCCCTGTAATTTCTGGAACCCATGAATACGTTAATTTGCTTGGCAAGGGAGAATTTAGGGCACAGGTGGATTTAGGATTGCCAATGCACGACCTTACGGAGCGAATGCCGGGTTTTCCAGGTGGGCCCAATGTAGTCACGAGGGGCCTTAAAAGTGGGAGGGGGCAGTTAAGGAGCTGAGAGCGACGTGCTGAGGGCGGGGCTCGCCCGCCCTCGCTGGCTTCCTAGACGGAGGAAGGGGGCTAGGGAGGGAAGGCAGGCTCCAGAGCCTGGAAGGAACGCGGGTGCGGACTGTCCCCCGGAGCCCCAGGAGGACACAGCCCTGCTCGGTACCTTGCCGACTCCAGTGACACCTGCTTTGAGCTTCTGACCTCAAAACCGTAAGATACGTTGGTTTTATTTAAGTTTCTAAGTAGGTGGTGATTTTTGATAGCAACAATAGGAAGCGGGTCCATGGAGGGAGGGATTTTTCCGGTAGGTACCGACACATAGTGTAACGCTACAGTAATAGTGTCTTGCTAGTGTGGAAGCGGACGGCTCAGTGGGGCAAAAGGAAGAGTCTAGAGACACAGGTGCTGCTGTGTATGTGTGTTTTGTATTGTGTCTTATGAAAGTGGCATTTAAAATCTGAGGGAAAAGAATGAATTAGTCAAAAAATGCTAGTACCTCTGTACATTTGGGGAAAATGTTATATAAACAAACTCGACAACCTACACCCAAATAAAAGCCAGACGGGAGGATTTAAACATAAAACTTCATCTAAAAAGTTAAAAACAGGCTTCCCTGGTGGTGCAGTAGTTAAGAATCCGCCTGCCAGTGCAGGGGACACGAGTTCGAGCCCTGGTCCGGGAAGATCCCATATGCCGCGGAGCAGCTAAGCCCGTGAGCCACAGCTACTGAGCCTGCGCTCTAGAGCCCACAAGCCACAGCTACTGAAGCCCGCGTGCCTAAAGCCCGTGCTCCGCAACAAGAGAAGCCACCGCAATGAGAAGCCCACGCACCGCAACGAGGAGTAGCCCCCGCTCGCAGCAACTAGAGAAAGCCCTCGCGCAGCAACGAAGACCCAACGCAGCCAAAAATAAATAAATAAAAATTTAAAATAAAAAGTAAAAAAATACTGGAAAAGATACAGGGTAATCGTTTTATAAACTTCACGAGGAGGAGATTTTACTTGGCATGATACTAAGACAAAGTATTGAGTCTCATGTGATCTTGGCGTCTCCACGGAGCAATCTGACAGCAGAATTGAATAAACTTGTGTCTCTGAAAAACCACGAACGTTCACCCTGAATGCTGTGAGGTCTTAGTGTGTGTGAGGGCCTTGGAACACCCAAATTGATCCTACCTGAACTCAGGTGTGGAATGTAATTAAAGAAAGCTGTAAGATGATCAGCTGTACTGTAAACTGACTACCGTTAAGTGGGAACAGAAGGGTGCTATCTGAATGTAGAAGCAAAGGGAAGCTTGTCTCGGTGTGAAGGAATGGAACAATCGGGCACAAGAGTACCTTCTCTTCACTAACAACTTAGAATGTAGCCCAGCACTGCCTGTGTTTGTTCAGCCTCCATTCGAGCTTTCATTTACTTTTATCTGTAAAACTAAAACAAAAAGGCATTCTTTTTTTTTTGTGGTAGGCGGGCCTCTCACTGTTGTGGCCTCTCCCATTGCGGAGCACAGGCTCCGGACGCGCAGGCTCAGCGGCCATGGCTCACGGGCCCAGCCGCTCCGCGGCATGTGGGATCTTCCCGGACTGGGGCACGAACCCGTGTCCCCTGCATCGGCAGGCGGACTCTCAACCACTGTGCCACCAGGGAAGCCCAAGAGAAGGCATTCTTGTTCTAAAAGATTTAAACACTGTTTTGAATATTGAATGAAGTTCTTGCTGCTGTCTCGAATCCGACTTACTCACCTAGAGGTTATGGTTGTAATGAACACCTAGAGGTTATGGTTGTAATAAACATAACTTTCTAGTTATTTTCTTGTGCTTCCGTCAGTGGATGTTTGTGCATATGCCCTGCCTTGTTCCGCTCTTGAGAGCCCTAAGATTTCCATTTGGACCAGATATCCACCGCTCCCCAACAGAACTCATGTGCTTTGGGGAAAGTTGATTCCATCCACTGTCTCAGGAGAGGCCATGATCCATGTAAGGCAGTGGTTTCTTGGGGTTTTCTTGTTTTCATTTTGAAGTCTGGACATTGAACCCTTGAAGCTCCTGAAGACCTTTTCAGGTGGTCCAAAGTCAAAAGTATATTTACAATGACACTGAAACATTATTTGCATTGAATTTGGAGTAATGTTGGTGGGTAAACCTGCTAGCACCTTGGCATCAAGGCAGTGATACCAAAGTGCATGGTGGTCACGCGTTCATCGCCATGGACTCTCGGTGAAAAACCGCTCATTTCACTTAAGAATACCCTTGACAAAACAATACACGTGAATTCTATTAAATCCTGACCCTTGAGTACACATCCTTTTAACATGTGTGAGTAAAAGGTAAGTATGTGTGAAGCATGTCTGCACCCTGATTGATGTACGGTAGTTCTCTAGAGGAAAAACATGGATTTGTGAGCTCAACTAGCTAGTTTTTTCATAGAACATAATTTTACTTGAATAACAGATAAGCTATGGTTATTCTGGCAGATATTTTATCAAAAATGAATAAACCAGCTCTGTCACTTCAAGGAAAAACAACTGGTAATATTGCTGATAATAACCTCGAGCTTTTCCATGAACATCAGAATTTTGGAAAACCTAGATTTGCTCTCATGAACTTGACATGTTCTCAGTAATTGGACTTCTTTGGTTCTGTGGTGATATTACTTATCGTGCTTTCAGTATTGTATGTCAACATTTAGAAGATCTGCATAACTCAGTGAACCAATATTTTATAAATCAGTGCTTGGACTCTAAAAATCACGTGTGGGTAAATGGTTATTTCAAAGTGCAAGACAGACCAATGGATTTTAATGTAACAGGGTACAAAAATTTGATATGTCAAATTCCACATTGCTAACAACCTTTAAGAAATTACCAGTTCCTGAGTTTTAGTATGATACAAAATAATATTCACATTATCTGAAGGCTATTAAAACTCTTTCCCTTTTCTAATCACATATCTGATTGAGGCTGGATTTTCTTCAGATGCCTCAACCAAAAAGTCATGGCAGCAGATGGAATGCAGAGAATCCAGCTGTATTCAATTAAGCCAGACATTAAAGAGATTTAACAAAAAATGTAAAACAATGCCACTCCTCTAAATTCTTTGTTTTGAATTTTTCCCATAAATATTAACGTACAATGGACTTTACTGTTCTCTAAAAGGACTTACTAAATATTTTAAACTTTCCACTTTAATTTCCAGTATAGTAAATAGCAGTAAGTATAACCTGGGTTTAAAAAAACAAGGTAGAAAACGGGTAATGGGTTCCTGAACCACTCCTCTAAGACAATCAAAGTAGCCCTACTTCTGTTTCCACACAAAAATTGTTTAGGGATGAACTTAACCCCCTTAGGGCTTCTGAGACTCAAGTGGAGGTTATTGTGGGTCCTGGAAATGAAGCTTGTTGATTCTGCCAAAGATGCTACCAGAAATGTTCCTTCCTCTCTTTGGGCTGATGAATTAATATTAGGGTGAAACTTGGCACTCTACAGCCAGGAAGTCAGCTTCAACCTGAAGGCAGAGCTAAGAAATAGGACATGAAGGCTTTGAAATCCTTAGGGTGTGTTTCACAGCTGATCTGATTCAACAGCCCATCTCTCAGCGTTCTAGTTAACGAACAAAGAAGCCTCTATTAAAGCCACGTTGAGGTGGGTTTCATCTCTCATCTACTCAGTCCTCCCTGCTGGAAACCTAGAGGTTATTCTGTTTCCCTGCTCCTCTCCTGCTACACCCATTGGCACTAGGTCATTCATTCATTTGCTCACTCATTCAATCAATTATTGAGTGCTTGTTATGTACCAGGCCCTGACCTAGGACCTGGTCATATAGTCAGATAAGGTCCCTGTCTCAATGTCAGTAGTGAGAGATGGATCCAGTTACAAGGGCAAGCAGTGAATTAAAATAGGGAGGTGTGAGAGAGAGTTGTGAAGTAGTTCCTTTAAATCATAAGGTCAGGAAATGCCTCTGTACGGAGGAGACATTTAAGTTAAAACTGGAATGATGAGCAGAAGGAAGATGAGAGCATTTCAGGCTGAGGGAACAAGTGCAAAGGTCCTGAGGCAGGAAGGAAGGAGCTCAGTAAGCAGCAGTTCTAATCTACTGGTGGCTAAAATCCTCATTCTTTTTTTTTTTTTTTTTTTTTTTTTTTGGCTGCGTTGCGTCTTCCTCGCTGTGTGCAGGCTTTCTCTAGTTGCAGCGAGAGGGGCTTCTCATTGCGGTGGCTTCTCTTGTTGCGGAGCATGGGCTCTAGGCATGCGGGCTTCAGTAGTTGTGACTCGCAGGCTCAGTAGTTGTGGCACACAGGCTTAGTTGCTCCGTGACATGTGGGATCTTCCCAGACCAGGGACCGAACCAGTGTCTCCGGCATTGGCAGGCAGATTCTTAACCACCGTGCCACCAGGGAAGTCCCCTTAGTCATTCTTAACTCTGCTCTATCCACCCCACATCCAATCCCTCAGTAAACTATTAGTTTGACCATCACAGTCACCCAGACCCCCCCCACCTCATCCAGGTGCTGTCATGTCTCACCTGTACGAATGTAGCCTCCCTATTTCCATCCTCGAGCCCCCTCCCCCTTCCCAGTCGCTGTATCTTCTGCACGCAGCTGTTGTGGGTGAACTTTGTCCCCTTGAAAATCCATGTGGCGAAGTCCTAGCCGCCCCCCACCTCGGGATGTGACTGTATTTGGAGATAAGGTCTTAAAAGTGGCGGGTGGGGTAAGATGAGGTCCTGAGGGTGGGCTTTAATCCAGCATGACTGGCATCCTTGGAAGAAGGGGAAACTGGGACACAGACACACAAAGGGAAGATGATGGGAAGGAACACAGGGAGGAGACGGCCATCTCCAAGCCCAGGAGAGAGGCCTGGGGCAGATCCTTCCTCACAGCTCTCAAGGGGACCCAACCCTGCCAACATCTTGCTTTTGGATTTCTAGCCCCCAGAACTGAGGGACAATTTCTGTTGTTTAAGCCCTCGGTCTGTGGGGCTTTGTTAGAGCAACCTGAGCGAACAAAAACGGCAGCCAAGGCCATCTTTCTGTTAATTCTCTGCTCGAGGTAGTTGACCTTAAACCACTTGGGGCTAGGGGCTCTGGGGCTCCACACCATCAAAAATTCGAGTGTAACGTAAAGGTGGTTCCTCCAGTACTGTAGTGTTTACCGTTGAAAAAAGTCCAAGAACAAGTGGACCCTTGAAGTTCAAACCTGTGCTGTTCAAGGGTCAACTGCACTCCCATCTCGGAGTCAAATCCAAGTTAAGCCCTGCCTGTGATGCTTCCCCGACTCCAGGCCTTACCGGGAACACCCTCCCCACTGTGTGCACCACAGCCGTGCCTGAGACTCCCAGCTTCAGCTGTGCAGTGGCCGTCAGGACGGAGCCCTCCTCAAACCCAGACCCCCCCAAACCCATAAATGCTCTCTCTTCTCCCATCTGGGTGACATTCTTTACTGCAGTAAGGAACTGGTTTCAGTTGATCCGTGAGTTACTCTGGTCATTCTAAAGCGTCAGCCACCCTGACCTCTTGCTGTCTTTCCTGTGCCTCAAGCAGGACAGACCTTCCCAGAACCTGGAATTTTCCTCCCCATATATGGACATGCTTGTCCTCTCTCTGCCAGTCTCGGTTAAATGTCATCAAAGAAACTCTTAACCATGTGTGCCCTTTTGTTATTACTTGTTTACCTTGCAACAGACATTGCTAGTTATTCCCCAATACCCACCTCCCATTTTATAATAATTAGATCCCTAATTTTTACCTAGGTACATGGCTGCCTAAAATAAAGACTGTTTCCCAGCTTTTCTTCCTCCTAGATGGTTTGACTATCCAATGAAATGTAAAAGGAAGTGGTGTATGTGAGGTATAAGATGCGCTGTGTACTCTTCTTTCTTACTGGGTAAAATCGGATGTAATGGCTGGAGCGTCAGCCATGTTGGCAGGCACACATGGCAGAACAATCATGTGAAAATAGCTTGAATTCCTGACACTATGGAGCATCATACCAGCATTGGGTTTATTATCTCCAGACTTCTCGACAGCAAAAAAACCAAAACTACAAAAACCTTTTAACTTGTTTAAGCTTGTTTCAGGTTTCTGTTATTTGCAGCAAATCTGATCCTAATGTAATACTTCTTGCTCCGCTTGATGTTCTATTACATTTATTTCTATGTGACACAGTATGCGTTATCTGTGTCCCCCTGGCTGTAATAACGTAGGCTCCTGGAGAGGTAGGACTTTGTGTTTTTACTTTATTTGCTAGGCATTGATCAGGCTATAGAAACAATTAATCAAAAGCTGATGAATTAAACAGGAAATCTGCACTCCACGAAGATGTGCCATGTTTTTTCTCTAGGATTTACTGAGTACCCCCAGCACACTGCTGCTATGTAGAAACATGGGGGGTGCTTTCCTACTCTATGCCCCCTTCTTTGGCAGTGCTCCCCAGAGGCGAGACTAAGTGAGACAGATCTAAAAGATCAGGTTTGTACAAGGGAATCCCTCTCTCCAGCCTCCAGTGTTGGATCCGAGGTAATGAAGTTACAGACCATCAGGTACAGGTTATGAGCCAGACAGGACTAAACACTAGAGCATAGACGTCATGAGGAATTGCAGTCATAATTGGTGCCATGGAAACCCCAAACACACGTGTTGATGCTTTGGGAGAAGAACAAATGAACGTGCAGAGATATGAGTGCAGGTTGCACGCAGCTCATGTGCCCTGAAAGAAGGGGAGAGAAGCAAGGCAAGCTGCCCACTGTCTCTCCTATGATCTCCAGCTGACTTCCAGCACCTGGCTTCATGCAAGTTCCTTGCTTCTTCATGATAAATTCCCTTTTACCTAATCCACTCTGAGTAGGTTTGCGTTCGTTGTTTAGGAACAGTCCTGCTAAGACTTCTTACGTCTCTTTGGGGTACGTGCTCTTAAGGACACCTGTAAAGCTCTTCCCAGTCTGGTCCAGACCTGCCTTTCTGCCAATGTTTACCATTGCTTGCCGCCTTCTAAACTAAGCTGCATTCCCACAGACCCCTTTCATGGTTTAAAACAGCCATGCTGTTTGGTATCTTAGCATTTTTGTAAGCACCATTGTTTCTGCTGGAATGTTCTTCCTCTCTAATTTACCCATCCGGACCTAGCTCAAGTTTTCTTTCTGCTGAAAGGGCCCCCAGACCGTAGTAAATGCCCCTTCACCTTCAACACTCCCTTGAAGGTGCCTCTATTACAGAACTTACCCTAAGTTATTGCAATTTGTTGAAATACCCATTGGTGCTTCTCTTACCCGAGAAGGTGCTTTTGACACCATCTCTTCCTCCTCTTTGTGGCCTCCGCCCAGACCATTGTCCCCGTGTCAGATGCTCAGTCCTTCACTCAACATTTTTAAGTCTGTCTGTGATCAGCCTTTGCCTACTGAAAATGCCTCTCTGTACTCAACCACTCTAGTTCCCCAGACGTCCTTGAGTTTCCATCTATGGGTTTGGCTCATCCACTCTTTGCTAATGGCCCCCAAATCCACAGATTACTTCTCCCGAGCTACAACCATTTTTTAAAAAAACCTGCTTTCTTGGACTTCCCTGGTAGCCCAGTGGTTAAGAATCCGCCTGCCAGTGCAGGAGTCCCGGGTTAGAGCCCTGGTCTGCGAAGATCCCACATGCCACAGAGCGACTAAACCCATGCGCCCCAACTACTGAGCCTGTGCTCTAGAGCCTGCAAGCCACAACTACTGAGCCCGTGTGCCACAACTACTGAACCCGTGCACCTAGAACCCGTGCTCTGCAACGAGAGAATACACCGCAAGGAGAAGGCCGTGCACCGCAATGAAGAGAAGCCCCTGCTTGCCGCAACTAGAGAAAACCGACATGCAGCAACGAAGACCCAACGCAGCCAAAAATAAATTTAAAAAAAAAATCTGCTTTCTCGACATCCGAGCCTAAAAATTCTACAAGAATTTTAAATGTTCTTAGCAGAAAGTATCTCCACCACCACCACCCCACTCTTTTCCCTGAATCCTCTCAGTTTGCTGCTAAAAGACTTGACGTCACCCTTCCATCTTCCCTCAGCTTCATCCGTGCACACCCTACCCTATATATTATCCAGCTGGCTGGCGGGCTTCCTTTATTCCAGTTTCTTTTTTAGGAGATGCCTTTTGACTTCTCCTGTCTTCTGGTAGCAGGGACTTTGCTGAGCCCTTGACCTCCTCTCATCTGGACCGCTGTGCTGCCGCCCTACTTCAAATCCTCCCCACGCTGCTGCCAGTGCCACCTCGCTAAAACAGTCTGATTTCACTCTTCCCCCTCTGGAAAGCCTTCAGTGACTCCTCTTTTCTAAGCTTAAAATCACACTCTTCATGGGCTCCTAGGCCTTTCGCAGTCTGGCCCCACCTGCTCTGCAGCTGTACCAAGCACCATGTAAGTCGCTGGCTCTACACCCAAGCGCTGGCCTGACTTACAGCCACCTTCCAGCTGCCCTGCTAGCAGCAACCCTTCTGTAGACGCTAACGTCCGGCCACCTGTTTCTCCTGGACCCCGTTTCAGATATGACTCATGCTTTTGGCGGGACGCTGCAGTCGTGACTTT
Source organism: Monodon monoceros (assembly GCF_005190385.1). Classification (NCBI taxonomy): domain Eukaryota; kingdom Metazoa; phylum Chordata; class Mammalia; order Artiodactyla; family Monodontidae; genus Monodon; species Monodon monoceros. The sequence continues at coordinate 28,622,121 of NW_021703773.1, read as the reverse complement.
TCTAATTTTGTCTGTTAGTGAAATATTTAAACTTGACATATGGTGATAACTTTTCATTAGTTGTGTGTACATTTCAGTCTGTTACGGATAAACTATGCGGCAGCTTACAATGATGCCTGCAGAACAGAACGAGCAATAAAATGAGAACACTGAGGAGAGGGGGGTACCTGACTGCAAGACGAGGTTTGTGCCCTGCAGACCTCTTCGTGATGAGACGACAGCTTTATCCTGAAGTAGGCTCTCAGCTTTTGGAGCCAAGAGTACAGAGAAGTACAAGTCGTCTTTACGTTTAACACTAGAGAATGACAATAATAAATACGTAACAAGTAACACAGCAACAATTGCCCTTGATATACACAGTTTATGGTCACCAGGCACAGCACAGGGTGGTGACTGAGTAGAAGGCTCTTTAATGGTCTTGCCAAATCCAGGTGTATAGTAAGTCCCCTACAGACGAACCTTCAAGTTGCAAACTTTCAAAGATGCAAACGTGCCTGCTAGCCCCTGTATATCGGCTGTCATACTGTCCTACTGTACTTTTCAAGGTACTGTACTGTTAGATTAAAAGTGTTTTTATTTTTTGTTTGTTTTTTATGTATGTATTATTCATGTGAAAAGTATTATAAACCTATCACAGTACCGTATTATATAGCCAATTGTGTTAGTTGGGTACCTAGGTTAACGTTGTTGGACTTATAAACAAATTGGACTTACGAACACCCTCTCAGAACGGAACTCGTTTGTATGTAGGGGACTTACTAGGCATCTGAGCCAGCTGAACTGTGATTTACACATCGATAAGGTAGACAACCATTTTTCTTCTGCCACTGCCAGGAAGAGGAAACACACACACACACACACACACACACACACACACACACACACACACA
>NW_021703773.1:28514385-28621221 GCF_005190385.1 Monodon monoceros | reverse complement strand
ACACACACACACACACACACACACACACACACACACACACACACACAAGCAGCTTGGAAACATTATTTTTGGGTTAGAGGTAGTAGCAGAGATCCCTGATATCAGTTCTCCTCTTCTTTGTAGAACGAATCCAGAGTCAATCTGGGAAGATTGCCATGCAGCTAGATGGCTGCCTTTCCTAACTTCCACTTGTAGCCAAGTGTGGCCACGTTGACTACATTTTGGTCAATGAGACATGAGCATAGTTGTTGTGAGACCACTGGGAAATGGCCTTAGAAAAAAAGGGGTGTTTCCCTTCTCTCCCACTTATCTCTTCTGGGTGGTGGAATGAAAAAGTGATGGCTGGAGCTTGAAGAGCTACTTTGGGCCATGGGGCAGAGGAGTAAGATGGAAAGAGCTGGCATCTTGGAGCTTCTAGGGCCATTGCTGAGTGTGGGTGTGTATGAGAATTATAGCTAAAGCTAATCTTAACTGAGAAAAAGGGGATGTTGTTTGGAAGCTGGAGTCCATGGGCCCCAGTGGGTGACTGTGAAAGATTGCAGTCAATGGAGGGGGATGATTTGACATGTTTCCCACCTGGCACCTTGGAGGAGGTTGAGTCCTCAAAGTTAGAATTCTCTGAGAAGCTAAAAGAACCTTTTTAGTGAGAGACTTTATAAACGTTTGGGCTGAATCAGAGGTCTCTTGGTTCCTGCGAGATGGTGTCGCACATCTAGGGGAGAACCGCTATCTGAATCCTCGGAACAGTTAGATGGAGAGAGGCCAGAGTAAGTGCCCTTCACGCAGACGTTACTGCTCTCCTGGCGGGGACATCCTCATTCTACGGGTCAGTGCTTCTTTCCTTTTAATTGTGGTGTAGTAATTTATTATATGCATAGACTACAATTGATTTACCTATGGTGTGGACGGGCATTTGTGTTGAGTCCAGATTTGAACTGTCATGAATACAGTTGAACGGTCTTATACTTGCCCTCTGGCGGACATATACAATACCATCTTGTTCACTGTTTTCTGGCTGTTCTATAATTCCTTTGTTCCTTTCTTCTCTTGCCCTCTTTCTTTGTGATTTGATGATTTTCTGTAGTGGTATGCTTAGGTTCCTTTCTGTTCAGCTTTTGTGTATCTATTATGGATTTTTGTTTTGTGGTTACCATGAGGCTTATATAAAATATCGTATATCTATAATAGTATATTTTCCGCTAACAATCTAAGTTTGAATGCATACAAAAGCTCTACATTTTTACTCTAATCCATTTTCTTTTTGATATCACAATTTACATCTTATTTTATTGTGTATCCCTTAACAAGTTGTTTATAGTTATTTTTAAGACATTTTTGTCTTTTAACTCTTATTCTCACTTTGAGTAATTTACCCACTACCATTAAAACATTAGAGTATTCTGAATTTAACTATACATTTGCCTTTACCTGTGAGATTTATACTTTCATAGTAATTGGCACCTTTAATTGCAGCTTGAAGAAATCCATTTACCATTTCTTGTAAGGCAGGTCTAATGGTAATGAACTCCTTCAGCTTTTGCTTTTCTGGAAAACACTTTATCTCTCCATTTCTGAAGGACAGTTTTGCCAGGTGGAGTATTCTTGATTGGCAATATTTTTCTTTCAGCGCTTTACATACATCATGCTACTCACTTCTGGCCTGCAAAGTTTCTCCTGAAAACTCTGCTGATGGTCTTACGGAGGTCCCCTTATATGTAACACGTTGTTTTCCTGCTTTTAAGATTTCTCTCCTTGTCTTTAACTTTTGACATTTTAATTATAACGTGTCTCAGTATGAGTCTCTTTGGAGTCATCTTCTTTGGAACTCTAGAATTCCTGGATGTAGATGTCTGTTTCTTTTCCCAGTTTAGAGAAGTTTTCAGCCATTATTTCTCTGAATAATCTTTCTATCCCTTTCTCTCTTTGCTGCTGGTATCTCTGCAATGTAAATGTGGGTGCCCTTGGTGAAGTCCTGTAAGACTAAGCTGTCTTCATTGTTTTTCTTTTCTTTTTGCTCTTTGGACAAATTCTACTGCCCTTTCTTGGAGTTTGCTGACCGATGCTTCCTTTGCTTCATCTATTCTGCTATCGAACCCCTCTGTGGGATTTTTCAGTTCAGTTATTGAATTCTTCAATTCTGTGATTTCTGTTTGGTACTTTCTTGTATTTTCTATCTCTTTGTTGAAATTCTCACTTTATTCATGCATTTTTTTCCCTCCTGACCTCGGTGAGGACAATTTTGAACTGTTTACGAGGTAAATGACTTATCTGTTTCATGAAGGTCTGTGCTGGAGTTTTATCTTTTTGTTTGGAACATAGTCCTCTGTTTCTTCATCCTTCTTGACCATCTGTTGTAGTTTCTGTGCGTTAGATAAACAGCCACCTCTCTCAGTCTTGAGGGAGTGGTCTTGTGTAAGAAATGAAACTTATCCTTCCTCCCAACCCCACCTCTTGATTCCTTCATACCTGTGTGAGTGACCAAGCTTTCTTCTTTGTGTTTGGGGGCACGGGGCGGGGGCGTGGGAGGGCATTGTTTCTTTCTTGTTTCTGGCTCCCAGTACTTGAGGGTTTTTGAAGAACTGTAAGCGTCCCAAAGGAGAAGCCAGACCCTCAGGCAGCAGCTTTTAAAGAATGCAGATAGACCTCTTTAAGGGAAAGACCGGGAAGTGGGCCTTTCCGTCTCCTCCCTCTGGACTGAGCCCTGGGGAATACCCGGTTAAGAACTGCTTTGTCGTTTGTTACAGTCCTGTGGGACTGGTGAACAGTAAGCTCTCTTGGCCACCACAGCCAGGGGGCGTGACTCCAGGGTGGCAGCTGCGGAAGCCATGGCATCAGACATGTGCAAAAGCTCCTTTCAGGGAGACACTGGTGACCTGGATTCGGGAGAAGGAGAGTGGCAAGATGGTGCCGTCAGCCTCGCTGGTCTGCAGAGACGGTCCCATTCAGCCCCTACATGTGTCTTAAATAGAAGCCTGACCATCAGACTGCGGCTTTTAAGATACATAAATAGTCCTAGCTCATGGAAAGACCGTGAGATGGACGTGCCAGTCTGCGGCCTTTGTGCTGAGACTTGGGGGGGATCACCACTGAGTCCTGCGAGCCCATTGGTTTCCTATACGTTGTGGGTCTCGTGGGTGCAAGCCCCGTTGGCCTTCAGAGCTAGGTATTTGGGGGCTTGTCCCTTGGGTGGAAATTTAAAAGCTGGGCTGCGAAATTTTGAGTTCAGACTGAACCCACACTCCTTGGATGGGACTTGAACCCACCATCCCTGACTTAAGAGGGGACTCAAAACCACTGTCTTTTAATTAAAACCATTCACCTGGTCTGAAACCGCAGAACTCAACTCAGGACTTAATGAAGTCCAGGTTCTTCTGTCTCAGTGCAGAAAGAATTCACCAAGAGGCAAATTGACAGGCAACAGAAGTCATTTATTAGTATAGGATGCTTGTGAGAGATACAAGCGGGCAGGCAAGAGGGTACCGTCCTGAGAACTTAGTGGGCTACAGTTTTAGAATCGAAGGAAAAGTGGGGAGGGGGAAAAGACCACCTTCTTCCTTGTTCTTTGAGTCTTCCATCATTAACTCCTCCTACACTTTGGGTTGGGGAGTTTTTGACCCTATATGGCCCAACCGGGACTGTCATGGTGCTATGGAAATAATCAAAAAGGTGGTAACATATACTAAAATATGGTAAATCATCTCAGGTTTCAGTATAATGTCACCTTTCCCCTGTATTTTTATTTTTAGTGTGCATAGAGTGACCTCAACCAGCAGGGTGCAGGTGTCATTGCCTTGGTTTACAGTTTTGTTGTTTGTTTCTGTTGTTAAGCCTGCTTTCTTGAGTGATCATTAACTTACAGGGGTCTCCCAAAGTTCCCTTTCTACTTAGGATCCCCTCATGGGATTAAGTATTTAATCACCTACTTTGTCCCTTTACTCCATCCCTCTCAGAGCCCTTCACTCTTCAGAAAGGAGCTGGGAGTTGTGAGTTCCTCCTGAATGTATGTCACTGTGCGAGGGCATTTCTGGACTTCTTTCAGAGGGAATTCTTTTCATTTGTAGCTGTAGATTGTGTGTCCCCGGGAGAGAGTGAGTTCAGGAGTCTCCTACGTGACCATCTTGAACCAGAATCCATCTACGTTTAACTTTTCAAGGAAACTCCATATTGTCTTTCATAGCGGCCGTACCAATTTACATCCTCCAAAACAGTGCACGAGGGTTCCCTTTTCTCCACATCCTTACTAGCGTTTCTTATGCTTTATCTTTTTAAAGATAGTCACTCATGGAAATTCCCTGGCAGTCCAGTGGTTAGCAGTCTGCGCTTCCACTGCAGGGGCACAGGTTGGATTCCTGGTTGGGAAACTGAGATCCTGCATGCCGTGTGGTGAAGCCAAAAATGAAAACAAAAAATACAGTCATTCAGCAGGTCGAAGGTGATGTCTCATTCTGGTTTTGATTTGGAGACTTTAGGAATATGAATATATATATGCATATGTATATAAAATTATGTTATCAAATATAGAAAACTTAAATTATTTCTTTTCAATTCTTATGCCTTTCATTCCTTTTTTTTTTTCTTGTGGTACGAGGGCCTCTCACTGTTGTGGCCTCTCCCGTTGCGGAGCACAGGCTCCGGACGCGCAGGCTCAGCAGCCATGGCTCACGGGCCCAGCCGCTCCGCGGCATGTGGGATCTTCCCGGACCGGGGCACGAACCCGTGTCCCCTGCATCGGCAGGCGGACTCTCAACCACTGCGCCACCGGGGAAACCCTTTTATTCTTTTCTTTTTTACCTCATTACTCTGGTTAGGACTTTCGGTACTATGATGAACAGCAGTGGTAGGGGGTGAGCATCATTGTCGTGTTCCTGATCTTAGGGGAAAAGCTTTCGGCTTTCCATTGAGTATGGTGTTAGCTATGGGTTGTCATGTATGGTTTTATTATGTCGAGGTACATTCCCTCAATACCCACTTGTTGAGACTTGTTATTATAAACATATGTTGAATTTTGTCAATTGATTTTCTGCATCTATTAAAATGACCATATGATTTTTCTTCTGGTGCACAACAGTGATTTGGTATCTCTATACATTACAAAATCATCACCACAATAAATCTAGTTACCATCTGTCACCACACAGACATATTACATTATCATTGACTGTATCCTACAACTGTACATTACACCCCCATGACTCGTTTATTTTGTATCTCTAATCTCCCTCACTTATTTCATTCATCTCCCCTCTGGCAACCGCTTGTTTGTTCTGTGTATCTATGAGTCTGTTTCTGTTTTGTTATGTTTGTTTACTTGTGTTTTTAGATTCCACTTGTAAGTGAAATCATACAGTATTTGTCTTTCTGTCTCTGACTTATTTCACTTAACATAATACCATCGAGATCCAGTCATGTTGTTGCAAATGGCTTTTTATGGCTGAGTAATATCCCATTGTATATACATAAATATATATATCACATCTTCTTTATCCATTCATCTGCTGATGGACACTTCAGATTGTTTCTGTATCTGGGCTATCGTAAATAATGCTGCAATGAGCCTAACGGTGCATGTACCTTTTCAAATTAGTGTTTGCGTTTTTCTTTTTTTTCAGAAAAATACCCAGAAGTGGAATTGCTGGATCATATGGTAGTTCTATTTTTAATTTTTTAAGGAGCCTCCCTACTGTTTTCCATAGTGACTGCACCAATTTTACATTAATTTTGTAAATCATATTGATCATATAACTTTTATCCTTCATTTTTTTTAATGAAGTTGTATATCACCTTGATTTCACAGATATTGAACCATCATTGTATCCCTTGAGTAAATTACACAGACAATGGTGTATGATCCTTTTAATGTTGAGTTTGGTAATATTTTGTTGAGGATTTTACCAACTATGTTTATCAGGGATATTTGCCTGTAATTTGCTAGTGTCATCCTTGTCTGGTTTTGGTATCAGGGTGATGCTGGCCTTGAAGATGAACTTAGAAGTGTTCCCTCCTCTTCCATTTTTTGGATGAGTTTTAGAGGATTGATTGGTATTAATCCTCCTTTTAATGTTTGGTAGAATTCACCAGTAAAGGCTGAACTTTGTTTGGAGGTTTTGTTACTGATTGAATTCTCCTTACCAGTAATCTTCCTGTTCATGTTTTATATTTGTTTCTAATTCAGTCTTCGTAAGTCATATGTTTCTAGGAATTTCCCCATTTCTTCTAAATATCATATTTGTCGGTGTATAATGATTTTTATAGTAGTCTCTTAATCTTTTGCATTTTTATGTTATCAGTAGTAACATTTCCTCTCTCAGGTCTGTTTTTTTCATTTAAGTCCTCTCTATTTTTCTTGGTGAGTCCAGCTACTCATTTGTCAATTTTATCTTTTCAAGGAACCAGTTCTCAGTTTCATTGATCTTTTCTATTGTCTTTTAAAACACTGTTTTATTTATTTCCTCTCTGATCTTTGTTATTTCCTCCCTTATAACTTTGGCCTTTGTTTAATCTTCTTTTTGCCTTGTTCCTGAGGTATGAAGTTAATTTCAAATTGTTTCTTGACGTAGGTATTTTTGCTATGAACTTCCACCTTAGAACTTGTTTTGTTGCAACACAAAAGTTTCGAAATGCTGTATTTCTAATTTCATTTGTCCCAAGGTATTTTTTTATTCTTTTGATTTCTTCTTAGACCCACTGATTTTTCAAGGAGCTTGTTGTATAATCACATATTGTGAATTTTCCTGTTTCTTTCTGTAATTGATTTCTAGTTTTATACCATTGTAGTTAGACAAGATGCTTGATATGACATGTCTTCTTAAATGTATTAAGACTGGCTTGTCTCCAAACATATGATCTATCCTGGAGAATGTTCCATGTACGCTTGAGAAGAATGGGTATGCTGCTTTTGGATGGACTGTTCTGTATCTATCTGTTAAGTCTACTCTATTGTGTCAGTTAAGGCTAATGTTTACTTATTCTCCACTGATGAAAGTGGGGCATTAAACTCACCTACTATTATTGTGTTGCTGTCTGTTTCTCCCTTCTGGTCTGTTAATGTTTGCTTTATATATTTAGATGCTGCTCTGCTGGGTGCCTGAGTATTTACAGTTTTATCCTCTTGTTGGATTGACCCTTGTATTATTTTGTAATGCCCTTTTTTGTCTCTTATTACAGTCTTTATTTGAAAGTCTATTTTGTCTGATATAAGTATAGCTACTCCAGCTTTCTTTTGGTTTCCATTTGAATGGAATGTCTTTTTCTGTCCCTTCACTTTCAGCTTGTGTGTGTTCTTACATCTGAAGTGAGTCTCTTGTAGGCAGCAGAGTCTTGTTTTTTATTTTTAATCATTTTTAAAAATTTTTAATTAAATTTTAATTAAATTTTTAAATTAAATTTTTAATATTTTTTAATCACTCTTTTTCATTCTTCTTTTTGCTGCTCTGAGTTCCACTGCTCTTTGAGTTCACTGATCATTTTTTCTGCCTCATGTAGTTTGCTCTTAAACCCCTCTAGTGTATTTTTCAGGGCAGTTATTGTGTTCTTCAGCTCTTTGACATCTATTTGGTACTTTCTTATATTTTCTCTCTCTTTGCTGAAATTCTCATGGTGTTCATCCATTCTTCTCCTGAGTTTGGTGAGCACCTCTGTGACCATTACTTTGAACTCTTTATCAGGTAAATTACTTCTCTCCATTTCATAAAGGTTTTGTTTTTCTTTTAGTGAGATTTTATTATGTTCTTTTGCTTGGAACACACCCTGTGTTTCTTCATTATTTTCTTGACTCTGTTTTGGTTTCTGTGCATTAGATAAAACAGCTCCCTTTCCCAGTCTTGCAGGAGTGGCTTCATATAGATGATACACCTTGTCGTTCAACACTACCCTCACACTTGGTTGTCTCTCAGACCTTCTGAGTGTCCAACATTCTTTTATTTCTGATGGTTCACTCTATTTTATTTTTATTTGAGGCTATGCCAAGACCTGTCAGTGTCCCAGGATCTCAGTCAGCACCTAGATTCAGGCTGATTGTAAGCCAGACCCTCTGACAGCAGTTCTTTAAATATGCAATATATACAGTCCTATGGGACCACAACTCTGGCCACCAGTGCCAGATGAACTAGAAGTGTCCCCTGGGCAGCAGTCACAAAAGTCAGGGCTCTGGTCTGGGGGTACCAATGAGCTGTAGTGAGAGAGAGTGCACAGATGGCATGCACTGGTCTACATCCCCTGAAAACACATCTGCAGTCCGCTGGATGTGTGCTAAACTGGAAGCCTGCCCTGTATTCAGAAGCTCCAAGATAAGCAAATAGGCCTCTTTTAAAGAGAGACCAAGGATGTGTTTCAGTCTTGTTTTTATACAGCGCCCTGGTGGTGGTAGCATGCCAAGAACTTTCAGGTTGTTACAGTCCCATGGGACCCAGGATCACAAGGCTCCCTGGCCACCAGTGCCAAAAGATGCTGGGGCATCCTCGGGTAGCAGCTGCAAAGACTGAGGCACCAGATGTAAAAGCCAGGGCGCCATATTAGTGTAAATGCTTCTCTTTAGGAGATATCGGTATTCTGTAGCGCAGCAGAGAGAGTGTGAAGATAGCACCTGGTCTCTGGGAAGGATTATAGTTAGATGTGTGTTTAATTAATCTAATTCATCTATGATGATAAGCTAATAAACTTTCACAGAAAGACTGAGCTCCTGGGTCTGTTCACTCCTGCCGTGCCACAGAAGTGGTAGCCTTTAAAGAATCCTTTCTCTGTTGGTTACAGTTCTGTGGGACCCCTGAGTGTAAGCCCCATTGACAAATCAGAGCCAGGCAAAATAGAGATGTCCCATGGTGGCAGCTGCAAAAACTAGGCACCAGGCATAAAACCAGCCCACCAGATTCACGTAAAAGGTCCCCTCTGGGAGTAACTGTGCTCTGGAGTGCAAAGATGATACCACTGGGTGGAGCAGAGGGTGAGCAACACGATGGCATCTGCTGGGAAACAGAAATGAAAAAAAGAAAAAAGGCCTCCACCAGCTAGTGCACGAGGGAGGGTGATTGTGAAGATGGTGCCCACTGGCTAGAGTGAGTCAAAGAAAGAGTATAGAGATGGTGCCCCCAGGAAAGAAAAGCCTAGAGTTAAAAGACAATGGCACCCACAGCTGTAGCAAGGCAGAGGGAGAGCCAGAGATGGCACCCAAGAATCCTCTGTCCCCAGGCAGTCCCCAAGTGTACGTCAGATCAGAAGCCGGCCCTGGTCTGATGCTCCAAGACAAGCAGATGGGTCTCCCCAACACAAAGTCTGGGCACCCCTCGATCAGCCACTTCCACGCTGGGCCCTAGGGCACATGAGTCCAGGTGTGTATGCCCTTTAAGAGCTGTTTCTCAGGTTGTCTATAGCCTTGTTGGGGACACAAGCCCCATTGGTTTTGAAAGCTAGATGGTTTGGGGGCTTGCCTCTCAGGGGCAGGTCTTAAAAGTTGGAGTGCTGATGTGGGGTTTAAACCCTTCACTCCTCAGGGATTGCTGAGTTCCCTCCTGACCGTGGGTTTTGGCTCTGGAGGTGGGGCTTTATGGCGAGATGGTGTCCCAGCCCCTCTCACCTGCTTCAGGGTGGGCTGTCTCATTTGTCCAGTGTGTAGGAGTCACTCAGCCAGGTGTTAGGCTTTTTCAGAGGAAGTTGTTCAATAGGTAGCCATAGATTTTGTGTGTTTGTGAGAGGGGGTGAGTTCAGAATCCTCTTACGTCACCATCTTGAACTGGAACTGCCCAGATGATCTTTTTTACATGGAGATAATAAGATGTTCTACCAGCTTTGTGGATTTGAATGTCCCGTTCCTTCCCCAGGTTTGGGAAGTTCTCAGCTATTATTTCTTTAAATAAACTCTCTGCCCTCTTGTCCTTCTGGTACATCAGTTATTCTTAGATTTGCTTTTCTGATTGAATCCCGTCACTCTCATAGGGTTTCTTCACTTTAAAAAAAAATCTTAGTTCTCTTTTCTCTTTCAACTGAATCATTTCTAACTTCACATCCTCTGAGTCTCTCATTCTTTCTTCCATCTGATCTGTGCTCTTATCTATGCTGTCTAATGAATTCTTCTTCTCATTCATTGATTTCTTCGGCTCCAGAATTTGTTGGTTTATTTTTATAATTTTAATGTCTTTGGTAAAGATCTCCTTCTGTACATTTATTTTTGAGTTCATTGAATTGCATTTCTGAGTTTCTTGTAGCTTGTTGCATTTCTTTATGACAGCTATTTTGAATATCTGTTAGATCTCAATGTTCTGTGCCTTTGAGTTCGGTTGCTGTAGAATTATTTTCTTTTTATGATGCCATAATACCATGATTTTTCAAAATGTTTGATGAAATAGTACCTTTGCCTTCACATTGATGTAGCAAACACTTTTCTTCATTAAGGAATTATTTGTTTACTTTGGCTTTTGCAGTTCAGCATGCTGGCGCTATATGTATATAGTGTGTGTGTGGTGTCCAGAAAGTTCCATAGGCTTTCTTCACTCTTTTTTTCTTTTTGCTCTTCTGACTGAATAATTTTACATGACATATATTCAATATTTGAGTTTGATTCTTTGCGTGGTTGAATCTTCCTTTGAAGCTCGCTGTTGAGTTCTTCAGTCATTGAATTCTTCAGCTCTATAATTTCTGACTTTGTTTCTGTTTCATTGTTGAACTTCTCATTTTGTTCATGCATTGTTTAATTTCTTTTATTTGTGTGTCTCTGTGTTCTTGTATTTTACTAAACTAAGAAGATTATTTTGAGTTCTTAGGCAGTTCATAGATCTCAGTTTCTTCAGGGTCAGTTATGGGAGCTTTGTTAGTTTCATTTGGTGGTGTCATCGTTACCTGATTTTGTGTGTGTGTGATTTTTTTTTTTCGGTACGCAGGCCTCTCACTGTTGTGGCCTCTCCCGTTGCGGAGCACAGGCTCCGGACGCGCAGGCTCAGCGGTCATGGCTCACGGGCCCAGCCGCTCCGCGGCATGTGGGATCTTCCCGGACCGGGGCACGAACCCGCGTCCCCTGCATCGGCAGGCGGACTTGCAACCACTGTGCCACCAGGGAAGCCCGTGTGTGTGATTCTTGATTCCTTACATTGGTATCTAAGCATCTGAGTAAGCAGTCTCCTGTTCCAGACTTCACAGGTTCACTTTGGCAGAGACAGTTCTTCTCCAGTCCACTCTGCTTGGGTTCTTGAATGGGGCAGCTGAGCTGGTAGCATCCTTGGGCACATGGCGTTTGCTGCTGCGACCTATTTTTAGGTGAAGCTGCTGCCCGAGCTCTGAGGTCTGGGGGCCGGGGTGGGTGGGGCTGACTGAGAACCAGTAGATAGCACTGCTGGCTTGGTTCCCTGCCCACACACAGGGTGTGGATGGGCCCTGCAGTTGTCTGGATTCTCTGGTCAGGCTTCCCAGTTGGGTGGGTATGAATTAGCCTCACTGTTTGGGGGAGGGTGGTAGAATGGGCCCCAAGGCCAGTATGGCTCATTGTCTGGGGACTCAGATCCGGCAGAACCGCACACTGAGATGGGGCTGCCGACTTTGCAGACAGACAGAGCTGCTGGCAGCTCTCTGCTCATTTGCCACTTTAAGTGGGGCTGAAGGATGGGCGACTCAGCTTCCTGGGTGCACTGGCTAGGTTTCCTTATCAGGCAGGTCTGGGGACAGCAGCAAGCAATAAGTTGGGCTATGAATGAGCTTTCCTGCCTGGGGCGGGCCAGCAGAACAGGCCCCAAGACGGCAGTGTTAATGAACATGCTCTAGGGCTGGCAATGCTCATTGTTTAAAGTCTCAAATGAGGCAGAACTGTGCGCTGAGTTCCCTTGCCAGACAGGGCCACCATCTTGGCTTTGCTGCCCTGCAGAGCAGCTGGCCGGGCTCTCAGCTTGAGTATGATGGGTTACGTAGCTTCTCAGGTGCTCCAACCAGGCTTCCTGGTCGTGTGGGACAGGGAGTGTATACTTAGCTGTAGATGGGGCTATGAATTAAGTTTCCCTACCTGGGAAAGTCAGCAGAACAGCCTCCAAGGCTGGCAAGGCTAGCCATTTGGGGTCCTAAACCAGGCAGGACTGAAGTTCCCTGGTCAGACTGAGGCACCACTTGGGCTGTGTAAATGTGCGGAGCTGCTGGTACATACGACTACTTGGGCGCAGTGCGTAGGTACTCATTCTGTCAGGATCTGAGAGCCGGTTGCCATAAAGCCCCATCTCCTTCTGCCACAATCCGATCTGCAGTCACCAGGCCTCACAGGACTCCCCTTGAGAGGTGGGCGTGAACGGGCTTCCTGGGAAGCAACTCACAACACTGGGTGTCCAACTTGGGCTTTCTTTTTCCCACTGGGGAATCTGTAGGCCCAGGGATGCCGTCTCGGGGCAGTGCTGCAACGGCCTGGAGGAGGGGCGTCGTGGTCCGAATGTAGCTGCTCTTCTTACCCTTCTAACATGAGCCTTCTTGGTCTCCAAAATTTGTGTCGTTTCTTTTCCTATCTCTTTGTCAAACTTACTTTGTGCTTGTATTTTTAAAATTTAGATTGTTTATCTGTGTTATCTGTAGCTGTCTGAGCTTCATTCGATCAATTGTTTTGAACTCTTTATCAGGCAACTTGTGCAACTCCATGTGGTGGGGGGGCGGTCAGTCACTGGTAGTTTATTGTGTTTCTTTGGTGGTGTGTTTCCGTGACTCCTATGAGCCCTGTAGCCCTCCATGGGTATCTGCGCATTTGAAGAAGCAGTCACCTCTTCCAGACTTTATGGGCTGAGTTTAGTGAGGAAAGACCTTCTGCGGGTGGGGACGTGCTTTAGCATACTGTGGCCCTGTGTCGAGTGGTGCAGGGCACCAAGCGTGAGGGCACGTGACAGCGCTGAGTTGGGGGTGGGCATGGTGTTGCGCTGGCTCAGGCCACCAGGGTCCATGACTTCAGCTGGGGTTTTCAGTGATGCCTCCAGATCAGTGGTGTGGGATCAGGGCAGGTGACTTGTCATGGCAAGGGCTGCTGGCACACAGGCTGTGGTGAGGGCCAGGTCCAGCGGTGAGGCCTGGGGCCAGCTGGGGATGTGAAAGCCGTTGCAGGGGCCGGGGCTGTGAGTGTGCGCTCACACAGCTGGAGGAGCTGGGTGTAGGTGTGTGCGTGACGGTGAGAAGTGGTGACGGGAATCGGGGCTTGCTGCACGCAGGCACAAAGACGCAAGACTTAACTGGGCACACGTGGCAGGGTAGGCCAGTGACAGGATTGTCACTGGGGCTGGATTCAGGGGCCCAGGCAGCTGCTGGGACCCAGGCTGTGCCAGTGCTCACTTGAGGAGCTGCAGGGCTAGCCGTGGGTATCTGTGCCAGACGTCAGGGCGGCTGCTTGCAAACGGGAGACTGCAGGGCCTCGCCCCGTTCGTGCCAGTGGTGGTGCGGGCTGAGTCTGGGTGCCCCAGCAGCGGTGGGAGCCTGCGCTGTTGGTGTGCGCTCGTGCAGTTACAGGGCTGAGCTGCGGCTGCGTGCGCCGCTGTGAGGCAGCCGCAGGGGACTGGACTGCTGTTAAGCATGCACTCCGCCAGAGGCCGGGGCTGCCTGCTGGCTTGGAGCCTCGCACCCAGGGTGTCCCCCCGTGGTGCGAGCTGGGTCAGCTCAGGCAGCTGGAGTCTACACATGTGCACTGCTGTGAGGCCCTCAGCAGCGGACCCTGCAGAGGGTCCACTGCCGTTACGCTGGCCCCTGGTCTGCTCCGCGGTGAAAGCTACTGGGTTTTCTGCAGAGCACTGCAGCGGGGACTCCATCACTTACACCGCACGGCTGGTGATGGATACCCCTGCCCTTCTTCCCTGTTCCTGGCCGTCTCTAGACGTCTCAGCTATGCCAGTCTCTGGGTGGCGACACTGAAGCAGGTCCTTCATGAGGGGCCCTGAAAGGCGGGGAAGCTGGTCCCTGACCCAGCTCTCGAGGGGAAGCCTCTCCAGCCGGTGAGCTCCCTAGTGGCGCTGAGCAGCGACAGCCTGAGGGGTGGGACGATGCAGGCTAATGAAGCTATTCCTCTTACCCTTTTTGTGCCGTTATTCTCAGGGTCTTTGTTCCACTGTATTCATGAAGCTTCTTAAGTGAATCCCTGAACTCTCCCCGAGCGATGTTCATTTGCGGAGAACATCTAATTGTAGTTTGCTGTGGGAGGACAGAGACGGGGGTCTCCTACTCTGCCATCTTAGTGACGTCACTCATCACCAAGGATAATTTAGAATTGCGTTACTTAATTTCCATACATTCAGAAAATTTCTAGCTATTTTCTTTTGTTGATTTCAAACTTAATTATTGTCATGTAAATTTTTCTGTATGATAGTGATCTTTTGAATTTGTTGTGATTTGCTTTGTGGTGCAACACGTAATCTAATTAGATAAATGTTCCAAGTAATGGCAAAAATAACGTGTTTTCTTTGGTTGTTGGGTATCATGTTCTGTATATGTCAGTTAGGTTAACTAGGGTATCGGGTCAAATATTCTATATCCGTACTGATTCTTTTGTTTCCTCAATTCATGATTTACTAAGAGATGTGTCTTAAAATCTCCAATTATGGTTGCTGATGTATCTATTTCTTTTTTATTCTATTACTTTTTGCTTTATATCTCTTAAAGCTATAGTATTGGTTGCAGTCAAACTGTTTCATCTTCCCATTGAATTTACTCCTCTAATTACTGGGACATCTCTCTATCTCTAGAAATATTGATACTTCATCTGAGATTCATGAAGACCCAGCAGTTTTCTTTTGCTTCATGTTTGCTGATTTTCTTACCTTTTCAGTTCAATCTGTCTTTATATTTAGAGTATGTATGTCTCTCATAAATAGTACATAGTTGAGTCTTTAAAAAAAATTCCCTCTGACAATTCCCTTTTAATTGGAATGTTTAGTTTACCACCTTGCTATCTTTTTAGAAGAAAAATTTCCCATTTATTTGGAATCCTTGATGCTAGAAACAAATTGGGCTTTATAGCATGGATAAAAGGCTCAAGTACTTCCAACAGAAACACACACACACACACAAGTAGCTCTAAATCACAGTTAGAAAAATGAGCATCTATAATTTTAACTTTCAATTACCACTTAATACGTAATGGCATTGCTTTCAAATATGTGTGCCTAACAACCATGGGTTAATGTTATATCAGGACAGTGATAATGAGATTCTCTGATTCCCTGGTCTGTACCTGGGCTTGGGTGACTGTCAGTCTAAGTGACAATGTATCCTGTGACATATACAAATCAGTTATCACTTTCTGGATAGAAGATGTTTTCTATACTCTGAATTCACTGACAAATTAAAATAGTTAATATTAAGTCATGATATGTTCTTCTGCAGTGGATGGCTCAGATTACAAAGAAAGGTTTTCCTTTCATTCTCCCATTTGTCATTATTTATAGATTATTTACTACCTGCAGAGTCACCTGACATTCCTTTTAAAACCTTTTGCATTTGGACTTGGCTCAAAATAAGGCACAACTAAAGGATCATTCCTTGTCTCCCTCCCCTCCCCCAACGTAGGTAGATACCTTTGCCCCAAAGTACACTGGTGGAAATTGATTTTCTGCCACATACCATAAAATCACCAGAAAAACACAACATAAAGCAAACATTTACCGCCCGCAGGGGAGAATGAAGCTCAGTTATAAGATGGACGTCGGTAAAGTTCATGGTTTAGATTTCATTATAGGTTAATAAAGCGTTCATTATAGGTTAATAAAGCTCAAAATTAAATCATTCCGCTTAAAATCAATCACAGAGACTTATTCTACTTATTGCTCTGACTTCCTAACATGTTTAAAGTAGGACTTTACGTGCCTGTGGAGAATGTCTTCGGACCTGTGTGGGCTGAAGGTGGGAGGATATGCACAAGCTGTAAATGTAATTAGAACGAAGAATGCATTTTTTTCAAGGGAAAAATCTTTAACAACAACAACAAAACATAGTCACCAGTGCACAAACGATTACCTGAAAAAAGAAATAGTAGGGAATAAAAGATGGGATACATATAAAAGGCACTAGATTCATTGGTCCCCGGGTCATCCTGGAGACACACCACAGAGGAAATCTGGAGTCACCCTTTTATTTTTCATTCAGGTATAGTTGTCATAAAACCTTATACTATTTTCAGGTGTACAATATAATGATTTGATATTTGTATATATTGCAAAATGATCACCATGATAAGTCTAGTTAACACCTGTCACCATACAGTTAAAAAATTTTTTCTTTTGATGAGAACTTTTAAGAGCCGCTCTCAGCAACGTTCAAATATACATTATTATTAACAGTAGCCACCTTGCTGTATATTGCATCCCTACGACTTGTTTATTAGCTGTAAGCTTGTACCTTTTGACCACCTTCACCCATTTCTCCCAACCTCCAGCCTCACGCCCACCTCTGGCAACCACCAATCTATTTGCTGTCTCTGAGTTCAGTGTTTTGCCCACAGTCAGTGAGATCATATGGTATTTGCCTGATTTATCTCACTTAGCACATAATGCCCTCAAAGTCCATCCGTATTGTTGCAAATGGCAAGAGTTAATTCTTTTTTATGGCTGAATAACACTCCATTTTGTGTGTGTGTGTGTGTGTATGTATGTATATATGTGACATTTTTTTATTCATTCATCCGTCAGTGGACACTTAGATTGTTTCCATATCTTTGCTGTTATAAATAATGCTACAATGAATGTCAGGGTGCTTATATCTTTTCCAGTTAGTGATGTTTTCTTCAGATAAATATCCAGAGTTGCTGGATCATATGGTAGTTCAATTTTTAATTTTTTGAGGATCTTTCATGCTGTTCTCCACAGCGGCTGCACCAACTTACCTTCGCACTAACAGCTCACAAGTGGTCCCCTTTCTCCACTTCCTTGTCGACACTTGTTATCTCCTGTCTCTTGGATGATAGACATTCTAACAGACGTCAGACGATATCTTCTGGTGGTTTTGATTTGTATTTCCCTGATGATTATGATGTTTAAGATCTTTTCATTTACGTTTTGGCCATCAGTACATCTATAAGAAGAATGAGGCTCTGCCCATTTTTTTAATATATTAAAAAATAGGGCTTCCCTGGTGGTGCAGTGGTTGAGAGTCCACCTGCCGATGCAGGGGACACGGGTTCGTGCCCCGGTCCGGGAGGATCCCACGTGCCGCGGAGCGGCTGGGCCCGTGAGCCATGGCTGCTGAGCCTGCGCGTCCGGAGCCTGTGCTCCGCAACGGGAGAGGCCACAACGGTGAGAGGCCCGTGTACCGCAAAAAAAAAAAACAAACACGATAGTAATAGGGTTTTTATTTGCTATTGAGTTGTATGAGTTCTTAATATACCTTAGATATTAACCTTAGATAGTAATCTTATTGGCTATATAATTGGAAAATATTTTCTCCCATTCTTTGGAGTGCCTATTCTTTTTGTTTATATTTGTTTTCTTTGTCTTCTTTTGCTGTGAAGAAGCTTTTTAGTTTGAGGCGGTCCCTCTTGTTTATTTTTGCTTTTGTTGCCTTTGCTTTTGGTGTCAATTAAAAAAAATTATTAGCAAGACTGCCGTCAAGAAACTTATCCCCTATGTTTTCTTCTACAAGGTTTATGGTTTCAAGTCATTAATCCATTTTGAGTTAATCTTTTATTATTATTTATTTATTCATTTATTTTTGGCTGCGTTGGATCTTTGTTGCTGCGCGTGGGCTTCTCTAGTTGCAGCGAGCAGGGGCTACTCTTCATTGCGGTGTGCAGGCTTACATTCTGGTGGCTTCTCTTGTTGTGGAGCATGAGCTCTAGGCACGAGGGCTTCAGTAGTTGTGGCACACGGGCTTCAGTAGTTGTGGCTTGCGGGCTCTAGAGTGCAGGCTCAGTAGTTGTGGTGCACGGGCTTAGTTGCTCCGCGGCATGTGGGACCTTCCTGGACCAGGGCTCGAACCCATGTCCCCTGCGTTGGCAGGAGGATTCTTAACCACTGTGCCACCAGGGAAGTCCTTGAGTTAATTTTTGTGTTTAAAGTTTGTTTAAATTACTATTGAGTTTCATTCTTTTGCATGTGGCTGTCCAGTTTTCCCATTACTATTATTGAACAGACTGTCCTTTCCCCATTGTATACTCTTGGCTCCTTTGTCTTAAATTAATTGACCACAGATGCATGTGTTTATTTCTGGACTCTACATTCTGTTCCATTGATCTATGTGTCTATTTTTATGCCAATACAATGACTCTAGCTTTGTAATATAGTTTGGGACCAGGAAGTGTGATTCCTCTATCTTTGTTCTCCTTTCTCAAGACTGCTTTGGCTGTTTGGGGTCTTTTGTGGTTCTATACAAATTTTAGAATTGTTTGTTTCATTTCTGTGAAGTGCCTTTGTAATTTTGATAGGGATAGCATTATATCTGTTTATTGTTTTGAGTAGTATGGATATTCTAACAATATTCTTCCAATCCCTGAGTAAGGAATATCTTTCCATTGATTTGTGTCTTCAGTTTCTTTCATTAATATCTTATTTATCAGTGTCCAGGTCTTTCACAGCCTTGGTTAAATTTATTCCTAGGCATTTTATTTGATGCAATTATAAATGGAATTGTTTTCTTCTTTTCTGATAGTTATTTAGTGTATTGAAATGCAACAGATTTGTATATTGATTTTGTATTCTGCAGTTGTACTGAATTTGTTTATTCTAACAGTTATTTGGTGGAGTCTTTAGCGTTTTATATACACAACATCAGGTCACCCGCAATTAGTGACAATTTGGCTTCTTTCCAATTTGAATGACTTTATTTCCTTTTCTTACCTATTTTTTCTTGCTAGGACTCCCAACTATGTTGAATAAAAGTGGTAAGGGTGGACATCCCGACTTGTTCCTGGTCTTAGAGGGAAAGCTTTCAGCTTTTCGTTGTTCAGTATGATACAGTGGCTTTGTCATACGTGGCATCTCACATTGACTGATTTTTGTAGATGTTGAACCATCTTGACTCCCTGGAAGAAATCCCACTTGATCATTGTGTATGATCCTTTTAATGTTAATTCAGTTTGATAATATTTTGTTGATTTTTGCGTCTATGTTTCTCAAGAATGTTGGCCTGTAATTTTCTTTCCTAGTGGTGTCTCATCTGGTTTTGGTATCAAGGTAATGCTGGCCTCATAAAATGAGTTTGGAAGCATTCCCTCCTGCTAAATATTTCAGAAGAGACTGAGAAGGATTGGTGTTAATTCCTCTTTAAATGTTAGAATTCACCAGTGAAGCCGTTTGGGCCTTGACTTTTGTTTTTTGGGAGTTTTTTCGTTACTGATTGAATCTCCTAACTTGTAATTGGTCTGTTCAGATTTTCTATTCTTCATAATTCATAATTTTATATTTTCTCCAAATTCACATAATTTCTTCATGTTTCTAGGAATTTATGCATTTATTCTAAGTAGTCTGATTTATTGGCATTTAATGGTTAATAGTAGTCTCTTACAATCCTTTCTATTTCTTTGGTATTAGTTATAACGTTTCCTCTTTCATGTCTGATTTTGAGTCCCTTCTCTTGGTGAATCTTGCTAATGATTTGTCAATTTTGTTTATCTTTTCAAAGAATAAGTTCTTAGTTTCATTGATCTTTTCTATTGTCTTTTAAAAATTTATTTATGCCCTTTATTTCCTCCCTTCTCCTAATTTTGGGCTTTCTTTGTTATTCTTCTAGATCTTTGAGTTGTAAAGTTAAGTCATTTATTTGAGATTTCTTGTTCTTAGATATAAGCATTTACTGCTATAAACTTCCTCTTAAAACTGCTTCAGCATCATCCCATCAGTTTTAATATGATTTATTTCCGTTTTCATTTGTCTCAAGGTAGGTTTCAACTTCTCCTTTGTTTCTCCATTGACCCATTGGTTGTTTATAAGATGTGTAATCTCCACATATTTGTGAATTGTCCAATTTTCTTATTGTAATTTCTAGTTTTATACTGTTGTGGTCAGAAAAATATTTGATATGATTTCAGTCTACTTAAATTTGTTAAGACTTGTCTTGTGGCTGAACATGTGATCTATTCTGGGGAATGTTCTATATGCACTTGAATAATGTGTATTCTGTTGATTTTGGATGAAATGTTCTGTATATTTTTGTTTAAGTGTCTGGTCTAACATAGCATTTAAGGCCAGTGCTTTCTTATTGATTTTCTGTCTGGAAAATCTATCCATTAACGTTATGTGGAATATTAAAGTTCCTGACTATTATTGTATTGCTATTTCTCTCCTTATTTCTGTTAATATTTGCTTTATATATGTAGGTGCTCCTCTGTTGACTGCCTAAATATTTACAAATGTTATATCCCCTTGTTGGGTTGATCCCTTTATCATTATGCAGTGCTCTTCTTTATCTCTTATTACTGTCTGTTTTAATGTCTATTTTGTCTGACATGTGTAAAGCTACTCAGCTCTCTTTTGGTTTCCCTTTGCATGAAATACCTTTCCCCATCCCTTCACTCTCTCTCTCTGTGTATACACTTAAAACTAAAGTAAATCTCTTGATGGCAGCATATAGATGGGTCTTGTTTTTTAACCATTTAGCTACTCTTCTAAGAATTTACTCCATTTACATTTAAAGTAATTATTGATAGGTACTTTATCAGCATTTTGATTCTTTCCTGTCTGTTTTGTAATTCCTTGCTTTTGCTCTCGTCCTTCATGGTTGATGACCTTTAGTGGTATGCATTGATACTTATTATCTTTCGTGTATCTACTATAGGTTTTTGCTTGTGGTTATAATGAGGCTTACGTATAACAACTTACATTTTTAAGAGCCTATTTTAAGTTAATAACAACATATGTTTAAATGTATTCTATACTTCTATATTTATACCCCTCTCATTTTGTTTTTGATGTCACATTTTACGTTTTTACCTTGTGTACCCCATTAACAAATTATTTTTCTGCTTTTGTCTTTTAATCTTTGCACTAGGCTTACAAGTGATTAACCCACTACCTCTTTATGTACTTACAATTACCAGTGAGATTTATACATTCATGTGTTTTCTTGTTATTCTTTAATGCCCTTTCTTTTTAGCTTAAAGAAGTCCTTTAACATTTCTTGCAAGGCCAATCCAGTGATGTTCAACTCTTAACTTTTGCTTGTGTGGAAAACCCTTTCTCACCTTCAATTATGTGTGATTCCTTTGCTGGAAAGACTATTCTTGGTTGGAAGTTTTTTTCTTTCAGCACTTTGCAGGCCATAAGGGAGTGAATATATTCAAAGTTTCTTTTGAAAAATCTGCTTATAGTCCTATGGGCACTTCCTTGTGCCTAACAAGTTTTTCTTCTCTTACTACTTTTTTTTTTTTTTTAATTTATTTATTTATATTTTATTTTTGGCTGCTTTGGGTCTTCGCCGCTGCGTGCAGGCTTCCTCTAGTTGTGGCGAGCAGGAGCTACTTTTATATTTTATTTTTGGCTGCGTTGGGTCTTTGTTTCTGTGCGAGGGCTTTCTCCAGTTGCGGCGAGTGGGGGCCACTCTTCATCGCGGTGCGTGGGCCTCTCACTATCGTGGCCTCTCCTGTTGCGGAGCACAGGCTCCAGACGCGCAGGCTCAGTACTTGTGGCTCACGGGCATAGTTGCTCTGCGGCATGTGGGATCATCCCAGACCAGGGCTCGAACCCGCGTCCCCTGCATTGGCAGGCAGATTCTCAACCACTGCGCCACCAAGGAAGCCCTCTTACTACTTTTAATAGTCTCTCTTTTAACTTGTGACATTTTAATTACGATGTGTCTTTGTGTGGGTCTCCTCAGGTTCCTCTCAACTGCCATTCTCTAGACTTACTGGTTATGGATGTCTATTCCCTTTCCCAGGTTAGACAAGTTTTCAGCCATTACTTTTTCAAAACAGATTTCTGCCCCTTTTCCTCTCTTCTTCTACTGGGACCCCTGTAATAGGAATGTTAGTAAGCTTGATACTGTCCTGTATCTTCACTCTTATTCATTCTTTTTCCTTCTTTTTCCTGCTCTGATTGGGTGAGCTCCACTGCCTTGTCCTCAAGTTGACTGTTTTTTCTGCTTCATCTAGTTTGCTGTTGAACCCCTCTAAGGCATTTTTTCAGTTCATTTATTGTATTTTATTTATTTATTTATTTTTGGCTGTGTTGGGTCTTTGTTTCTGTGCAAGGGCTTTCTCTAGTTGTGGCAAGCGGGGGCCACTCTTCATCGAGGTGTACGGGCCTCTCACTATCACGGCCTTTCTTGTTGCAGAGCACAGGCTCCAGACGCGCAGGCTCAGTAGTTGTGGCTCACAGGCCTAGTTCCTCCGCGGCATGTGGGACCTTCCCAGACCAGGGCTCGAACCCGTGTCCCCTGCATTAGCAGGCAGACTGTCAACCACTGCGCCACCAGGGAAGCCCCATTTATTGTATTTTACATCTCTGTGACTTCTGTTTGGTACCTTCTTATATTTTCTCTCTGTGGAAGTTCTCACTCTATTCATCCAGTCTTCTCCCAAGTTTACTGAGCACCTTTATGACCAGGGCATTGAACTCTTTATCAAGGAAATTACTTATCTCCATTTCATTGAGTGGTTTTTTTTTCCTTCATGGTTTTATGTTCTTTTGTTTGGAACATACTCTTCTCTTTCTTCATTTTGCTTGACACTGTGCTTGTTTCTATGCATTCGATGAAAGACACCTCTCCCAGTTTTGAAGGAGTGTCCTCACGTAGGAGAGGAACCCTCTTGTTCAACCGTGTTCTACCTCTTGGTTGTCTCTCAGACCTTATTTATTGTTGAAGTGGTCTCTTTTATTTGTAATAGCTCCCACGTGTTGAGGGTGTGCAAAGACCTGTCCACGTCCCAGAGGGGAAGATCGCAGTCAGCACTTAGGTTCAGGCTGATGGGAAGCCAGACCCACAGGCAGCAGCTTTTCAAGTGGGCAGATATCCACAGTCCTGTGGGGCTGCTGGTGTTTGTGCTGTTGGTCCTCAGACCCAGGTGATCTGGAGGTGTCCCTTGGGCAGCAGTCGCAGAAATCAGGGCTCCAGAGGTGTGCATAAGCTCCATTCTAGGACATAGCGGTGGGCTGCAGCAAAGCAGAGGAGAAGCTCAAAGGTGACGTCCACCAACCTGTGGTCCCTGAGAGCTCCTCACAGGGCCCTGCATGTGTGTTAAAGCTAAAGCCTGCCCTTCAGTCCGAAGCTCCAGAATAAGCGAATAAGCCTCTTTCACAGAAAGCTTGGGAGTGTGTTTCAGTCTACTGCTGTCTGTGCATTGCCCTCAGGGTGGTCACCAGCCCAGAACTGTCTCTCCAACTGTTACAGTCTCACGGGAGCCGGGAGCAAACCTCCCTGACCACCAGGACCAGGAGATCGAGGGACATTCCCTGGGGGGCAGCTGCAGAAACTGGGGCATCAGAAACCTGTAATAGCTCCCCTTTGAGAGATACTGGTGCTCTGGAGCATGGTAGAGAGAGTGAGAAGACAGTGCCACCGCCTGAGGTCTCTTGAAAGGGTCACAGTCAGCCTTAGATGTGTGTTTAACTAGAAGCCAGCACCTCAGGCTGCAGCTGCGATGGTGAACTAATTGGTCCCTTTCACAGAAAGATTGAACTCCTGGGTCTGTGTCCTCTTGCTGTGCCCTGAGCCTGGTAGCTGTTTAAGAACTCTTTCCCCATCAGTTACGCCCTGTGGGACCTGCAGGCACGAGCCCCTTGGCCACAGGGGCCAGGTGATGTCCAGGTGTCCCCTGGTGGTAGCTACAAAAATCGTGCTCCTTTCAGGGAGACACAAAGTTGGAGTGGGGCAGAGGGGAGAGCATGAAGATTGCATCACTGGCCCCATTTCCCAAGAGCAACTCCATAGGCCCCTAAATGTGTGCCTAACCAGAATCCTGCCCCCAGCCCAAAGCTCCTAGACAAACAAATAGGCCTCTTTCTCAGAAAGACGAGGGGTGCATTTCAGTCTGCTGCCCGTGCAGTGCCCTTGGGGGCGGTAGTCTGCCAAGAACTGTCTCCCTGACTGTCACAGTCCACTGGGTGCCAGGAATGTGAGGCCCCCTGACCTCCCTAGCCAGGTAGTCGAGGTGCTTCTCCTTAGTGGCAGCCACAGAAGCTGTAGCACCAGACATGAAAATCAGGGCCACAGATGTGGGTGACAGTTCCCCTCCGACCCCTGGGGACATACCTGTGCTCTGGAGCGCTGCACAGGGAGAAGGGAACAGGTGGTGCCCGATGCCTCAGGCAAGGTGGAGGGGGTCTTGATGCTTGCTGCCAATGCGGGGGAAGCAAAAACAAAGGCCTGGAGTTTAAAAAAAAAAAAAAAGGAGCATGCTGGAGCTTGGCAGAGGGGAACATTAGGTGTGGGGGGAAAAAACAGATGGCAGGGGTAGGTGGTCCCTAGCAGCCTCTGTCCCCGGTGAGTATCCCTGCAGGCCTCTAGGTATATGTTAAGTTGGAAGCCTGCCACTTGGGCCGGTGCTTTAAGACTAGACAATGAAGGCTTCCCTGGTGGCGCAGTGGATGACAGTCCGCCTGCCGATGCAGGGGACACGGGTTCGTGTCCCGGTCCGGGAAGATCCCACGTGCCGCGGAGCGGCTGGGCCCGTGAGCCATGGCCGCTGAGCCTGCGCGTCTGGAGCCTGTGCTCTGCAACGGGAGAGGCCACAACAGGGAGAGGCCCGCGTACCGCAAAAAAAAAAAAAAAAAAAAAAAAGACTAGCCAATGAGCTTCTTTCACGTGAAGTCTGGGTGTGATTAGCTGCTTCTGTGCTGAGCCCTTTGGCAGGTGAGTCGGAGCGGGTGAGGGCCGTTTCTCAGGTTGCTATAGCCTGTGGGTCTCAGGCACAGAAGCCCCTTTGGTTTTCAAAGCTGGATATTCAGGGGCTTCTCGGGAGCAGCTCTTAAAAGTTGGAACACTTGATGTGAGGATGAAACCCTCTGTTCCACAAGGAGAAGCTCAGGGTTGTGAGTTTCCTCCCGGCCTGGTGGTTTTGTGGTAACTGTGTCCCTCCTACTAGTTTCATTGTGGTTTTCTTTTCATTTGCTTAATGTGTAGTCATCGCTCAGCTACTTTCTAGGGGTTTTTTTTTTTAACAGAAAAAATTGTTCCATGTGTAGCTGTAGGTTCAGTGTGTCTGTGGGAGGAGTGGGGTTCAGAATCCCCCTACATTGCCATCTTGAACCAAAAATGTTTCCCTGGATACCGGGTGATGCCATTCAGGTCCAAGTTTGTACCTGAAAGTTGTGCCCCACGGCCACCGCCATGAGGCTGCAGATGCAGACAGGTTTGTCTCCCAACTCCACAACCAGTCTTCTTCTTCTTCTTTTTTTTTTTTTCTAGTAAACATGTGGATCATCAAACCTCTACTAGGTGATTTTGAAGCTCTTTAACTTCCCTTTGCAGTGGCACCAGAATTGGGGAGAAGATTCTAGGAAGAGTATTGCCTTTGCCAGCAAAGAGCATTTAAACTGTGCTTTTGAGAAAGATTTTTTTTGTCACCGTGCTTCACGTTGGCTCTGCACCCCCAGCGCTGACGGGGTCCCTCATGGCCCCGTGATTGTATCTGAGCATCCGTGCTGCCCTGGCAGGGGAGGTAGCCTAGACTGCAACGTCTTGAACTTACTGTATCTCTAGCTGGGCTAGAGGATGAGCTTAATGCAAAGGATACAACTCAGGGGCACCCATAAGGAAGCGAAGAATGAAACCAGGTATGGGGGAAGGAGTGTGGAGCTAGCACTTCCTTTCTAGGGGCACCACCCAAAAGATCTTGCTAGTTTTTCAGCATTAAAGTTTTTATATTGAGTTATAATATGCATACAGAAAAGTACACATGTCATAAACATACAGCTGGAAAGTTTTTATAAACTAACCAATTCCATGTAATCAATACCCAGATAACAAGGCAGAATTAGCAGCACCCAGCCCCTCTTATTCACTGCCTCCACCCAATAACCACTATCCTAACTTCTAACATTATAGATTAGCTTTTTAAAGTTATTTTTTCAACTTATTTAAACTAAAAAAAGAAAACATTTCTGCCATCCCCACCTCTAGCAACTACCAATCTGTTCTCGGTATCTGTGAGCTTTATTTTATTTTATTTTTTAAGACTTCACATGTGAGAGAGCTCTTTCTGTATTTGCCTTTCCCTGAGTCTATATCACTTAGCATAATGCCCTCGAGGTCTATCCATATTGTTGCAAATGGCAAGGTTTCATTCTTTTTTATGGCTGAACAATATTCCATTGTGTGTATGTATACCACATCTCTTTTATCCATCTATCTGTTGTGATACTGGGTGGACACTTTGTTTCCATATCTGGCTATTGTAAATAATGCTGCAGTGAACATGGGGGTCCATATATATTTTTGAGTTAGTATTTTCATTTTCTTTGGATAAATATCCAGAAGTAAATGGCTGGATCATACGGTAGTTTTAATTTTAAGTTTTTGAGGCCCTTCCATACTGTTTTCCATAGTGGCTGCACCAATATACACACCCACCAGTAGAGGGCGCAAGGGCTCCCTTTCCTCCACACCCTCACCAACACTTGTTGTTTTTGTCTTTTTCATAATGGGCATTCTGATAGGTGTGAGATGATACCTCATTGTGGTTTTCATTTGTATTTCCTTGATAATTAGTAATATTTAGCATCTTTCCTTTTTTTTTTTTTTTTTTTGCGGTACGCGGGCCTCTCACTGTTGTGGCCTCTCCCGTTGCAGAGCACAGGCTCCGGACGCACAGGCTCAGTGGCCATGGCTCACGGGCCCAGCCGCTCCTCAGCATGTGGGATCTTCCCAGACCCGGGCACGAACCTGTGTCCCCTGCATCGACAGGCAGACTCTCAACCACTGCGCCACCAGGGAAGCCCTATTGAGCATCTTTTCATGTACCTGTTGGCCATCTTTATATCTTCTTTGGAAAAATGTCTGTTCAGATCCTCTGCTCATCTTTAAATCATTGTCTGTTTTTTGCTATTAAGTTCTATCAGTTCTTCATATATTTTGTATCTTAGCCCCTAGTCAGATATATGATTTGCAAATATTTTATCCAATTAAGTAGGTTGGCATTTCATTTTGTTAATGGTTTTCATTTCTGTGCAGAAGCTTTTTAAATTGAAGAATCATAACCAAGATCTATGGCAAGGAGCTTATCATCCATGTTTTCTTCTAGGAGTTTTATGGTTTTAGGTCTTACATTCAGTCTTTTATCAATTTTGAGTTCATTTTTGTGTCTAATGTAAGATAGTGGTTAAAGTTCATTCTTTTGCATGTGGCTGACCAATTTTCTCAACATAATTTACTGAAGAGACTGTTCTTTTCCTGTTGTGTATTCCTGGCTCCTTTGTCATAAATTAATTGACCATATATGTGTGAGTTGATTTCTGGGCTACTCTTTTAACTACTATATAACTACTAATACCTACTATTACTATATATAACTACTATATAACTGTATGACTACTAATACTTACTCTTTTAACTACTATAGCCCTGTAATATAGTTTGGGAGCATGATGGCTCCAATTTTCTTCTTTCTCAAGATTGCTTGGCTATTCAGGGTCTTTTATGGTTCCATACCAGTTTTAGGATTGTTCTATTTCTGCAAAAATGCCATTGGAATTTTGATAGGAACTGCATTGAATCTGTAGATTGCTTTGCAGAGTATGGACATTCTAACAATATTGATTCTTCCATTCCATGGACGTGGAAGTGTCCATTTATCTGTGTCATCTTCAATTTATTTAATGTCTTGTTTTCAATATGTAGATCATTCACCTCCTTGGTTAAATTTATTTCTAAGTATTTTCTTCTTCTTCTCTCTTTTTTTTTTTTTTTGCGGTACGTGGGCCTCTCACTGCTGTGGCCTCTCCCGTTGCAGAGCACAGGCTCCAGACGCACAGGCTCAGCGGCCATGGCTCACGGGCCCAGCCGCTCCGCGGCATGTGGGATCTTTCCGGACCAGGGCACAAACCCGTGTCCCCTGCATGGGCAGGCAGACTGTCAACCACTGCGCCACCAGGGAAGCCCAGTATTTTATTCTTTTGATGCAACTGTAAATGGGATTTTTTTTCTTAATTTCCATTTCTGGTATTTGTTATTAGTGTATAGAAAAAACAACAAATTTTTGTGTATTTTGTAACCCACAACTTTACTGAATTTTTTAGTTCTAATAGTTTTTTGATGGAGCCTTTGGATTTTCTATATATAATATGTCATCTGCAAATAATGAAGTTTAGTTTCTCCTTTCCAATTTGGATTTCTTTCACTTTTTCCTTACCTAATTGCTGTTGCTGGGACTTCCAATACAGTGTTGAATAAAAGTGGCAGGAATGGGTATTCTTGTCTTGTTCCTGATCTTACAGGAAAAGCTGTAAAGTGTTTTTGTATTGGGTATGCTATTAGCTCTAAGCTTGTCATACATGGCTTTTGTTATGTTAAGGTATGTTCCCTCTACATTCACTTGGCTGAGGATTTTTATCATGAACTGACTGTATTTTTTCAAATGCTTTTTCTGCATCTATTAAGAACATATGTTTTTCTTTTCCCTTCATTTTGTTAATGTGGTGTATCAGATTGACTCGGTTGTGGATATTACACCATCCTTAAAACTCTGGAATAAATCTCACTTGATAATGTGTATGATCTTATTGTATTGTTGAATTCAGTTTGGTAATATTTAGTTCAGGATTTTTACGTCTATGTTCACCAGGGTCATTGGCCTGTAATTTTCTTTTCTTGTGTCGTCCTTGTCTGGTTTTGGTATCAGGGTAATGCTCGCTTTATAAAATGAGCTTGGGAGAGTTCCCTCTTCTTTTTTTTGGGAAGAGTTTGAGAAGGATTGATATTCTTTGAGTATTTGGTAGAATTCACCATTAAAGCCATCTGGTTTTGAACTTTTGACCGTTGGGAAGTTTTTGATTACTGATTCAATCTCCTCGTTAGTAATTGGTCTGTTCATATTTTCTATCTCATTTCATGATTTAATCTTTGTAGGTTGTATACCATAGGAATTTATCCATTTATTCTAGGTTGTCTAATTTGTTGGCATATACAGTAGTTGTTCACAGTAATCTCTTATGATCGTCTGTATTTCTGTGTTACTTGTAATTTCTTTTATTTCTGATTTCATTCATTTATGCTCTTTCTTTTTTCTTGATGAGTCTGGCTTAAAGGTTTGTCTATTACCTTTTCAAAGAACCAGCTCTTAGTTTCATCGATCTTTTCTATTGTTTTTTAGTCTCTATTTTTGCTCTGATCTGAAAGTGAGTTTCGTTAGCAGCATACAGATGGGTCTTGTTTTTTTTATTTGTTTGTTTTGTTTTTTAGTCCATTTAGCCACTCTTTTTTTTGTGTGTGTGGTATGCGGGCCTCTCACTGCTGTGGCCTCTCCCGTTGCGGAGCACAGGCTCCGGACGCGCAGGCTCAGCGGCCATGGCTCACGGGCCCAGACACTCCGTGGCATGTGGGATCTTCCTGGACCGGGGCATGAACCCGCGTCCCCTGCATCGGCAGGCGGACTCTGAACCACTGCGCCACCAGGGAAGCCCCCACTTTTTCTTTTGATTGGAGCATTTAGTCCATTTACATTTAAAGTAAGTATTGATAGGTATATGCTTATTGCTATTTTATTGTTTTCTGGGTGTTTTTGTAGTTTCTCTCTGTTCCTTCTTTCTTGCTCTATTCTTTTGTGGTTTGAAAACTTTCTTTATTGGTATTCTTATATTCCTCTCCCGTTATCTTTTGTATATCTACTGTAGGATTTTGCTTTGTGATGACCATCAAGCTTCCATATAATAACCTATATTTATAAGTCTGTTTTTTAGCCGATAACAAGTTTGAATGTACTCTTAAGTTCTACATTGTTACTCTTCCTCTCCCACGTTTTATGTTTCTGATTCACATTTTACATCTTTTTGTCTTGTGTATCCCTTAACTAATTATTGTAGTTATAGTTATCTTTACAAGTTTTGCCCTTATCTTTATACTAGCTTCACAGGTGATTAATTCACTACATTTACTATATATTTACCTTTACCAGTGAGATTTATACTTTCATATGTTTTCTTGTTACTAATTAGTGCCTTTACTTTTTCCCTTAAAGAATTCCCTTTAACGTTTCTTGTAAGGGCAATTTAGTGGTGATGACTCTTTTAACTTTTGTCAAGAAAACTCTATCTCACCTTTAATTCTAAATGATAACTTTGCTGGATAGGGTATTCTTGGTTTGGGAGTTTTTTTCTTTTCAGCACTTTGAATATATTGTGCTATTTCTTCCCATTCTGCAGAGTTTCTGCTTGGGGATTTCTTTGTATATAACAAGTTGTTTTTCTCTTTTTGCTTTATTTGAATTTCACCAGTTTTTCCAGTAATGTCCTTTTTCTGTTCCACAATCCAATCCAGAGTACCACATTGCATTTGCCTGCCCTTTTTTTTTAATTAACCAAATTTTCCCAATTTTTCTCTATTAGCTTCTAGTTACATAGTCTCATAATTATTTTTGAATGTTTAGCTTTGAACAAAGTAACTTATACTTTCTGGAATGAGCTAGTTCCTTATCTGTGGATAACAGATTAAGTTGCCTTATTATTTTTACCTAATATAATTTTTTTTACCTAATAATTATTTTTACCTAATAATATTATTATTACCTAAAAACCAGTTACAAGTTGGGAGGTACCTACTAAAAATGACAAGTTTTGTTTTAGGATAATTGACCTCTGTCTCTGTTTCTAATGGTAGTTAGGTTGCAGGGCCAGTTATCTATTTGGAGTCTCCTTGTGTGTGATATAAACAACGTCATCTGCATGTCGGGAATATGCATCCTCCTATTTTGTATGTTAGAAGGAGAAACACTAAGCTACACTACATAACCTGGGCTTCCCATTCCTCCCCACTCTTATACTTTATTTGCATTTGGCTTATGTGTTTGTGTACATGCTCGATCAAGAATATTCTTCACGCAGATTTAAATTTGGCTTCATATATTTCTGTTTATCTCAGCAGATAAAATTGACTTTATTTTTCTCTTCTTGAGAGTGACACACCCTATCAGAGCTTTTGTCCTTTTAAAAATTTTATTTATTTATTTGTTTAGGCTGCTTTAGGTCTTCATTGCTGCGCACAGGCTTTCTCTAGTTGCGGCGAGCAGGGGCTACTCTTCTTTGAGGCGCACGGGCTTCTGATTGAGGTGGCTTCTCTTGTTGCTGAGCACGGGCTGTAGGCCCGCGGGCTTCAGTAGCTGTGGCTCACGGGCTCTAGAGCGCAGGCTCAGTAGTTGTGGTGCAGGGACTTAGTTGCTCCGAGGCATGTGGGATCTTCTTGGACCATGGATCGAGCCCGTGTCCCCTGCACTGGCAGGTGATTCTTAACCACTGTGCCACCAGGGAAGTCCCTAAAATGGACTTTAGAGTGAGCACTCTGATTTCTTTCTCTGCAGCTTAACTTCAATTTTATTATAGCTCATCCAGTAGGACAAAAATCACACTTAGACTTGATTACCAGTTATTATTAACTTGCAAACAAAAAAGTATAAATTTAAAGGTCGTTCCATTAGTCAGATCACTAGAGCATGGAAGGTTTCTCCCCAGCTTTCCTCATAAGTTACTGGACATCGTTCAGTTTATCACTGGTGTTGCTAGTGCCATTTCTCCCTCCTCACCTCCCCGACTGATCTCTTTTTCTGTATGTCTGTAATCCAATAATAATGATCACATTGGCTAGAAATGGTGACCATATTGTTAGATTCAGTGTTTAAGGCCTTTCATGTTTTAAAACAAATATTGAAAATCATTTAAATTATTTTTTAAAGTGTTTTCCTATAAATAGCTTCAAAATTTCTGGAAGAAGTAAGACTGTTAAGATTCAACCATACCATTTCTTGAATCGGTACTATTCGAATAATTTACGGGATTTAAACACATCGTTCTTTTTCTGTTGAAAGATACGTATTTTGGAAATGTTCCTTTCCCCCCCTCCCTTTCATTTTGTAACGAAAACACTACCACTGGAGACAGGCCATTTGAACGACCTACAGCTATGTGTGGCTAAACATCAGTCACTCTTCTGTTCTACTAAAGAATCCCCATGATAATTCCCCTTGTCACCTGCCAAGGGATGTCAGCAGCCATCCTGTGTAATGTTACTTCTTCTGTACTGATGACCCTCGATATGGGTCACTGGCCTTGACCTGTGACCATTTTGTTATCCGGCATCTGAGTGTCTTTCTGAAGCTTCATTTGAACAAGCACTGACACGTCATAGAACAGTTAGAAAGGACATCTCCCATTGTCTCTGGCTTTCAGACCTTTCATTAGGCATTGTTCAGAGTGGACAGTAGGCTTCCTCTCTTTCTTTATTTTCTATACCTCACACTATTACTGTTTCTCTTATCAAAACCTAAAGCCCAGATTTTTTAATGATTGTTTTTCTCTTTTTTGGAAATCCATGCCAATTTCTATTGTTTACCGAACAGTATATTACTTTCAGGTTTGCCTTCTCTGCCAAGAGCTTTGTTTATTATTTAATATTACAACGGCAAAATTCCTCTACTTATATCTTTCAAAACCCTGGTATGTCTACAGAGTTTTTATCATTAATCTCCTGTCTTAAGCAAAAGATCCATCATTCTTATACCATTATCTCATATTTAGTCACCCTATACATGTTCTTGGTTAACTTCTTTTTTCTTAATCATTTCAATATTTTCTTACTCATTCTTCTTTGCCCAATATTATTTAATTCAAAACCTATTTTGATCTCACCATGTACCACACTGGATCAGGCACATCACATCACATTGGAGAAGAGACACAGTCCATGCCTTCCTGGAGCTGACAGCCCAGTAAGAGAGATAGATGAGACTTACTTTTTTCATTTAACAAACATTTGTTACTCCTTAACTCTCTAGTTGATTGTAGCTAACATCTCTAAAAAGGATACAAATAGCAACTACCTGAGGACTGAAAAGTAAACAACAGCAGGCACATTGAAGGGGAAATAAGAATTTGAAAAATGACCAGTACCAGTGAGTGTCCAGGAGTGTTTTTCTTTTATCTCCTGACTTTCACCTGAGCGCAGTCCGAGTTGCAGAACTACACAGCAGGTGCAGACAGCAAAACCTCCAAGAGAAACCCTATTTTTCTGGCCAGAGAACTAAGAAAAGGGGACCCTGTGAGCTGAAGTGGGCAGGGGGAATGGGGAAGCTGTTTTCTTTTTCGCCTTTTTTCTCTCTCGGCTCAGCCATAAAGCTAACTCATCTTGCAGAGACACCTAAAATCCCAAGGGAAAACTATCTTTATGGTCAGAGGAACTGGGGAAAGAGGCCCTGGAGAGTCAGACTTTGTCAGGGAAATCCCAGAGAGAAGTGAGTTTGCGAAGGTCATCCCCTAAGTCTGTGTAGGAATCTGCACAAGCCCCATGCTCATCTGGGGAAAGAGGCCCTGGAGAGTCAGACTTTGTCAGGGAAATCCCAGAGAGAAGTGAATGCACAGAACAGACCCAGTGAAGAATAGAAAAGCTTGGGAAACTGAACCAAGATAGAAAACACTGCCCACTGAAGGCAAAAAGGACTCGCAGTCTCAACCTGACCAGGCTGACGGCCCGCTAAAACAGACAACACAAAATGAGCATTCGCAAAGCACTCAAACAGGACCCAAGTCTCATATCACAAATACTTAATGTCTAAGATATAAGGCAGAATTACTTAATACAAAAAACTAAGGAAAGTATGACCTCCTCAAGGGAAAAGACAATCAAATGCCAACAGTGAGATGACTCAGATGTTGGAATCTGTGGACAGTGTCTTTAAGTGGCTAATTATAAGCATGCTTGAGATAAACAAAAGGTACAAATAAGTTCTCAACAGAGAGAGAAAATCTATTTTTAAAAAGAACAAGATGAATATTTTAGGACTGAAAAATACAATGTAATACAAATTTTTAAAAAATTTACTGTATGGGCTCAATAGAATGGACACATTGGAAAGAGACACACTAGAAAATAATTAATTGAAAAAATCTAATCTGAAGTACACAGCAAACAGAGATTTAAAACAAAATTAACAGAGCCTCAGGGACCTGTGGGGACAATATCGAAATAATATTTAACATTTATATCATTGGAGTCTCAGAAGGAGAAGAAAAAGATTGGTGCAGAAAAGATATTTAGAAAAAACTTGGCATGCTTAAAACTTACCAAATTTGAGGGAAAACATAAACCTCAGTGAACCTCGATCAGGAAAAACTTGAAGAAAACCATGCCAAGACACATCATAACCAAACTGCAAAAAGAAGAAGGATGGAGTGGAAAGCAGGTAAAGGAGAAGACGAAGGGGAGAAGAAGACTTAAAAGGAGGAGAGACAGACTGAGAGGAGAGACACAGGAAGAGAGAAGAAGAAAAAATGAAAAACTATGAAAGCAGTAGATAGAAACACATTACATATAGATAAAAATTACATATGATGGAAGATTTCTCATCTGAAACCATGGTGGCATGAAGACTGTCAAACATCTTTAAAGTGCTGAAAGAAAAAAAAAAGCTATCAATCCAGAATTCTATATGTACCAAAAATGTCCTTTGGAAATACAAAATACATTTTCAAATGAAAAAAGCTAGGAGCTATTGGCACCAGCACTTCTGCTCTAAAAGAAATGCTAAAGGAAGTTCTCCTGGCTAAGGGAAACTTGAAACTTAAGGAATGAAGGAATAGCAAGAGAAATTATAAATATCTGGATAAAGTATTTTTTTCTTTAAGCTCCTTAAAATGTGTGTGATGGAAAGCAAGCAAACACTATAACATTGTTTAGTGAGGCTGCCAATGTACATAGTTGTGATACATATGCCAGTAATATAAAAGGGATGAAGCTAAAGGGACTGATAAGCTTGTAAGCCCTCTATGTCTTGCTTAAAAAGAGAAATTAAC
The DNA here is from genome assembly GCF_005190385.1 of Monodon monoceros. Lineage (NCBI taxonomy): Eukaryota > Metazoa > Chordata > Mammalia > Artiodactyla > Monodontidae > Monodon > Monodon monoceros. Next base: position 28,586,380 of record NW_021703773.1, on the reverse strand, counting down.
TGTAACTGGACTATAAAGTATGTATGTTGTAATAGAGCTACCAGGAAAAAAAAATACACAATAGGCGTTTTTTTTAAAAAAGATAAATTTAAATTTAAATGGAATAGTAATAAATACATTCAAATAATACATTGAAAAAGTGCAGGAAAGGGGGAGGATAGGAACAACAACAAAAACCAGGACAAACAGAAAACAAAATGATCAGCCTAAATTCAAACACATCCATAACATTAAATGTGACAAGTCTAAATGCACCCAGTAAACGACAGAGGTTTTCATATTAGATAAAAACAAGACTCCATTATTACAAGAAACCCACTTTATATATGGTGATAGCTTAAAAGTAAAACTATGGGAAAAGTAACATCCAAACACGAATCCAAAGAAAGCTGAAGGGGCCAAAACAAAATACATGATGATAAAGGGGTCAGTTCATTAAGAAGACAAAACAGTCTTAAATGCGAATGCCCCTGACTACAGGGTATCAAAATATATGGAGCAAACTCTGATAGAATTACACTAAACTTTCAAAAACAACCAAAAAAACCCTGCTAGAGCTAATAAACAAAGTTGCAGGATAAAAAATGAACACACAAAAATGGGTTTTATTTTAATGCACTAGGCAATCCAAACAGGAAATTAAGAGAAAAAATCATTTATGATAGAATCAGAAAGAGTAAAATATTTAAGGATAAATTTAACCAAGGAGACAAAAGACTTGTACACTGAAAACTACAAAAATTTCTGAAATTAAAGACGTAAGTAAATGGAGAGGGAACGCACATTCATAGATTGGAAGATTTAATATTGCTAACGTGACAAACTACCCAACATTATCTACAGGTTCAATAAAATCCCTCCCCGAATCTACTGGCAATAGAAAAAAATACATTAATTGGAATTTATCAAAATTGAAAGATTTTATTCATCAAAGGACACTATCAAGAAAGTGAAAAGATAGACATAGAATGGGAGAAGATATTTTCAAATCATATACTTGATAAAAAAAATAAGTTAGAATATATAAAGAACCCCTGCAATTCAACAGCAAAAATCAACACAATTCAGAAATGGGCAAAATACTTAAATAGACATTTCTCCAAAGAAAGTATATAAATGGCTAAAAAAGCACACGAAATGGTACTCAACATCCCAAGTCATTAGGAAAGTGCAAATCAAAACCACAGTGAGATACCAGCTCACACACAATGGGATGACTATTTTTAAAAAAAAAGAAAAAAATGAACAAGTATCTGCCAATAAGAACGTAAAATGTGCAGCCACTGTGGAAAAATGTTTGATTCCTCCAAAAGTTGAACAGAATTACCATATGATCCAGCAATTCTACTTCCAGGTATATATTCAAAAGAATTGAAAGCAGGGACTCAAATACTTGCACACCAATGTTCACAGCAGCATTATTCACAATAGCCAAAAGGCAACCCAGACATCCATCAACATATGAAGAGATTTTTTTTAATGTAGCATATATACATACTAGAATATTATTCATTCTTAAAAAGGAATGAAATTTTGATATATGCTACAACATAGATAAACCTTGAAAACATTATGTTAGGTGAAATAAACCAGACACAACATGACAAATATTGTATGATTCCATTAATATGAAGTACCCAGAGTAAGCAGTTTCCTAGAGACAGAAAGGAGAACAGAGGTTACCAGGGTCTATGGGGAAGGGAACCTTCGGAGTTAGTGTTTAGTGGGTAAAGAGTTTGTTTGCCATGATGAAAGAGTTCTGGAAATGGATGGTGGTGATGGCTGGATGACATTGTGAACATATTTAATGCCACTAAGTTGTACACCTGTAAATGGTTAAAATGCTAAACTTTATGATATGTATTTTTACCACGTTAAGCAATTAAAAATGTTTTTAAATACGAGAATTTGAAAGAGATAAGTCTGCAATTAGAGATCTCAAGACCTCTCTCTTGGTAACTGATAGAACAAATAGACCAAAAATCAGCAAGGCTGTAGAAGACCAGAAAAACATTACCAATCAATGTGATAAAATTGATAATTATACTTCACCCAAAACAGTAGAAGACATATTCTTTTCAAGTGCATAGGAAACATTTACCGAGATAAACCATATTCTGGACCATAAAACATACCTTAACAAATTTAAAAGCATAAATGGAAATTATTCCAGTTGTTTTCTCTGACCCTAATGGAATTAAATTGGAAATCAATAACTGAAAAATTCCCAAATATTTGTAAATTAAACAGGGTACTTCTAAATAGCCAATGGGGCAAAGAGGAATTTTCTAGGGTAATTATAAAGTTTGAACTGAATAAAAATGAAAATGCAATATGGCATATTTGTGGAATATAAAAAACAAAAAAGCAAACTCAAAGCAGGAAGAAATAGTAACAATAAATGAAATTCAAAACAGACATTAGAGAAATTTGACCCCAAACTAGTTCTTTGAAAAGATCAGTAAAATTAATGAACTACCAACTAGGCTGACCGAGAAAAACATGAGAGAATACACAGATTACCAATAACAGGAATGAAAGATGGGATCCCAGTACTGATTCCATAAACATTAAGAGAACAAGGGAACACTATGAAGAACTCTAGTCTCATAAATTCAACAATTTAGCTTAAACAGACCAATTATTTGAAAGGCACAAGCTACCAAATCTTGTTCTAGAAGAAGTAGAAACTGGATAGTTCTATATTTATTAAACTGGATATATAGCTTTAAAAAAAAATTTCCCCATTTGGAGAACTCCAAGCCTAAATGCCCTGATTTACTGGTGAATTTTATCAATCTCTTCCAGAATACAGAAGAGGAAAGATAACTTCCCAGCATATCTTACAAGGCATTATTCTGATGCAAAAGTCATATAAAGAGGGACTTCCCTGGTGGTTCAGTGGTTAAAACTCCACGCTTCCAATGCAGGGCGCGAGGGTGCGATCCCCGGTTGGGGAGCTAGGATCCCACATGCCGCGCGTGGTGTGGCCAGAAAAAAAAAAAAGAGTCATACAAGGAGAAAACAAGAGAAGAAAACTAGACATCAGTATCCTTCCGGAACAGAGTCGTGAAGTTCTCAGCAAAATATTAGCAAATCAAATCTGGCAATATGTCAAAAGGATAATATATCACAACCAAGTGAGGTTCATTCTAGGAACTCAAGACTAGTTCAACATTCAAAAGTCAATATAACTCACCCTACTCATAGAATAAAAAAGAAAACCCAAATGGTAATCTCAATAGATGAAGAAAAACATTTGGAAAAAAATGAAAAATCAATGTAATTCATCATATAGAAAAAATAAAAACCATATTGTAATATCAATATATGCAGAAAAAGCATTGGTGAAGTTCAGCATCCATTTCTGATTTAAAAAACAGAAGCAAAAGGTTCCAGCAAACTAGGAATAGACAGTGTATTAGTTTTCTAACACTGCCGCGCGAAGTACCAAAAACTGTGTGGCTTAAAGCAACAGAAATTGTCACTTCATACTTCTGGAGGCTAGTCTTAACCATTCTATGGAAGGATCCTTTCTTGCCTCTTCTAGCTTCTGCTGTTTGCTGGCAATCCTTGTTCTTTGGCTTGTAGATAAATCCGTCCATTCACGTGGCTGTCTTTTACCTGTGTGTGTCTATGTTTTCTTTCTCTGTATATGTCTGTGTTCAAATTTCACCTTTATGTGAGATGCTATAGGCTGAATATGTGTCCCTCCAAAATTCATACGTTGAAATTCTGATGCCCAGCGTGATGGTATTTGGAGGTGGGGGCCTTTGGGAGGTGATTAGATCATGATGGCAGAGCCCTCATGAATGGAATTATGCCCTTGAAAAGGAGACCCCAGACAGCACCTTGACCCCTGCTGCCAAGTGCGACACAGCAAGAAGACAGTTGTCTATGAACCAGGAAGCAGGCTCTGACCAGGCACCAAATCAGCCAGGACTTGGACTACACACCCTCCAGATCTGTGATAAACTTTTGTTGTTTAAGCCACCTAGTCTATGGTGCTTTTGTTATAGCAGCTCAAATGTACTGACATAAGGACATCAGCCATATTGAATTAGGACCCACCCTAATGACTTCATCTTAACTTGATAATCTGCAAAGACCCTATTTCCAAATAAGATCACACTTATAAGTTTTTAAGGTGAGTATTTAAACATATCTTTTGGGGGGGGACATAATTCAACCTATAACAGAAGGGAACTGATCTTTGCAAACAAGCGAAGACAAAACGATGGAGAAAAGATTGTCTTTTCAACAAATGGTGCTGATTAGATACATATATAAAACCACTACGTTGAACACCTTAAACTTATACAGTGTTATTTGTCAATTAAATCCCAATAAAACTGGGGGAAAATGGTGCTGGAACAACTGGACATCCACTTGCAATAAAATAAACCCAGACCCAGAAATTACACCTTTCACAAAAATTAACTCAATATGGATCACAGACCTAAATGTAAAATGTAAAACTATGAAAACTTCTAGAAGATAACAGGAGGAAACCTACATGACCTTGGGTATGGTGATGCCTTTTTAGATAGAACACCAAAGACACAATCCATGAAAGACATGATTGATAAGCTACCCTTCGCTGAAATTTAAAACTTCTGCTCTGTGAAAGACAATGTACAACACAAAAAGTGAACTGTAGGGCTTCCCTGGTGGCGCAGTGGTTGGGAGTCTGCCTGCTAATGCAGGGGACACGGGTTCGATCCCTGGTCTGGGAGGATCCTACATGCCACGGAGCAACTAGGCCTGTGAGCCATAACTACTGAGCCTGCGCGTCTGGAGCCTGTGCTCCGCAATAGGAGAGGCCGCGATAGTGAGAGGCCCGCGCACCGCGATGAAGAGTGGCCCCCGCTTGCCACAACTAGAGAAAGCCCTCGCACAGAGACGAAGACCCAACACAGCCAAAATAAAATAAATAATTTTTCAAAAAAGGAACTGTAATATAAACTATGGCCTTTAGTTAATGTTCATATTGGTGCATCAGTTGTAGTAAATGCACAACACTAATGTAAGATGTTAGAAATAGGGGGAAATGGGCGGTGTGTGAGGGGATATACGGGAACTCTCTACTTTTTGCTCAATATTTTTTGTAAATCTAAAAGTAAAAATTGTCTTAATTTTTGTAAATCTCTAAAACAATTTTATAGCATCTCATTTCTCCCCCCGCCACCGCCTTTTTTCTTTAACCAAAATATAAAACAGGAACATAAGATTTACTCACATTACCTGTGTTCACTGCTGTCCTTTCTTTGTTAATTTTCCTGCCATTTAGGAGACTGGCTAATTTTGCCTTCTCCACTGTCAAAAATAACCACCAGCAGAGGCTGCTAGAATGCAGGCATCCCTCTCAGGAGAGGCACTTCTATGCTGCTCTGGCTTTGCTCTGACTGCCATGGACATGCACCATGGGAAAGCGTTTGATGGTAGAGGTTTTTCAAAGAATTTAAAATCTGTGTGTGTGTTCTATAGGGTGTCTTACGAATATTCTTGAAGCAAGGAGATAGTCTGGATTGCTGAACGGCTGAAGTGAACTCACATCTTTATTTCTGGATGTTTATGTGTAAAGAAAGTTGAAGGAAAAAAAAATTATTTTCATTTTGTAGCCTCCACAGTTCCCAATCTAGCTAAGTTCTCAAGAAAATTAGGATAAATTTCACTTAAGTTAAATCACAACTGTAAGTGAGGGGTCCAGGTTCTGGCTTCATTTTTTTTTTTTTTTACAAAGAAAATTCCCAGTATCGAGAGAGAAGAGATGAGGATTTAAAAGCTTATTTTAAAAATACATTCCTCAGGACTATTTGATGAATTTGTAGAATCACTTTATTTTCAGTTCTTTCAATATCTGAGGAATGTCTAGAATTGCTAATAGGTTCATTAAGAGTTTCGTTAAACTCCCTCAATAAAATTCTGAATGTGATTTCACTTTATTCCCAGAGGTTATCCAAGAAAGGAAGTGGAGAATGTTCTTTTAGAAAACATGAAGTGGGAAAATGTTTAAAACTATTTATAGCAGCACTTAGCTGTGGAAATCCCAGACTCTACCATCTATTTATAGTTATTCTTTGGGTTAAAAGGGTGAAACCAGAAATCTTGAAAATGCTGCATGCTTTTATCCAGCAGTTGAAACCAATCAACTGTCTTTTCGTGGTTATGATACCCAGATACTTACAAGAGTAATTCTGGAAACGACAATAAATATATCTTGACTAGAGAGGAAAAAACCTGTTTAAGTCTAAAAGAGCGATGTTTTTCCTGAGTAAGTGATTCTTACTTGATTTTCTTGTGTTTCTAGTTTAGTGCAAGTTGGATTCTGTCTGTAGTATGTGGGCTTATCTAATGTAGAGGAGGCAGGAGAGTGGGCTTAGGAAGGAATTCCCAGCACTGGTTGATTAATCTGAATAAAAAAGAAGGCCAGGTAAAGTTACCAAGGCTTCAAACAGCAGACTTGAAACATTCCTCTGAGGAATACCAGTTTCTGGAAATTCCACCAGACTGTAACAGCAAACTCTGGCCTCGAATATGGGACACAGGATCTGCACATACACAACATGAACCGTATATTCTCTTGACCCTTAGGAGCTTGATGGTTGTTTTCCTAATATGTTCTTCTGGAGGAAAAAGACACGTTAGGAGGTTATTGCAGTGGAATGTCCAGAGCTCGTGAGAGGGTGGCCCAGGGCAGGTCAGGAGCCTGAGCTGGGAGGCCTTGCCAAGGTGTTCAAGCGCTACAAATGAACTTCCGATCGAAAGGAAAACTTTGTCTCAATCATAATGTGACCTTTGGCTGTGGATACAAATCTTAGAGATAATTTAGAACGAATTCATACAGCGGTGGGTAAACAACAAGGTCGGGTTCCTGCCTCAACTTTCTTTGCATACGCCTCATACGAAATCCCACCCAGCTGGGAATTTATTAATCATCCCTAACGCAAACCTGTAAGCAGAACTTTTGCAGAACCCAATATGCTTTCGTGTCAACCACTTTAGACAGAAAAATCAGGCTTCCAAAATACACGGAAGCATTTCATCTCCTGTGGCCACGTTTTATCAAAGTCCAGCCTGTTGCCCAGGCAGCTCATCCTGGTATCACCTAAGAGCAAGGTCGACACCTCCCTGGGACCCTGACGCGTCCATGCCTTTTCATCCGGAGGATAAACCTACCCAATAACTTCTTTCTCATCCAGCTACGTCGTGATCTCATCTTTTCAATTCCCTAAGCGGTAGTTGCTAAGCCGTCCACTTGTCACTTCACCCCATGCTGCCTTATGCCCCCTCTGGCGCCACTGTCCTTTCTGTCTGTTTCCTGCGGCCACTGTGCTTCCTCTGTGTCCACCTCTGGGACTCCAGCCTCAGCGACCTCATTATCTGCCGTTGAGGACTTGCCTGATTTCCCTGGAAACCCCATATGCTGCATTCAGCAGAGGGAGACTGGGGGACAAGTCAGGGCCCTGGGGGCCTCACCCTTTTCTGCCATTAATTCCAAGTGATTCTGTATGATCATTTCACCTCTCTGTTTCCTCTCGTTTGAAATGAAGGTTTGGGCCAGATAATCTCTGAAGTCGCTCTGCCTCTAAAAGGCTTCATTCTCTCCCCTCTTGACTAAACTCCGAGGACCAGTGGATGGATCATCTGACTTACACCTTCCACCCGTCGTGCAGGAAAAAACCTACAAGCCCACCCCCAGATCAAAGTATTGTAAGAGGGTCCAAGTGGGTTAATGAACCAATGGAAGATCTCACCTAGAAGCTGCAGTGTCCCTGAAGGGCCGAGGATCTGACCTTCCTATGCGTTGAACCTAAGTCTTGTTTCCGTACTTGGATGCGAGGTGCACGTAAAGCATCTCACCCAGAGGCGTTGCAGAGCAGATCCTCAGTAGAGGGAGCCGTGCCTGTGATAATGTGCCTTTTGTCCTTGAATCTTGGCCACTCACATGTGCTTGACTCGGCCTCGTCCTGTCGGCACGAGCAGGCTGGCCTTCTGCAGGGCTGGTCACGATGATTCTCGGTCACAGTGGGGCGGCGTCCAGGTGGCCAACGGGTGGAGTCAGAGGGGTGTGGGAAGGCAGGCCTGGGGCCATGAAGGGGGGGTGTCTGGGGTCCTGCAAGCTGAGGTCCGAGAGCCGCCTCCCTTTCCACCTGGATCCCAGCTGTGCTCACTGGTGATGGCCTGGGGGTCACAGTTCCCAGCTACGAGCGTTGCCGTCCAAGGTCCCTGGGTCCTCATTCTTCATTTACTGTGACAGAACTTTGGGGAAAGAGACCTGGGGACCAAACAGACCCCTCCTGACGATGGCCAACCTCTGGGCACTGTCGCACCCTCCCCCTAACCTACTATAGCAGCTCCCTTGTCCCCTAGCCCAGGGTCTGGGGGTGTACCTCCCGTCTCTCCTGTTGCAGGCTGACGAGTGTCTCTGCGTACATTGGGTAATATCATTTTGACGGGGAGAGGACGGGGGCGCTCACAAGGCTTGATCCCAGTCGCAGCTTCAGAAACACCCAGGGAAATCCCGAGGAGTCCAAGTGTCTCAGAAACACGCACACCCCGTGTCATCCAGGCCTTATAACCCAGTCCCTCCAATCCTGACACCCTCTGGGTATCGCATGTCAGCTGAGGGAATGCACATTCATGGTCATTTTCAGTTTCTTCTGGAAGGTCATCAGTTATTCTTGTACCATGAATAAGAGACACTGCAAGAAGGAATCATTTAAAAGTGCACATGGTGGAGGGGGGTAGCTTCTGAATCTCTGGGACTGGGGGGTGAGGATGGGAAATAATCTCAGGTAACTCCAAGCCACAGCCAGAGTTGAAATTCACTACCTTAGCATTATGACAAGACAACAAATGATTCAGCTCTCAATCTTCTGCCCTTGGCCTCATTCCTGTTTAATCTCCCAACAAATCTTGTTTCATGCTGGATAGATTTTTCATGTATTCTACCCTGGTGGATGCTTTGGCAGAGATTTTGATGGAATCACGTTGTATACTGTACCTCAGATCAAAGTGATTTAATAATACCACCGAAGCAATCATGAAACTACCCTAATTTTAAATGGGAAATTTGATTATGCACAGTGCTTAAATATTTGTGACAAAACTCTTTTGTGCGCTCAGATAAGAAAGCAGTTTTTTGTTTGTTTGTTTGTTTGTTTGTTTTGAGTCAACAAGCAACCCAGTACAGCTACATGTCATTGGTAGTGATGGCGGAAGCCTGGCGTAGAGTTGGAGTCAAAGTCTTAGCTCATACAGAGGGGTGGTTTGCACAGCACACGGAATCTTCCTGTATTCAGGCATGTGTCATACAAAGGAACGTGGTTGGAGGCTATGCAGCTGTAGGCCTTGAATCGCTTGGGGAACTGCACGTGGTCAGCAGAGGATAGAGAGAGGTTGTCCACTAAACAGAGTAAGATCACTTGTCTACCATATTTTTCATAGAATCAGAAAGGATTCCTTGTTGAGTTTGAGTCCCAAGTTTAAGCCTCCCCTGGGCGATCATTTGGAGTCAGGAGTGGTAGTTATTTCATGAGGTCCTGCTGGGGCGAACTTAAAGGTTCAATGGCACCGTGGGATGGTGGGGAAATTGAGCACCAAATAACAAACACAGTACAGCATCCACCTTCAGACTTCTTGGTTGGCCTTGGTGAATGGGTTTTGTGGTCCTTCAGTGTCTGTTTGCAGACTATGTGTTTAATGTCAAGTATTTGTGCTGTCGAGGGTTGCCTAGTCATGAAACTTTGCATGGATATTAAGATGCTCTTTGAGGAATTCAATCATGTAAGGATCCATCCAACTGGTCCTTAGAGATTTTAATCCAGAAATCCTACAGGCTCCTCAGATTTACCTAGTACTCAAATTCATGTTCTTTCCTCTAAGCCTCTTTATCCTTGTATCCTCCCTAGTTGATGGGACTAAATTATCCCTCTATCCACTGAGAATCCCGATTATCTAAGTCAGGCAATCAACAGGTCCTATCGATCAACCCTCCTTCAAGACGACTCACTAATCTCACCCTTCCTCTCTCTGTCGCTGCCGCAGCTCAGAGGCTCCTAATCTTTCCATGGCAATAACCTCTCGGGTTTTCACCTCCAATCTAGCCCCACCCAAGCCATCCAACGCTCTCCTATCAGAATGACCTGCCCCAAACACAAATTTGATCACACCATTGTTTTAAAACTTCTGGCGACTTTCCAGTGCTTACTAAATTACAAACTTAGCGTGAAACACCCAGGGTATCACTCACTCATTCCATCTAGTGTCCGTTTCTGGCATCATAATTATCTTTTCTGCATCTTGAACCCTACAATCTAGTCTATGTAGATGGATACATTACTATTTCCTGTAAGTGCCATGTAGTTCCATCTATATGCCCTTATCAATGCTGCTTCCTTTTTCTGGAATGGCCTCTACACCATCCTCCCTCTGTCCAGAAATCCCATTCACATTTTCCAAGGCTAATTCAAGTGCCATCTGGCCTATCACTCTCCCTCCTCCTTCCTCCACTGAATTCCTATCCTCACTGTACTTGAAATACAACTCTATGTGATAGACTTAACTATCAATATTTATCCTAGTTTATGACTGCCTCAGATGCAAGCATTCTATCTATTTTTTGAAAACTCCATCTCAAATAGGTGTTGTGTGTGCATTTGCTCAGCCTGGGAAACTGGAGGAGACCTTTGTTTGTTGAGACAGAACTCAGTGAAACTTCAAATAGATCCCTTGGCTTTACTTCCTACTTTTGTCACTTGGAAGAGTTTACTCACAGCTCAATGAATTCCTACCAGACACTTATCAAAAAAGCAACAGGCTGTTTTCCAGGGTGGTTACAAATTGAGCCCAGTCTCTTAGACTTTCCACAAACACAGCATGGTACAATAATTCTGAGGTTCTGGAAGAAAGATTCTCTGGTGAGTACATTGTGCTTATTAGGACAAGAAAACGGAGGAAAAAAACGTGAAAGATTTTCAGAAGGAAGGATTGAACTCAAAAAGGGTTTCTGGTTAACCACTTTAACCGGGGAACTCAGAGAACTATGACATTCCTGTCCCTGAATATCACTGTTAGCTGAAGATTTATTACATTTGAAAGCAGTAAATAATGGGACATATTTCTTAGCAGGCTGTGGAGTTACAATTGTGAATGTGAGATTTGAAACTCGACTTCCTTCACCAAATCTCTACAGCTTAGTTTTACTATATTAATGTAATTCAATGTAGATGGGATCTTTACTTCTTTACATGATTTTAACTTTTCTTGTCTGATTTTTTTTTTTTTTTTTTTTTGCCTATACTCGTGAGTTTGAGAATCTCATGCATTTCACGGGAAGTATGCAGTCATATAAACTTATTTGTTTTTGTTGTTTTTAATCCTCGAGGGTTAATTTGTCTGGCAGAGGTAGCATTATCTGACTAGTTCTAAATCATCTCAAAATTAGTATTTTGGTTTGAGAACATTACGTGACAACAACTGAATGTATTGAATTGTTTGAAATTCTCCCGTGTCCCCTTTTCCTTCAGAAGCGTTATTAGTTACCGTGGTTTAACTGGTGCCTGCTGGTAAGGCATCTCAAGTAGGCTCTGCAAGAAGGAACGTGCACACCAGCCTTGCTGAAGCAACCGCTTAGGGCTGGCACTCTTGTGATTTGCAATTGTGCTTTTCTTGAGCCAACCCGTGTTCCCTCCTCCAGCAATTCCTCTGTTACGGAGATTTCCTTGGGGGTGCTCGGAAGTCCTCTGTGGCTGCAATACAGATCCCATGTGTTTATTTCACGGGCGGGAGAGGAAACAGGAGGCAAAGCACTATGAACCTGAAGTAACTGGTTCGGGAAGGACCCCTTCATCCCTAAGGAAAGGGTTCTCGCACATCGTCGGTCTTTGGAAATTTGTTTGGAAAGAATGTGGCTTTTGGAATCAGCCTGGTGGGATCTGAATCTCCCTTCTGCCACTGAGGCGTGGGCGCCCTCGGGAGGTGGTTTCACCCACAAGGACAGACATTCCTTCTATGACGTGGGTCCCTTTCATCTGTGTCCTGAATCTCTGAAAAAGCAGTTGGCTTTTCAACTTTGCTGTGAATTACTTTACTCAGGCGAGTGATGGAGATGGTCAAGGAATGCAAGATTTGATTAGGGAATAGAAATCTGGCCATGGCAGGCCGGCCAGAGTAGGGTGGTGACTTTAGTCCCCACAGAGCTGCCCAGGGGTGGCGGCGGGAGGGGTCTCACAAAGGGAACCGGGGCCGGCCCGAAAAGGACTCCGATTTTGCAGTTTTGATCAGGTGCCTCTTTGCAGGTGGCATCACCAGGTTCAGTAAGTGCTGCGAGCCAACACTCTCCCTTCAGCCCATTTTCCCCTCCCTAGATTGTTCCAGTCTTCTCGATCCAAAGCTTGCCTTTCTTCCCATAGAGGGAGAAGACGAGGAAAGAGGAGAACTAAGTCTCCCCTTGGGTCTTCAATCCCCTTCCTCCCCATTTTATCTGTGTGGTACCTTCTGGTGCACCAGGCACCGAGGGCTTCCCTGTCTCTCTGACGAGTGCTGCTAGGAAGCCGGGATGCAGGACCAAGGACGCGGTGTATGAAAAACACACATGCTTCACGTCATAACCTTTCATCCATTTAAGCTTCGGAAGAAAAGGCAACGAATGTCTCTGAGCTGATGTGGAGCCCCTCACCACTATTTTAGACTTGATGAGAATTGGCAGATGGGATGGACATAGCTGAACAGATGCACTCAAGGCTTGGACCCCATGCACAAATAAATATGCAGAGAGTAGCACGGAGGCCCCAACTAAGACCTTCAGATCCCCTCCCAACTCTGTGAGTCTAGGGCTAACAGACCCCTCACTACTTTTCTGGGCCTCCCTGGGAGCAGGGGACTCCTTTTCCTTCCCTGGCTTCCCCACCACGCCGGGGGCACCCCCAGAAGTCCTAAAGCCCATTTCTGAGGAGGCAACTCAGTAGTTGAGGGTCTCAAAGCCAGGTCGACTGGTGGCTCCCCTATTACCGTAGTTGCCCAGACCTGGGGACTCGCAGAAGCTCTGGACCAGCAGCCTTCTCGCTTCTCTTCCCAGGCCTGAGTTACCGCTACCCTCATGGTAGACTCCTGGTAGCCTCAGCGCCCCCTGCCGTGGGAGGGGAGGTCCTGGCTGTGGTGGTCCCGTCGTCTTTGCTTCCGTGGAAGTTGTCAATTTCGCTGGCATTCCCACCCATTCCCCATCGCAGCTGCACTGCTCCCCGGAACCCTCGGCCCAGGCACCATTCACATGCCACGTGAGCCTCAGTGTACCTCTGGGGAGGATGTAGAAGGGGCACTAAGAAACTCTGGGCTACCCACACTCCAGCCTGAAAACCCTGTGAAGGCATCCATCCTGGCTAGATCCTACCTGGGTCCCGAGGCCCACACCTCTCCCCGGCTGACCATGGCTGCCTTGTCCACGGCCTGCCCGTGGCCCCCCAAACACCAGGAATACCCCAACTCTGGAACGCTTTCCTCCTCTTCACTTGGCTGCAGAAGTCCTCATTCCTCCCCACACGTGTTTCTTCTGCCCTCTCCTCTCTTCCCACAGCCTCAGGGGCCAAGTCTTAATCCCCACAAGGGGTGTCATCCCAGGGGTGCCCCAAACCGGAGTCCACCTGACACAGAAAGAGTTTCAGCTAACACTGAATACTGTGAGTGGGCTCTGAACACTGGACAGGGGCCAGAGGGGTGGGGCTGAGTCAAGTGTTCGGTGGCTCCCAATCCTTATGTCCTTGGAGGTTCTAGGAACTGCCCTGTGGGAATTGACATTCCTCCTTCCTGCCCCAGGAGGGGAGGGCTCTGGCCCCCTACGGCAGTCTTTGCCCACTGGCTGACCGCCCGGCAGGCCCCTGGGGCTCCCCTTGCTCTCTTCCTCTTCCACTCCTCTTAAAGGCTGGGGGAGACCTCCAGAGGTAAGTGCCCCTTCCTTTGCTGGAGACCACAGACCTTCCCTGCGCTGTGAACAGTGCTCACCCCTTTTGGAGTAGGTCCTACAGTTCCCACACCCTTTCCTTGGACCAGTGGTCAGTTGAGGACAAAATCCAAATTGCCTGGCCAAAAACGAAACAAAAAAAGAATGGAGGAGACAGAGCTGAAGACTGGGTTAGCTGACCAGGTCCTGTGAACTATGTCTGTGTTGTAATATGGTTAAGAAAAATGGTTGCTCCACAGCGTTATTTCCTATTGTAAATATATAATACCTCAGTGATGCTATGGATAAGGGTTATATAATGGTAAGACCAGGAAGCAAGTACCAGCTAAGACAGTGTTTCTGTAGAATTCCAAACACCTGACTCACAAACTCATAACACACTGTAATTTGGGGACTGTTGGCATTTTGTAACTAGTAAGATGCAAATTCAGGTGATTTCTTCTGGGTCACTTTTACGTCAAGAAGGTGTCTGGAGGTAGTGTCTGTCAATAAGGATAGCATCCAGCTGGTCAGTAAGACTTGAAAATTTACAACCATGTTTTGTGGTTGAACCGCAAAAATAAGAACCGATGAAATAAGAACCTTGTGGTAAAACCCACTGGTCCAGGAGTTAAAAACAAATTGTCAGCCAAAATTACAATGTAAAATTGAATAAAACAACAGATGATTTGGTTTAAATTTTAAAACAGTTACAAAGGAATCAGCTGGCTGGATGGAGAGAAAACAGTTGAGGAAAGTTTTCATTGTGAGAGCTGAAGGGTTGCCCCATGCTACCAGCTGAAAGAATGAATGTTTTTCTGGCATCATCTCCATTCAAGTACAATCACAAAGTATCTTTTTTTTTTTTTTTTGCTATTAAAAGATCTGAGCAGTCGCCCTGCAGTATCTGAAGTGAATACCAGAGCCGGGCCACACCAGCACCCCTATTCCCCAGCACAGGGGCACCATCAGGTCCTTACACACGTGCTGCTCAGGCAGTGAGGGGGCAGTTGGTATTGGGGGGAGGGAGATACAGCTGCTCTTTTGAGGAGACTGAAGGGAGAGAAGGAGGTAACCATCTAAAGTCCATTTTCCCTGCTGGAGCTTTTAAACTGGGTGCAGATTTAAAAATTAACCTAAAATATTTTAATAATGAGGGATGTATCAATGTTATAAATTATAGTTCCCAGTAGGAAAGCATAAGGAATCGTTGCTTTGATTTCCTTTTTACCCTAGCCGATCAAAAAGGCAGCCACTTGCTTTTTCTGAATAGTTTAATACTATCCTAAGACCCCATGGAAAACCTTGAGGCTTGTTGATTTACTAACTCTGAATTCTCTCTGCTCAAAGCAGTTGTCAGCTTTATTTAGCTTTTCATCTGCTTTGGCATTTCATTTATTTCTCTTCACATCTCTGGAAGATAGATGCATTTTTCTGTTCTTTTAGTAGTTACCTTTGAAACGTTTTATAGAAACTTCACAGTCCAAAGTAAATGGCTATCTTACCGTCCTCCTGAGTGGTACAAGGATTTGAAGATGCTTTGGTTCCACTGTCCACTGCTTCCACCTTACGTGCTATGGGGATACCATATTTTGAATGTTTTCATATTTCTCCGGTTTTAACCTTGCTGACTAGGTTACTATGGTCCTTAACTGAATGTGTGTTTAAGTTTACCCATATGTTTACCATTTTGTTTACTTACCAAATCTTTCATTTTAGACTTTCTTCCTGGGATTGTCTCGTTCTTCCTGAAGTCTCATTCTTCCTGAAGGAACCCTTTGTATGTTCCTTCCCTGAGTTTTGGGGGGGTAAACGTTCTCAATTTCTGAGAGTGTCTTTAGGTCTATAATGATTTTCTAGCACATTGAAGATATTCTACTTCCTTCTGGCTTCCATTGTTGCTCTTAAAAAAACTGTTGTCAGCCTAATTGATATTCTTTGGTAGATAATCTGGTTGATTTTGTAATCTTGTCTCTGTCTTTGATGGTATATAGCGTCACTAAGAGATATCTATGCATGAATTTATTTTGCTTTGTATATTTTGGTGCTTCCTCAATTCTGGAAAATTCCTGGCCATCATTTATTTAACATCTTTATTGGAGTATGATTGCTTTACAATGGGGTGTTAGTTTCTGCTGTATCACAAAGTGAATCAGCTATACATATACATATATCCCCATATCCCCTCCCTCTTACGTCTTCCTCCCACCCTCCCTATCCTACCCCTCTAGGTGCTCACAAAGCACCGAGCTGATCTCCCTGTTCTATGGGGCTGCTTTCCACTAGCTATCTAATTTACATTTGGTACTGTATATATGTCCATGCCACTCTCTCACTTCGTCCCAGCTTAGCCTTCCCCCTCCCTGTGTCCTCAAGTCCATTCTCTACGTCTGCGTCTTTATTCCTGTCCTGCCCCTAGGTTCTTCAGAACCGTTTTTTTTTTTTTTTTTAGATTCCATATACATGTGTTAGCATAGGGTATTTGTTTTTCTCTTTCTGACTTACTTCACTCTGTATGACTGACTGTAGGCCCATCCACCTCACTACAAATAACTCAGTTGTGTTCCTTTTTATGGCTGAGTAATATTCCTTTGTATATATGTGCTACATCTTCTTTATCCATTCATCTGTCGATGGACACTTAGCTTGCTTCCACATCCTGGCTATTGTAAATAGTGCTGCAATGGACATTGTGGTACATGACTCTTTTTCAGTTATGGTTTTCTCAGGGTATATGCCCAGTAGTGGGATTGCTGGGTCCTATGGTAGTTCTATCTTTAGTTTTTTAAGGAACCTCTATACACTTCTCCATAGCGGCTGTATCAATTTACATTCCCACCAACAGTGCAAGAGGGTTCCCTTTCCTCCACACCCTCTCCAGCATTTATTATTTGTAGACTTTGATGATGCCCATTCTAACTGGCATGAGGTGATACCTCATTGTAGTTTTGATTTGCATTTCTCTAATGATTAGTGATGTTGAGCATCCTTTCGTGTGTTTGTTGACAAGCTGTTTATCTTCTGTGGAGAAAGGTCCCTTTAGGTCTTCTGCCCATTTTAGGTTTGGGTTGTTTGTTTTTTTGATATTGAGCTGCATGAGCTGCTTGTATATTTTGGAGATGAATCCTTTGTCAGTAGCTTCATTTGCAAATATTTTCTCCTATTCTGAGGGTTGTCTTTTCATCTTGTTTAAGGTTTCCTTTGCAGTGCAAAAGCTTTTAAGTTTCATTAGGTCCCATTTGTTTATTTTTGTTTTTATTTCCATTTCTCTAGGAGGTGGGTCAAAAAGGATCTTTCTGTGATTTATGTCATAGAGTGTTCTGCCTATGTTTTCCTCTAAGAGTTTGATAGTGTCTGGCCTTACATTTAAGTCTTAAATCCATTTTGATTGTATTTTTGTGTATGTTAGGTGTTAGGGAGTGTTCTAATTTCATTCTTTTACATGTAGCTGTCCAGTTTTCCCAGCACCACTTACTGAAGAGGCTTTCTTTTCTCCATTGTATATTCTTGCATCCTTTATCAAAGGTAAGGTGACCATAGGTGTGTGGGTTTATCTCTGCACTTTCTATCTTGTTCCATTGATCTATATTTTGGTTTTTGTGCCAGTACCATACTGTCTTGATTACTGTAGCTTTGTTGTATACTCTGAAGTCAGGGAGCCTGATTCCTCCAGCTCTTTTTTTCTTTCTGAAGATTGTTTTGGCTATTCGGGGTCTTTTGTGTTTCCATACAAATTGTGAAATTTTTTGTTCTAGTTCTGTGAAAAATGCCATTGGTAGTTTGATAGGGATTGCATTGAATCTGTAGATTGCTTTGGGTACTATAGTCATTTTCACAGTGTTGATTCTTCCAATCCAAGAACATGGTATATCTCTCCATCTGTTTGTATCATCTTTAAATTCTTTCATCAGTGTCTTATAGTTTTCTACATGCAGGTCTTTTGTCTCCTTAGATAGGTTTATTCCTAGTTATTCTTTTTGTTGCAATGGTAAATGGGAGTGCTTCCTTAATTTTACTTTCAGATTTTTCATCATTAGTGTATAGGAATGCAAGAGATTTCTGTGCATTAATTTTGTATTCTGCTACTTTACCAAATTCATTGACTAGCTCTATTAGTTTTCTGGTAGCATCTTTAGGATTCTCTATGTATAGTATCATGTCATCTGCAAACAGTGACAGCTTTACTTCTTCTTTTCCGATTTGGATTCCTTTTATTTCTTTTTCTTCTCTGCTTGCTGTGGCTAAAACTTCAAAAACCATGTTGAATAATAGTGGTGAGAGTGGGCAACCTTGTCTTGATCCTGATCTTAGAGGAAATAGTTTCAGTTTTTCACCATTGAGAATGATGTTGGCTGTGGGTTTGTCATATATGGCCTTTATTATGTTGAGGTAAGTTCCCTCCATGCCTACTTTCTGGAGGGTTTTTATCATAAATCGGTGTTGAATTTTGTCGAAAGCATTTTCTGCATCTATTGAGATGATCATATGGTTTTTATTCAGTTTGTTAATATGGTTTATCACATTGATTGATTTGCGTATATTGAAGAATCCTTGCATTCCAGGGATAAACCCCACTTGATCATGGTGTATGATCCTTTGAATGTGCTGTTGGATCCTGTTTGCTAGTATTTTGTTGAGGATTTTTGAATCTATGTTCATCAGTGATGTTGGCCTGTAGTATTCTTTTTTTGTGACATCTTTGTCTAGTTTTGGTATCAGGGTGATGGTGGCCTCGTAGAATGAGTTTGGGATTGTTCCTCCCTCTGCTGTATTTTGGAAGACTTTGAGCTGGATAGGTGTTAGCTCTTCTCTAAATGTTTGATAGAATTCGCCTGTGAAGCAGTCTGGTCCTGGGCTTTTGTTTGTTGGAAGATTTTTAATCATAGTTTCAATTTCAGTGCTTGTGATTGGTCTGTTTATATTTTCTATTTCCTCCTGGTTCAGTCTCGGAAGGTTGTGCTTTTCTAAGAATTTGTCCATTTCTTCCAGGTTGTCCGTTTTATTGGCATAGAGTTGCTTGTAGTAATCTCTCATGATCCTTTGTATTTCTGCAGTGTCAGTTGTTACTTCTCCTTTTTCATTTCTAATTCTGTTGATTTGAGTCTTTTCTCTTTTTTTCTTGATGAGTCTGGCTAATGGTTTATCAATTTTGTTTACCTTCTCAAAGAACCAGCTTTTAGTTTTATTGATCTTTGCGTTTGTTTCCTTCATTTCTTTTTCGTTTATATCTGACCTGATCTTTATGATTTCTTTCCTTCTGCTAACTTTGGGTTTTTTTTTTTTTTGCTTTTTCTTTCTCTGATTGCTGTAGGTGTAAGGTTAGGTTGTTTGTTTGAGATTTTTCTTGTTTCTTGAGGTAAGTTTGTATTGCTATAAACTTCCCTCTTAGAACTGCTTTTGCTGCATCCCATAGGTTTTGGGTCGTTGTGTTCTCATTGTCATTCGTTTCTAGGTATTTTTTGATTTCCTCTTTGATTTCTTCAGTGATCTCTTGGTTATTTAGTAGCGTGTTGTTTAGCCTCCATGTGTTTGTATTTTTTACAGTTTTTCCCCCGTAATATTGATATTGATACCTAGTCTCATACCGTTTTGGTCGGAAAAGATACTTGACACGATTTCAGTTTTAAATTTACCAAGGCTTGATTTGTGACCCAAGATATGATCTATCCTGGAGATTGTTCCATGAGCACTTGAGAAGAAAATGTATTCTGTTGTTTTTGGATGGAATGTCCTATAAATATCATTTAAATCCATCTTGTTTAGTGTGTCATTTAAAGCTTGTGTTTCCTTATTATTTTCATTTTGGATGATCTGTCCATTGGTGAAAGTGGGGTGTTAAAGTCCCTTACTATCATGTGTTACTGTCAATTTCCCCTTTTATGGCTGTTAGCATTTGCCTATATGTTGAGGTTCTCCTAGGTTGGGTGCATACATATTCACAATTGTTATATCTTCTTGGATTGATCATTTGATCCTTATGTAGTGTCCTTCTTTGTCTCTTGTAATAGTCTTTATTTCAAAGTCTATTCTGTCTGATATGAGAATTGCTACTCCAGCTTCCTTTTGATTTCCATTTGCATGGAATATCTTTTTCCATCTCCTCACTTTCAGTCTGTACATGTCCCTAGGTCTGAAGTGGGTCTCTTGTAGGCAGCATATATACGGATCTTGTTTTTGTATCCATTCAGTCACTCAGTGTCTTTTGATGAGAGCATTTAATGCATTTGCGTTTAAGGTAATTATCAATATGTATGTTCCTATTACAATTTTCTTAATTGTTTTGGGTTTGTTATTGTAGGTCTTTTCCTTCTGTTGTGTTTCCTGCCTAGAGAAGTTCCTTTAGCATTTGTTGTAAGGCTGGTTTGGTGGTGTTGAATTCTCTTAGCTTTTGCTCGTCTGTAAAGGTTTTAATTTTTCCATCGAATATGAATGAGATCCTTGCTGGGTAGAGTAATCCTGATTGTAGGTTTTTCCCTTTCATCACTTTAAATATGTCCTGCCAGTCCCTTCTGGCTTGCATATTTTCTGCTGAAGGATCAGCTGTTAACCTTATGGGGATTCCCTTGTAAGTTATTTGTTGGCTTTCCCTTGCTGTTTTAAATATTTTTTCTTTGTATTTAACTTTTGATAGTTTGATTAATATGTGTTTGGTGTGTTTCTTCTTGGATTTATCCTGTATGGGACTCTGTGCTTCCTGGACTTGATTATTTCTTTTTCCATATTAGGAAGTTTTCAACTATAATCTCTTCAAATATTTTCTCAGTCCCTTTCTTTCTCTCTTCTTTTTTTTGGGACCCCTATAATTGGAATGATGGTGCATTTAAAGTTGTCCCAGAGGTCTCTGAGACTGTCCTCAATTCTTTTCATTCTTTTCTCTTTATTCTGTTCTGCAGTAGTTATTTTCACTATTTTATCTTCCAGGTCACTTATCCGTTCTTCTGCCTCGTTATTCTGCTATTGATTACTTCTAGATAATTTTTAATTTCATTTATTGTGTTGTTCATCATTGCTTGTTTCCTCTTTAGTTCTTCTAGGTCCTTGTTAAATGTTTCTTGCATTTTCTCTATTCTATTTCCAAGATTTTGGATCATCTCTACTATCATTACTCTGAATTCTTTTTCAGGTAGACTGCCTATTTCCTCTTCATTTGTTTGGTCTGGTGGGTTTTTATCTTGCTCCTTCATCTGCTGTGTGTTTCTCTGTCTTCTCATTTTGCTTATCTTACTGTGTTTGGGGTCTCCTTTTTGCAGGCTGCAGGTTCATAATTCCCGTTGTGTTTGGCGTCTGCCCCCAGTGGGTAAGGTTGTTTCAGTGGGTTGTGTAGGCTTCCTGGTGGAGGGGACTGGTGCCTGTGTTCTGATGGATGAGGCTGGATCTTGTCTTTCTGGTGGACAGGACCGTGCCCGGTGGTGTGTTTTGGGGTGTCTGTGAATTTATTATGATTTTAGGCAGCCTCTCTGCTAATGGGTGGGGTTGTGTTCCTGTCTTGGTAGTTGTTTGGCATGGGGCATCCAGCACTGGAGCATCCAGCACTGGAGCTTGCTGGTTGTTGAGTGGAACTGGGTCTTAGCATTGAGAAGGAGATCTCTGGGAGAGCTCTTGCTGCTTGATATTATGAGGGGCCAGGAGGTCTCTGGTGGACCAATGTCCTGTACTCGGTTCTCCCACTTCAGAGGCTCAGGCCTGACACCTGGCCGGATTGGCCATTATTTTTTTTTAAGGAATATGTTAAATATTCTTTAAATATCTCTGTCCTCTCATCACTTTAACATTTTGTTTTGACACTTGAAATTGACATATGTTGGACTTTCTCATTTTTCTTAACTTCTCTTTTATATGTTCTACATGTCCTTTTGTGATACGTTCTCATGGCCAACAGGTACATGTAAAGATGCTCAACATCACTAATGATCAGGGAAATGCAAATCAAAACCACCATGAGATATCACCTCACACCTGTCAGAATTGTAGGTGAAAAAGACAAGAAATAACAAGTGTTGGTGAGGATGTTGATAAGAATGTAAATTGGTGCTGCCACTATGGAAGACAGTATGGAGGTTCCTCAAAAAATTTAAAAAAAACTACCATATGTTCCAGCAATCCCATTTCCGGGTATTTATCCCCCCCAAAAGGAAATGCTAATTTGAAAAGATATATGCACCCTCACATTCATTGCAGCATTATTTGCAGTAACCAAGATATGGAAATAACTTGTGCCCATCAGTGGATAAAGAAGGTGTGAGGCATTCTGAGCAATTTCTTTGGACATTATTTTCCGGTTTGCTGATTCTCTCATGAGTTGTGTTTAATTTGAACACTACACTTCCTTTAAATATTTTTTTCTTGCCCTTGGTCATTTAACTTTTTTCACCATCTCTTTTAAGTCTTTTAAATATCCATACGTTCCTCCTTTACCTCCTTTTACTCCCTTGCAGTTTGACCAGTTTCTTTTGAAGAACCCAAGTCATTTGATCTATACCGTTTCCCACCATGTGGACTTTGGTGGTTGCAGACTCATGGTGCAGTTCAGCATGTTCCTCTGTCCTGTGCATGTCCTGAAAACTGGCAGCTGAAACCACTGACTGGATGACTTAGGCTCAATGCCTTCGTTAAGCCAACTGGAAGAATATAATGCGTGGTTGTCTATTTTGTGATCTTAGCAGTCAGTGATACTGATACTTAACATCTATTTCCATTTGTAGAGGTTTGCAAAGGGCAGTTTCTAAGTCTGTCAGTATGTTTTCATTTATTATTTGGAATACATTTATAAAGATACACTTTCCCTCATAGTTCTTTGTTTACCAAGTGGTACAGTTTATAAAGAAGTGGTAGAATAAATGTTTGATTGCTTCAAGATCAGTTTTCAAGAGAATAAATTTGTTCTTTTTCATTCCTGTCATTTTTCAGAGCATTAAGAACCCATGGATTTAAACATCTTTGAAGGGCTTTAATCCATTGCAATTATTCTTATTAAAGCTCAAAGTGTCTCCCTTCATCCAGTGAGAGCCTCTTCTAGTTGGCTTCTAGGTCCTTTTGAGATCACCTTAACAGTCTTGGATGTCTTCCTTGCAGTTTTGTATGACAAGATGTCCCACACTCACACTTTTCCTTTTATAGACATGAAATAAGCCATTTCTTCAAGGTTTGATTTCTTAAAGTGAAATGATATTTCTAGGCCACAGTTTTGTCCCTAAGGGATGTTTAGTGAACAGCGCTAAGAAATATATACATATATTAAAAGTAAAATATCCCATGAGTCCAATTCTAATCAGTCTCTTCTCAATTACATCTGTATCTTCTTTCTTTCATACCTGAGAACCTAGTTCTCAAAGACACAGGAGATGATAGACTTAGAATATCCCATAAAAACTCACTGGTTTTATGCCATATTATATACCCAGAAGTCTCAGAATAATAATACCAATGCTACCACCAATATGATTCCTAAAAACACTACATTTTTTTTTTGGCATGTGTTCTCCCATTCTCCCTCCATTTTTTTTCTCCCTCTACCATTTTTGAAATGGTTGTACTATAGCTACATTGTCAGAGCTTGTAGATATTATACTGTCTCTCAAGCTTCATTTTTGTGTGTGTGATGTATGTGTGCATGTGTGTATTATATATGTACACCTCACCTGTACTTAATTCAATATCTCTTTAGTCATTTTGGTTGTCTGAGCCTTGATCTCTAATAGATTACTCAGGAAAAACTCATGAATATATTTTCTGAGTTCTGGCATGTTGGTAACAGTTGGTGCCTTTTATACTTAAGTCAGTTTTGCTGGATATAAAATTCTTATACATTTCTTCCTTGAGTATCTTAAATATGTTATTTCATTTTCTTTTCCTAAAGCAGTGCTGTCAAAAAGTTTGATCATCTATTTTTTTCTTAATAGTTACCATGCTCTTTTTTTTTTTGGATGTCCAACAGATCTTTTCCTTTTTCTTTAAACTTTTGTACTTTTACCATTTGGGGTCAGTATTCTCAGGTATGTTGTGTACTTTTTCAATACATAGCTTCAGATCTTTTTTTTTTTAATTCAAGAAAGGTTCTTGAACTGTAGTTTTTAGTACTAATTCAGATTTTTTTGTTTTTTCTTCAAGAGCTCCTGTGTCTAATCTCCTTTGCCTATCTTTAATATTTGTCACTTTCTCTGACATTCTAAAAAATATTTCTTTTTTGTATTTATTATTGTTTTCCTTTTAGTTTAGCCTTTGCTTCTGAAATTGATTTCCTTTATTTCTAAATCGTTCCTGAATTCTGTTGCCTCATTGTTGAGTTTTTCTAATTCTCACTTATGTGTTATTTTATGTCTTACATAATTTTCTTAAAGTCATAATAGTTCTTGATCTATTTTGTGGTCATGTCTTTATTCATGCTTTTATTGTCTATGCAGGATTACTCCTTCTTCTCTTTTTTCCTATAATAATTTTGTATGGGATTTTACCTTGATAGTTTTCTGTTGGCTATATCTTATTTCTTTGTGAAATTAGTTTGAACTTTTAGGATGAAGCGTGGCTTAAGGTGGCTTTTCTAACTGAACCCTCTACTGCTGCTTTTTGGTAGTCTTCAAAAATAAGGTGGCTTGCTTTCTGAGCTTTTTTTTTTCTTTTAAATACTTATTTTTGAGATATAAATGACATACAACATTGTGTAAATTTAAGAGGTACACGTGTTGATTTGGTACACTTATATATTGCAATATGATGATCAATGTGTGTTAGCTAACACTTCTATCATTTCACATAATTATCATTTCTTTTTTTTGTGGTGAGAACAATTCAGATCTAGTTTTTTATGACTTTGAATTATATAATACAGTATTGTTGGCTGTAATCACTATGATGTGCCTTAGATCTCTAGAATTTATTTATCTACCAGTTGCAAAGTTGGACCCTTAACATCTCCCTAATTTTTCCAGCTCCTGTCTCTTGGTAACCATTATTCTAGTCTTTACTTTTACAAGTTTGATTTTTTTAGATTCCACATATAAGTGGACATCTTACAATATTTCTTTCTCTGACTTATTTCACTTAACATAATACCTTCAAGGCTCATCCATGTTGTCACAAATGGTAGGATTTCCTTCTTTCTCCTGGCTGAATAATATTCCATTGTATGTGTATACCACATCTTCTTTATCCATTCATTTGTTGACGGACATTGAGGTTGTTTCCATATCTTGGCTATTGTGAATAATGTTACAATGAACATGGTGGTGCAGGTATCTTTTTGAGATATTTATTCCACTCCTTCAAATATATACACTCAGGAATGGGATTGCTGGATCATATGGTAGGTCAATTTTTAATTTTTTGAGGAACCTCCATACTGTTTTCCATAGTGGCTCCACCACTTTATATTCCACATTCCCACCAATAAGGTGTATAAGGGTTCCCTTTTCTGCACATCTTTGCCACATTTTTTATCTTTTGTCTTTTTTGGTAAAGGCCATCCTATCAGGTATGAGGTGGTATGTCATTGTACATTTGACTTGCATTTCGTGATGACTAGTGGTGTGGAGCATCTGAACTTCCTTGTGTCTTTTCCTCTACCCTACTTTGATTGATACTAGGGCTTGGAAAAGTAAATCTTGCCCACTGCCAATTTTTGTATGTCCTGTGAGTTAAGAGTGCTTTTTACACTTATAAATGGTTGAAACATCAGAGGAATAAAACAAAAACAAAAGGATATTTTGGACATATGAACATTATATGAAGTTTATATTTCAATGTCTGTAAATAAAGTTTTATTGGGACACAGCCACATCCATTCCTATCATGTGTGGCTACTTTGGCACTATAACTGCAGAGCTGAGTAGTTGTAACAGAGACTGTCTGGTCTTCAAAGCCTAAAATTTTTACTATCTAGTCCTCTGCAGAAGAATCTGTGGATCCCTGATCTTGACCCTCTCTTTTGTCTCTGTTGTGCCTGTCTTAATTTTGGTTCCACTCCCAGCAGTTTCTCCTCAGTGTAGGACCCTAGCCTAGAAACGCATTCAGGTGGGTCAGTTTTGAGAATTCACAGGGTGTAGACTGCTCCAGTACCCTTCAGCCCTTCTTACTGTAGGGCCCTTGTACTCACATGCTATTGAATTGGGCAAAACCCAGGTGCTGTTCTCAAATTGGCCCCGCTGTGCATTCTGGTAATAACTTATAGGTATTTAGGGATTGTCTGTTCTTAGGTCATCAGCCACTGACCCATAACCTCCTCCTTTTTCCTCCTTTATCGACATTGGTACCCACACAGATCTTGTGGCTGAGGGTGCTTTGTCACCACATGCTTGTGTATTGGAGTTCATGAGAATACCTTGGTTTGTTTTTTCTATCCAGGACATCTTTTTTTATGTGGAGGTTCAAAACGATTTCAACACTGTTAATTTTTAAAAAAATTTCTCTGTTTGGTTCTTTTTCAACTCTGTCTTATCATTTTGTCACATGTCTTGCTCCTTTCTCTTTTTTGTCCTCCTACTTCTTTTTTTTTTTTTTTTTTTGCGGTACGTGGGCCTCTCACTGTTGTGGCCTCTCCCGTTGCGGAGCACAGGCTCAGCCATTCCGCGGCATGTAGTATCTTCCTGGACCGGGGCACGAAACTGCGTCCCCTGCATCGGCAGGCAGACTCTCAACCACTGCGCCACCAGGGAAGCCCCTCCTACTTCTTTCAATATGTTAAACATTCTTATTTTATAATCTATGTCTGATTCAGTCTCTTAAGTCTTGGTCAGTCTGGTCCTATTAGTTGCTTTTCCTAAAGACGATCATGATGGTTTATTTGGAAGTGTCTGTGCATTCATATTTGCAGTCACTTTATCTGTGAGTATTATCAGAAGCCCAGGTTAAGGAACACTCTTCCTGGAAGGTATGTGTTACTTCTTCCAGATGCCTAAGAATGTTGCTTATAAAGACAAACCTCCTTCTTGTTTGCCTTGGGAAAGAAGTCATTGCCCCTGATGAGTGCATTTCCAGGAGAGTAACCCTTCCCGAGCCCCTGCTTTACCAGGTGTGCTCTCCATTCCAATTTCCCCTTGCCCCCCTACACAAACACACACACACACACACACACACACACAGTTCTAGATCAGTAGGGTCTTCCCAGTTTCAGTGATGACCTGCCTCTCTCTTTTATTTCCAGCCCTAGAGTTCGTAGGTTTATCCATTATTCAAAAGGAAATTCTCTATATTTCATTCTGCCTTTTTAGATGTCCATTATAAAGTTCATTTTCTTGCTGAAAATGGAAGTCACTTCTTTACTTCTTTGGATCGCACAAATAGCTACATTTAGAAACCCAGCAACTACTCTTGGACTATCTAACAAGCTTAAGATACAGTTCTGAAACAGAGCTGTGCATTACTCTCCCCACCCCCATCTTTCTGACAAATGTCCTCAGCAGTGAGAACTTGACCGCTTTATATCCACTGGGCGGCAAACTCCCTTCATGGCTAAAGCACTCCGGTACATTTTGTCCCGTTAGCTTACGGATATGATTCCTCTTAAGATATAGGTCTTCCTGATCATTCTAACACTGTATCCCTGAACCCGGAGACTCATCCTTGCTCAGCTGTGTCTTCTTACTTTGCATGGCTACTCAGTCAGCAAGTTCTGTTCATTCCATTTCTTAAATAGCCTTCAAGTCCATCTCCTCCTTTGCATTTCCAGGAGCATTTAGTCCAGCACCCCAGCATTTCTTGCCAGGAGAATTATAGGAGCCTCTCACGACTAGCAGATGCTCACATATGGCCCGGGCTCGTCTGTCTATGGCACATCCTCCGTCTCCACTCCCACTCAAAGCTCCAGAGCCCCTGTGACCCAGCAGGCTTCCCGACACCTCCACAGCCTCTTCCTTGCTGTGTTTTCCTGTCGGTGGACACCTCAGCTTCCTTTAAAACCTATCTCAGATGTCAGTTTCTCCCAGAAGCATTTGCTAGAGGGAAGGAGAAGGGTTTAGGATGAATCACCCCTTTCTCAGCATTGTCTCTTTCCCCAGCCTTTGGTGAGTTTATCACACTGCACTGTTGCTTTCTGACCCGACTTCCTCCCTCCAAGGCTGTCGACTCTGAGGGCAACTGCTCTGTCACTTATTCTGGTCCCCGGGGCCAGGTATATATTTGTACCTGTGGTGGAATGGATGTTCAAACAATATCTTGTGGATCTGGGCTCTTTGTGTTGGGTGTGAGCAAACCTTAGATGTGTGCTAGAAGGTAAACGGTAGAATAAGGCAGCAAACACTGTGGGGAAGAGCAGGTGGACACAGCCTGCAGGAAGCCACAGAATTCTTGCCCAAGTAACAATGTGGAAAAGATACCCACGTCTTAAAGCTGTGATCGCTTTGCCTCTGGTAGTGGGTCCATCAAAGCTGAGGATCAGGGACTTCCCTGGTGGTGCAGTGGCTAAGAATCTGCCTGCCAATGCAGGGGACACGGGTTCAAGCCCTGGTCCAGGAAGATCCCACATGCTGCAGAGCAACTAAGCCCGTGCGCCACAACTACTGAGCCTGCGAGCCACAACTACTGAAGCCCGTGCGCCTGGAGCCCGTGCTCCACAGCAAAGACAAGCCACTGCAATGAGAAGCCTGTGCACCGCAATGAGGAGTAGCCCCCGCTCGCCACAACTAGAGGAAGCCCACGTGCAGCAATGAAGACACAACGCAGCCAAAAAAAAAAAAAAAAAACAAACCAAAAAACGAAAAACAACAACTGAGCATCATAGGGGTCACTTCCCCCAATTTCTTCACTCCTTTAGTGCAGGAAGTGAACTCTTAAGCCCTGGAGCATGGTTATGTTATCTGTTCAAGTCTAATTTGGTCTCAGAGGCTATTACAAGGTGGCCCCTGAATCCAATAAGTCAAAAAGGTGTGTGTGTGTGTGGGAATTGCTCAAGAAAAGCAAAATGCCAATGAGTTGAAAATGACCAAATTCCTCTGTCTCCAACGTCCTTGGAGGGCTGCCCCCATCATCTTTTCTGGGCTCTGTGGCCACGAAGACAAGGTGACAGTCTTTCGTCACCCGTCTGCGATGAGGTCTGTCTTGAGCCTTCTACCTCCTGCTGTGCCCTTGGCCCCATCCCTGACATAATGTCCCCAGATCTGTTTTGGGAACAAACCTTGTGGCATCATGAGTCACAGCCCTTCTCCTGCACTCCGCCCTCGGCAGCTCCACACGCTCAGGACAAAGAGTCTTTCTCTCTCTGACCAGTTCCCCCAAAACTTAGTGATTGGGTTGCACGTAGCTGGCGGAGCACATTATCTGGCTGACAGCTGGCTCTTCATGCCAAGCTTTGGGGCTGGCAGTCACTTCATCTCCTGCTCTGTCTGGGCCCCTGTGGCGGCTGCGAGCTGCTAGAACCGCTACTAATGTGCCCCATTCCTGCGCTCATGTTGACAGACAGACGGATGCACAGACAGCTGGGTGATCCCCAGGAAGGGCTCCTCCTGACAATTCCTCTCTCCGTAGGTTTGGCTGGGATTTCATCAGCTGGCTTGCTGTTAGGGATATTAAACTCTTTGAGTAAATCTTCTCTCTGAAATATTAAAGAGGGAAAGCTATTTGTTTCCATAGATCAGCTGTGAATCCGAGCAATTGAAAAATTGAAACCAGATTAATAACGGAATGATGGGGGCCAGTGTCTCCGAGTTCTAGGTGGAGCTTAGGAGTTGGAAGGTCCCAAGGCTTTGGGAAAACATCAACGCCTAAACTGG
The DNA here is from genome assembly GCF_005190385.1 of Monodon monoceros. Lineage (NCBI taxonomy): Eukaryota > Metazoa > Chordata > Mammalia > Artiodactyla > Monodontidae > Monodon > Monodon monoceros. Next base: position 28,556,743 of record NW_021703773.1, on the reverse strand, counting down.
GAACGCATACCAAACAAAATACTAGTTTAGCTTGAGGAATCTTTGTATGGGCTTGTTTAGCTTCAGTTCAATAATTTAAATTTTTGTCTCAGTTAACAGTACAAATATGACAGGGGTAAAAGTAGACACTGTTCTCCAGGCACAGAAAATAGACTTTATAGTTTTAAAGTAAAAGATGAAACAAAATTGACAACAGGGAACATAAAACTTTAATTATAAGCACAGGTCACTTTAAAATAGACACATTTCCTTCTTACAGTATGGTCAAGTAAGTTAACTAATTGCTAAACACACGCAAGAGTTGTAAGCAGAGACGTTGTCGACCCTCTTCATCATTTCAGTTGTTTGGAGTGAGGCCTATTTGCCAAGCGTTTCTTAATGTGTGCTGGGAATTCCTATCACCTGGAGGTTTGACACGTGTTTGACACGTGTGTTGGCAAAGACGTGGCTCCTTGAATAATGCTGCATCTGCTCCCAGGCGGACCTTCATCCTGGGCTCCGAGGTATCCAGACAGGAAGTGACAAAATTTCTTTGCTTGGTTAAACTTCAGTCCATCTCCTGAACCTTCTCCCAGGCCCGTTTGTCGCTTTGTCAAATCCAGCTTCAGCAATAGCCCTGCTAAGTCCATTTAACGAGAACCTCCACTCTTGATACCTGGTCAGGTTCCTCATCTCACAGGTAAAGGTTAACTGCTTGGTCTGCTTCCAGCAAGAATCCTGTTAGGTTGGTTTACTCAGAATCCCCCTTATCGCTGATGTTTCCTCGTGGTAATTTTCCATCCTCTGACCCCACTGTGCTCCTTGGCAACCTCCACTTGCCCAGGCTATTTTTTAAAATTAAGATAGAATTGACATATCACATGTTAGTTTCAAGTGTACAGTGTGATTCAATATTTGTACATATTGTGAAATGATCACCACAATAAATCTCATTAACATCCATCACCACAAATAATTAATTTTTTTCTTGTGATGAAAAGTTTTAAGATCTTCCTTAGCAACTTTCGAATGTGTAATACAGCATTGTTAACTATGGTCACCATGCTGTACATTATATGCCCAGGACTCTTTTTTTTTTAATAGTTGTCAGTTTATACTTTTTGACCCATTTCACTCCCCCCAACCCCCATTTCTGGCAAGCACAAATCCAATCCATTCTCTATCTTTTCTTTTTTTTTACATCTTTATTGGAGTATAATTGCTTTACAAGGGTGTGTTAGCTTCTGCTTTATGTATTCTCTATATCTTTGAATTCAGGTTTTTGTTTTGTTTTACATTCCACATATAAGTAAGATCCTTTGGTATTTGTCTTTCTGTAACTTATTCAGCATAATGTCCTCCAGGATCGTGCATGTTCTCATGTGGCAGAATTTCCTTCTGTTTTATGGCTGAATAATACTCCATTGTATACGTGTGCCACATTTTCTTTATCCATCCCTTAAATGATGAACACTTAAGGTTGCTTCCACATCTTGAATTTTGTATATCATGCTGCAATAAACATGGGGATGCATATATCCTTTCAAATTAGTGTTTTCAGTTCGTTTGGATGAATACGCAGAAGTAGAATTCCTGGATCAGATGGTAGTTCTACCTTTAATTTTTTGAGAAACCTCCATATTGTTTTCCATAGTGGCTGCACCAATATACATTCCCACCAACGCTTGTTATTTCTTGTCTTTTGACAATAACCATTTTGACAGATATGAGGTTTTGATTTGCACTTCCCTGATGATTAATGATGCATCTTTTCATGGACTTGTTGGTCGTCTGTATGCTTTTGTTGAAAAATGTTTATTCTGATTCTCTGCCCAGTTTTAAATTGGACTGTTTATTTGCTATTGAATTGTATGAGTTTCTTATATATTTCAGATATTAAACCCATAATAGATAAATGATTTGTAAATACGTTCTCCCATTTGGTACGTTGCATATTCATTTTGTTCATCGTTTTTTTAAAATATATTTTAATTTTGTCTGTGTTGGGTCTTGCTGTGTGCAGGCTTTCTCTAGTGGCGGTGAGCAGGGGCTAGTCTTCCTTGCAGTGCGCAAGCTTCTCATTGCGGTGGCTTCTCTTCTTGCGGAGCATGGGCTCTAGGCATGCAGGCTCAGTAGTTGTGGCTTGCGGGCTCTAGAGTGCAGGCTCAGTAGTTGTGGCACACGGGCTTAGTTGCTCCGAGGCATGTGGGATCTTACCGGACCAGGGCTCGAACCTGTGTCCTCTTCATTGGCAGACAGCTTCTTAACCAATGCACCACCAGGGAAGCCCCTGTTCATCGTTTCTTTTGCTGTGAAGAGCTTTTATTTTGATGTAGTCTCACTTGTTTATTTTTGCTTTTGTTGAACTTTCTTTTGGCATCAAATGCAAAAAATCATTGCTGAGACTGATGTCAAGGAACATAGCCCCTATGTTTTTTTCCAGGAGTTTTATAGTTTCAGGTCTTACAATCTTTAATCCATTTTGAGTTAATTTTTGTTTATGGGGTAAGATAGTGGTCCAATTTTATTCTTTAATGAAAACTGCTGTCCAGTTTTCCCAGCACTATTTATTGAAAAGATCGTCCATTCTCCATTGTACATTCTTGGGTCATTTGTCATAAATTAATTGACCATATGTGTGTGAGCTTATTTCTGGGCTCCCTATTTGTTCCATTGATCTATGTGTCTGTTTTTATGCCAGTACCATATTGTTTTGATTACTATTGCACTGTAATATAGTTTGAAATCAGGCAACGTGATGACTCCAGCTTTGTTCTTCTTTCTCAAGATTGCTTAGGCTGTTCAGGGTCTTTTACAGTTCCATATAAATGTTAGGATTGTTTGTTCTATTTCTATGAAAAAATACCATTAAAATTTTGATAGGGATTACATTGAACCTGTAGATTGCTTTGGATAGTATGGACATTTTAACAGTGTTCTTCCAATCCATGAGCATGGAATATCTTTCCATTTATTTGTGTCTTCAGTTTCTTTCATCAGTGTCACATTGCTTGCAGTATACAGGTCTTTCACCTCCTTGGTTAAATTTATTCCTAGATATTTTATTCTTTTTGATGCAACCATAGATGGGATTGTTTTCTTATTTTCTCTTTCTGCTAGTTTGTTAATAGTGTATAGAAACAACAGATTTATGAATCTTAATTTTGTATCCTGAAGCTTTACTGAAGTCATTTATTCCTACAGTTTTTTGGTGGAGTTTTTAGGTTTTTGTATATATAATATCGTCTGCAAAAAGTGAAAATTTTACTTCTTCCTTTCCGACTGGATACCTGTTATTTCTTTTTCTGGGCTTATTGCTTGGGCAAGAACTTCCATTATTATGTTGAATACAAGTGATGAGGCTGGGCATTCTTTCTCGTTCCTGATCTCAGCAGAAAAGCTTTCAGCTTTTCACTGTTGAGTATGATGTTAGCTATAGGCTTGTCATATATGCCTTTATTTTGCAGAGGTACCTTCCCTCTCTACCCACTTTGTTGAGAGTTTTTGTCATGAATGGACCTTGAATTGTGTCAAATGTTTTTCCTGCATCTACTGAGATGATCATATGATTGTATCCTTCATTTTGTAATATGGTGTACTACTTATTGATTTGGAGATGTTGAACTATACTTGCTTCCCTGGAATAAATCCCACTTGATCATTGTGTATGATATTTAAATGTATTTTTAAAATTTGGTTTGGTTATATTTTGTTGAGGAATTTTGCATCTGTGTTTATCAGGGATATTGACCTGTAATTTTCTTTTTTTGTGGTATCAGAGTAATGCTGATCCTGTAAAATGAGTTTGGAAGTGTTCCCTCATCTTCTATAACTTGGAAGAGTTTGAGAATTAATTACTTTTTAAATTTTTTGTAGAATTCACCAGTAAAAACATCTGGTCCAGTGATTTGTTGGGAGGTTGTTGATTACTGGTCCAATCTCCTTACTAGTAATAGGTCTGTTCAGATTTTCTGTTTCTTCATGATTCAGTCTTGGTAGGTTGTATGTTTCTAGAAATTTATCTAATTCATCTGGGTTGTCCAGTTTGCTGGCATGTCTTTTATAATCTTTGTATTTCTGTGGTATCATTTGTAATGTGTTCTCTTTCATTTATGATTTTATTTGAGCCCTCTCTTTTTCTTGTTGATTCTTGGTAAAGGTTTGTCAATTTTGTTTATCTTTTCAAATACCCAGCTTTTAGTTTCATTGACCATTTCTATTGTCTTTTTGTCTCAGTTTCATTCATTTCTGCTCTGATCTTTATTTCCTTCCTTCTACTAACTTTGGGCTTAGTTTGCTCTTCTTTTTCTAGTTCTTGTGGTTGTTTATTTGAGATCTTGTTTCTTAATGTTGGTGTTTATCACTATGAGCTTCCCTCTTAGGACTGCTTTTGCAGCATCCCATAAATTTTGTTATTTTTTTCATTTTCATTTGTCTCAGTGTATTTTTTAAATTTTTGAATTTTTCAGTTTTCTTTTTGTAATTGATCTCACTTTTATACTATCATGATCAGAAAAGATGCTTGATATGATTTCAGTTCTTAAATTTATTAAGACTTGTTTTGTGGCCTAACATTTGTTCTATCCTGGAGAGTGTTCTATGTGCATTTGAGAAAACATGTACTGTGTTGCTTTGGGATGGAATGTTCTATGTGTATGTTTGTTAAATGACACATCTGGAATAACGTGTCATTTAAAGCCTGTGCTTTTCATTGATTTTTCTGTCTGAATGATTTGTCCATTGATGAAAGTGGTGTATTGAAGTCTCTTCCTATTGTACTGCAATCTGTTTCTCCCTTTAGGTCTTGTAAAATTTGCTTTATATAATTCAGTGAACCTGTGTTGGGTGCTAAAATATTTACAAATGTTATATCCTCTTGTTGGATTGGCCACTTAATAATTATATGACAAACAACTTTGTCCCCTATTAGTCTGTCTTAAAGTCTATTTTGTCTGAAGTAATTATAGCTATTCCAGCTTTCTCTTGATTTCCATTTTCGTGAAATGTCTTTTTCTATCCCTTTACTTTCAGTCTGTGTGTATCCTTAATATCTGAAGTAAATCGCTTATAGGCAGCATATTGATGGGTCTTCTTTTTTATCCATTTAGCCAACCATGTTTTTTCATTGTAGTTCCTTTGTTTTGTTACCATGAGATAGTATTGACATTTTAATAATTTTTCAATTCACTAACACAAGATATCTTTCCATTTACTCATGACTTTTTCTATTTCTTTCATCAGTGTCTCACAGTTTTCGGAGATCTTTTACCTCCTTTTTAAAGGTTATTGCTAAGTATTGTTTTTTATGCTATTGTAAATGGGATTGTTTTCTTTCATTCTCAGGTAATTTTTGTTAGTGTATAGAAATGATATTGACTTTTGTAGTTAATTTTGTTTCCTGTGATTTTACTGAATTTGTTGATTAGATGGAACAGTTTTTTGGTGGTCTCTTTAGAATTTTCCTACAAGTAAAATCATGACAACAATAGATAAAGTATTACTCCTTTCTTTCCGATTGTGATGCTTTTATTTCTTTTTGTCTGATTGCTCTGGCAAGGACTTTCAGTACTATGTCGAGTAGGAGTGGTGAGAGTGGGCACTCTTGTTCTTGATCTTTCAACTTTACCAACCTTTTACCATTGAGTATGATATATACTATGGGCTTATCATATAGGCTACTATTATGTTGGGGACATTCCTTCTATACCTAATTAGCTGAGTTTTTACCATGGACAGATGTTGAATTTTCTCAAATGCTTTTTCTGTATCTATTAAGATGATCGTATGATTTTTAAAATTCTATTGAAGTATCACATTGATTGATTTGTGTTTGTCAGACCATCCTTGTATCCCAGGCAGAAATCCCATTTGACCATGGTGGATGATCCTTTTAATATGCTGCTGAATTCAGTTTGCTAGTATTTTATTGAGAAATTTTGCATCTATATTCATTAGGGATATTGGCCTGTAGTTTTCTGGTAGTATCCTTTTCTGGCTTTGGTGTCAGGGTGATACTGAACTTGTAAAATGAGTTTGGGAGTGTTCCCTTGTCTTTGATTTTTGGAAGAGTTTGAAAAATATTGGCATTATTTCTTTTTTAAATGTTGGTAAATTTTACCAGTGAAGCTATCTGTCCTGGGCTTTTCTGCATTGAGAGTTTGATTACTGATTCAATCACCTTTGTAGTAATAGTTAGATTCAGACTTCCTCTTTCTTCCTAAGTCAGTATTGGTAGTTTGTATGTTTCTAAGAATTTTCAATTTTTTATATAGTTTGTCCAGTTTGTTGGCATGTAGTTTTTTATAGTACCTTTTTATGATCCTCTGCATTTCTGTGGTATCAGTTGTAGGGTCTTTTTTTAATTTATAATTTTGTTGATTTTGATCCTCTCTTTTTCCCTCAGTTAGTCTAGCTAAAGTTTTGTCAATTTTGTTTGTCTTTTTGGTTAATCTTTTCTATCATTTTCCTATTCTTTATTTTATTTTTTTGCCTAATCTTTATTATTTCTTTTGTTCTGCTAACTTTGGTCTCAGTTTGTTCTTTTTCTAGTTCCTTAAGGCATAAAGTTAGGTTGTTTATTTGGGATATTTTTACTTCTTAACATAGGTGTTTATTGCTATGAACTTCCCTCTGAGAACTGATTTCACTGCATCCCATAAGTTTTGGTAAGTTTCCAATTGTCTCAAGATACTTTTTAATTTTTCTCATTTAATTTCTTCTTTGATCCATTGGTCGTTCTGGAGAGTGCTGTTTAATTTTCCTGTGTTTGTGAATTTTTCAGTTTTTCTCTTATTATTGATTTCTAGTTTCACACCATTATCAGAAAAGATACTTGATATGATTTGTCTTCTTGAATTTGCTAAGACTTGTCTTGTGACTTAACACACGGTCTATCCTAGAAAATGTTTTATGCACACTTGAGAAGAATGTGTATTCTGCTGTTGTTGGATAGAATGTTCTGTATATATATGTCTCAGGTTCATGCAGTTTATAATGCTCATATCCACTGCTTTCTTATTGATTCTCTGCCTGGATGATCTTACTCCTTGTTGAGAGCAGGGTACTAACTTTCCAACAATTATTGTTTTGCTGTTTATTTCTCCTGTCAGCTCTGTTAGTTCTGCTTTATGTGTTTAGGTGCTTCAGTGGTGGCTGCATAAATATTTACAATTACTATATCTTCTTGATGTATTGACCTCTTTATCATTACATAATGACATTCTTTGTCTCTTTTTAACATTTTTAGTTTAAATACTATTTGTCCGAGATACAAATATAGTTACCCTGCTTATTTCTGGTTACCATTTGCTTGAAATCTTTTTCCATCCCTTCCCTCTCAGTTTATGTGTGTCCTTAAGACTAACATGAGTAGGCAGCATATTGTTGGACTTGCTTCTCTGTCTTTTGATAAAAGAATTTTATCTGTTTATGTTTAAAGTAATTATTAATAAGTAGGGACTTAACTATTGCCATTTTGTTTTCTGGTTGTTTCATAGGTTGTTCCTTGTTTCTTATTCTGCTGTCCTTTTTTGTGATATAGTGTGTTATGGTATTGGTATACTTTGGCTTATCATGTTCTTTTGTGTAATTACCAAGGGTTTCCCTTGTGGTTACCATGAAACTTACATAGAATATCTTAAAATTATAACACCCTATTTTAAACAAATAAGAACTAAACTTCTATAGATTCCTAAGCTTACACTTTTAGTTCTCATTCTCCTCACATTTTGGGTTATTGATACTACAATTTTTATTGTGTAAGTAATAACAGATTATTGTAGTTGTGGTTATTTTTAGTTTTTTTTTTAACTTTTAAACTAGAGCTGTGTGTTATGCACCACCATTACCATATAGCAGAATTTAATTTTTACTATATATTTATAATTACCAGAATGTTTTACTCTGCTTTCTTTATTATGTTATTTAGCATCCTTTTACATCTGCTTAAAGAACCCCCTTCAGTATTTTTTTGTAAGGCAGGTCTAATGTGATGAATTCCTCAGCTTTTGTTTGCTTAGGAAAATGTTTATTTCTCCTTCATTATTAAAGGGAAGCTCTGCTGGGCATAGTACTCTTGGTTGACATTTTTTTTCTTTGAACATTTTGAATACATCATCCCATTCTCTTCTGGCCTTAAAAGTTTCTGTTGAGAAATTCTCTGATAGTCTTATGGGGTTTCCTTTTATGTAACTTCTCTCTCTTTTTTTTTTTTTTTTTTTTTGATGCCTTTTCAGTTTTTTCTGTCTTTGACTTTTCACAAGTTAATTATAAGGTTTCTCAGTGTACCCCTTTCAGGTTCAACCTATTTGGAGTCCTTTGGACCTCCTGGACCTGGATGTCTATTTCTTTCCCCTAGTTTGGGAAGTTTTCAGCCATTATTGCTTTAAATATTCTTATTGACACTTTCTCTCCTAGAATTTCCATAACACAAATATTGTTTCTTTTCATTGTGTACCATAAATTCCAAAGGCTTTCTTCACGGTTTTTCATTCTTTCTTTTTGCTCCTCTGAATGGATAATTTCAAATGTCCTATCTTTCAGGCCACTGATTCTTTCTTCTCCATGGTTGATTCTGCTTTTCAAGCTCTCTGTTAAATTCTTCAGTTCTGTTATTGTATATTTTTTAGATCTAGGATTTCTGGTTTTTAAGAATGTTTTCTCTTTCTTTGGTGAAGTTCTCATTTTGTTTATGCACTATTTTCCCAATTTTGTTCAGTTGTCTCTGTGTTCCTGTGGTTCACTAAACTTCTTTAAGAAAATTGTTCTGAATTCTTTGTCTGAGAGTTCATAAATCTTCATTCTTTTGTCAGTTACTAGAGCTTTGTTTCCTTTGATGGTGTCAATATCTACCCGACTTCTAATGATCTTTTACTTCTTACAGTGGTATCTCCACAGTTAAGCAGGTGGTCTTCCCTTTCAGACTTGGCAGACTTGCTTTGACAGAGGCAGTTCTTCACCATTCAGCTCAGTTTGAGCTAGACATGTCTGCTGGTAATGTCCTTGGGTGTGGGGGCATGATCTAAGGTATTTTGGGGTGAGGTCAAGGGTGGGCAAGTGTGCTGCTAGCTAAGAACATCTGAATAGGACTGCTTGCTTTGTTCCCTGCCCAAGTGAGGCTGTGATGGGCTCTCTGTGTACCTCATTTTATTTTTATAATTTTGATTCCTTTTCCCTAGAGATGGCACTGAGAAGTTGTATACAGCTCAGGCCCCACAAAACCTGAATGTATCCTTTTTTGGTCTATCTGTATGATAAATTAATAGAAATGGGATTTGCTGGGTGAAAGGTATATACATTTATAATTATAAAGGTGTTATAAATTTGCCCTCTACCAAAGTTGTAAAATTTACATTCTCAATAGTAAAATATAGATTGCCTATTTTCTACATCTTCACTAATGTATTATCAAGACAGTTATCAAACTTTTGGATCTTCATAAATCTGATAAGAGAAAATAGGAACTACTGGTTCTCCTTTGCATGTTTTTTTTGTATTATGATGGAGGTTGAGCACACTTTCATAAGTGAAAGAGCCATTTCATTTTTCTTTTCAGTGTATTATCTGTCCAAATCCTTTGATTATTCTTATTGATTTGTAGAAGCTCTGTGTATATTAAGGACTATTTACCATTTGTGATTTGAGTTATATTTTCCCCAGTTGCTTTTCTTTTGACCTTGGTTGTTTTTATTTTTTTCCTTCAGACTTTTGAAAACAAATGTCCTTTTATAGTTGATACCTTGGTGGAATAATTAGAAAGGTGTTCCCCATTCTGAAAAATACATATATCTATGTATATTCTATTGCTTGTGTTTCTCTGGAGAACCCTAATATAGATGGTTTGTATTATTGTTTTCAATTATCTATTTCTTCTTGAAAGAAGATAAGATATCCCCACCTGTTACCAAGTTACTTATATGTTTATATATATAGCATGCATAGGCTTATCATGTGTGGTATAATAAAACACATATCTGGTCTTTGTCCCTAGTTCCTGGCAGAGAGCATTAAAAACTCTTGGAAACAATAGGAGTATCTTTGTTATGCTAATGAGCTATCTCACGGTGGGCCCCTAGATAACTTCTGGATGGGGGCTGGTCACCAGAATGACCAACCATGTGATTAGAAGATTGGAACTTTGAGTTCAATCATGTGGCCAGTGATTTAATCAATCATGCCTATGTAGTAACACCCCAATAAACACTCTGCACACTGAAGCATGTTGAAGGTTCCTGGTCAATGAACACATTAATGTGTCAGGAGGGTTACATGCCTTGATTTCATGGGAAGAGGGCATTGAAGCTCTGTGTTCCCTCCCAGACCTCATCCTACGTGTCTCTTCATTTGGCTGGTCCTGATTTGTATCCTTTATAAGAGAACTGTAATTGTAAGTAAAGCAATTTTCTGAATTCTGTGAGGCATTCCAGCAAATTATCAAACATGGAGTTGTGGGAACCACCCAAATTTGTAGCCAGGTGATTGGGAAGCACAGGTGACCTGGAACCCCCGTCCCCTCCCCGATGTGTGGCTGCTGCCTGAAGAAAGGGCAGCCCTGTGGAGTACTAGTCCCTTAAACCTGTGGACTCTGATGCTGACTCTGGCTAGTTGGTGTCACAGGTGGCTGCAGTCCACCTCCATTGGTATGGGAGGAGAATACCATGAGACTTGCTTCAGCTGGTAAAATGGGAACAATGGGGTATCAGAGTAGAAGCTATAAGAGCTATCACGTATTTCTAGCTTTCTTGTTCTGTTTCTCTGTCCAGATGGGAACTGTTCCTTTAGCCTGGGTCCTAGCAAAACATATACAGCAGAGCTGTATCTGTCTTATAGTTTTGGAGATATAGCGGGAACAAAAAATAAACTGTTAAGATAAATCATTATAGTAAAGCACTGTAAGCCATTGTTAAAATTTGTGGGTTGTTTGTTACAGCAGTATAACATAACACAAACTGACGTATCTATGCTCCAAACTGTTTCCTTTACCTCTTCATTCATAAAGCCATTAAATGGCATCATCTACCTAGTCACTCAGCAAGAACCTAGGAGTCACTCTTGATGCTTCTCTTTCCCTCACCCTCCACATTGAATCCATCTTTTAGCAAATCCTATTATTTCTATCTCAAAAATATATCAAAAATCCATTCTCAAACTGTTTACTGTCATGGTCACCTCTTGTCTAGATTACTGCCAAAGTCTCCTAACTGGTCCCTAATTCTGTTCTTGTCCCCTTCCAAAGCATTCTCTACACGAGCTGCAAAAATCATCAGGAAAGATAAATTGGATATCATTCTTCTGTTTAAAACCCTCACTGGTTTTCCATTAGCTTTAGCATGAAGTTGAACACTCTTTCCACGACTTACACGTCATACCTAGTCTGTCCCTTGCTTGTCTCCAACCCCATCACATACCAGCCCCTTCCTTATTTGTCTTGCTCCAGACACACTCCCCTTCTCTTGTTGTTCAGATACAACCAGCCCCTTCTTACCTTGGCATCTTTGTGTGTGTGATTTCCTCCATCTAGAAAGCTTTTCCTGTTACTCTTTGAATGGCTAGCTCTTTCTTTATTTCTGAGCTTAAATGTTATCTTAGAAGCCTTTCCTGACCACACTATCTGAAGTAGTTCCCCTCTCCACAATTCTCTATCTCCATTCCTGTTCCTTTTCTTACTTACTTAAACTTACATATTTTAACCTGCCTTTCCTGTAGAAATGTTTCCTTTATGAGGGCAGAGACAGTAGTTGTCTCGTTCACTGTGTTTTTCCCCAGAGCCTTGCACGCAGTAGGGGCTTAGTAAACAGTTGTTGAGTGAATGAATCTTTTGATCGTGAGCAGGTGGGATACAGAGCAGGCCACATAAAGAATTAGTCTGGCAGACAAATAGGCCTGTAACTAACCCTAATCTTGGGGATCTCCGTTGTTGGGTGCTTGTCTTGGCTGCACTTGGGTAAAGGAAAACACTCAGTGTTCCATACCGTAAGGCTTCCCTTTGCCTAGTACACTGCTTTCCCCAGCCACCCTCCCTCCCCAGCCTGATCACAAAGGGTGCCAAGTCATGATGCCAGGCCTCCACTTCTCACTAACAGAGTGAGCAGATGGCTGACAAGCTATTTCCCTGTAGTAGGTAGCAGATTGCTCTTGTCCAAAAGAGAGGGCACAGAAGATGCTTCAATTCTCAGAGCAGGTTTAGATGAGGTATCTCCGCCCAGATCAGGAGTGTGCCTGGAGACAGGCTTTTGTTGTGCTGCTATTTGCTCTTCCCCTCAAGCCTTCCCATCCAGTCATCCAGACCTTCCGTCTCTAGCACTTCTCCCCAGCCAGTCTTTCCCTAGATGCCCCACACCCCAATCCTTACATCTAACACCCCTGTTACCAAGCTCAGGGGTGAGAGAAGTGAATATTTTCTCTCTCTCTCCTCACCTCCCCACCTCCTTTATTCTCTCAGGCTTGTGGGGAGAGGGGCATTCCATTAGGAATATGTTGATCATGAGGACAGAGCTGAAATGTATCAGTGGAGTTTGCTACCTGGCATTCCAAGGATCGCACTGACTACAAACAGGACAGTTAAAGCAATGTGTCCAGAACAGACAAATTGTTTCACATTTCCTCTGCTTTTTGGATATCTGTATATTCAAATTTACTTTTCATGCTGGGGAGTTTACCCCCTTTTGAATTCACTCCTTCTCATTAGCTTTTGAGCCATGAAAAATGATGTTGCTACACCTTGAGTGTCTGATTATATCACAGATGAGGTAAACTTTGAGGTTTTAAGTGGGTGGGGGGAAGCTTAGGAGATGCATTTTGTTCTCCAATATGAATTATCTGATACTGCATAATGTTTGAAGTATGAAAAAGGCCTTCCAGTATTTATATATGTTCTATGTTTTTTTCTCCATTATAAATTCTTTCATGTTCTTTCCTATGTGAACATTGGGGGAAAGCCTTCCCACATTCAGTATGTTTATAAGGTGTTTTGCCTATGTGATTGGTATTTTAACTTTATTTTTGGTGTTATTGTTTATACAGATGTCTTAACTTTTAATATTTATTCATTGGCATTTATATAATACAATTTATTTCATGTTTTTGCTTTATGGATTGTGGTGTCTTTGTGTTTTAAGAAATCCTTCCCACTTATAAAGTTTTTCTCATATTTTATTCTTTTTTTTGAATTTTATTTTTTATACAGCAGGTTCTTATTAGTTATCCATTTTATACATATTAGTGTATACATGTCAACCCCAATCTCCCGGTTTATCTCACCACCCCCCCACCACTTTCCCCCCTTGGTGTCCATACAGTTGTTCTCTACATCTGTGTCTCAACTTCTGCCCTGCAAACCGGTTCATTTGTACCATTTTTCTAGGTTCCACATATATGCGTTAATATAGGATATTTGTTTTTCTCTTTCTGACTTACTTCACTCTGTATGACAGTCTCTAGATCCATCCTCGTCTCTGCAAATGACCCAATTTCGTTCCTTTTTATGGCTGAGTAATATTGCATTGCATATATGTACCACATCTTCTTTATCCATTCATCTTGTCGATGGGCATTTAGGTTGCTTCTATGACCTGGCTATTGTAAGTAGTGCTGCAATGGACATTGGGTGCATGTGTTTTTTTGAATTATCTCATATTTTTTTCTTAAAGCTTTAGACTTTGAACTATCAGTCCACCTGGCATTGATTTTTTTTGTGTGTATGGTGTGAAGTAGAGAGTCTTTCTCCCCATATGAATAACACAATTTTCCATAATGTCCCTACTAACTTGTCAAACCATCTTTGTTATATACTAAGTTTCTATACATGTGTGGGTCCATTTCTTGGTTCTCCATTCTTTTCTGTTGATCTGTGTATCTGCCCTTACATCTACATTTACCACACTGTCTTAATTACTGTTGCTGTATTTTGAGTCATCTTATCTGGTGGAACAAGCCTCATCATGTATTCTCCTATTCAGGAGAGTTTTAAATATTACTATTTGGGGGCTTTGAGAATCAGCTTGTCAGAACACATACACATGCACATACAACAGAATTGACTTTATAGATTATTTGGGGGGAAATTGACATCTTTACAATATTGTCTTCCTATACATATACACTGTATCCCTTTTTGTGTACTTAATCTATCTCATGATATCTTCATTTATTTAGATCTTCTTAAGGTATTCCAATAAGTTTTATAATTTCCTCAATAAATGTTCTACGCAAAGCTTATGAGATATGTTTTTAAAGTACCTCATACTTTTTGATGCTGTTTCACATATTATCTTTTTAAAAGTTGCTAGTATATGGAAATACATTATTTTTTACATTGATTTTTGTATCCAAAATGTTTCTGAACTCTAATAATTTGCTTGAGAAGTCCTGGCTTTTCTATTTAGATAACTCTAGCTTTTGCAAGATAGGACAGTTTTGATTTTTTCTTCATAATCATTAGACTTTTTATTTCTCTTGTTTTGTCATTTGGCTAGAACATCCAGTAAGTGTTGAATAGCAGGGATGAGAATAGGCATCCTTATCTTGTTCCTGACTTTTAAAAGAATATGTCTAATTTCACCATTAACTGTATTTGGTATAGGTGTCAGAAAATACCCCTTATCAGAAGATAGCACTGCTACTACGAACTTTTATCATTACTATGTGTTGACTTAAATTTTTTTCCTATTTATTTAGAGACAATCACACATTATTTCCTCCTTTAATTTGTTAATGTATTCATCTTGCAGTTCTTGAGTTGATCGTCATGTGTGTATATGGGTATGTTTTATTGTACTGTATTATATGATTGAACAAAATATTCCTTTAGAGTATTGCCCTTGTGTAGTTTGTTGTTTTGAAGGGGAGGGGTGCTAGAAAAAGTTTTTACTTTATTATTTTTCTCCTTTTTATTGAGATATAATTGACATATGATATATTAGTTTCAGCTCTGCAATATTGATTTGATATATGTATAATTGTGAAATGATCACTACAGCTCTAGTTAACATCCATCACCACATGTAGTTACATAATTTTTTCTTATGAGAACTTTCAAGATTTATTCTCTTAGCAACTTTCCAGTATGCAATACAGTGACATTAACTGTAGTCACTATGCTGTATATTACATCCCCAGTACTTAGTTATTTTACAACTGGAATTTGTACCTTTTGACCACCTTCAACCATGTTGTCCACTACCCACCCCCACCTCTGGCAATCACCAAACTGTTCTGTATCTCTGAGTTTGTTTTTTGTAGAATCCATGTATAAGCAAGATAATACAGTTTTTTGGCTTTCTCTATCTGACTTATTTCCCTTAGAATAAGGCACTAAAAGTCGATCTATGTTGTCTCAAATGTCAGGATTTCCTGTTTTATGGCTGAATAATATTCCAGTGTGGGTGTGGGTATGGGTGTGGATCACATTATCACATTTTCTTTATCCATCAATGGATACTTAGGTTGTTTCCATGTCTTCATTATTGTAAATAACGCTGCAGTGAACACAGATTTGCAGATATCTTTTTTGAGGTAGTGTTTTTATTTACTTCAGATAAATACCAAGAAGTAGAATTGCTGGATCATATGATAGTTATATTTTAAATTTTTTGAGGAACCTCCATACTCTTTTCCATAGTAGCTGCACCAACTTACATTCCCACAAACAGTGCACAAGTCTTCTGCTTTCTCCACATCTTTCCTAGTAAACTGTTATCTCTCGTCTTTTTTATAATAGCCATTCTAACAGATGTGAGGTGATCTCATTGTGGTTTTGATTTTCCATTTCCCTGTTGTTTAGTGATGTTGAGCACCTTTTCATGTACCAGTTGGCTAATTGTATGTCTTCTTTAGAAAAAATGTCTATTCAGATGCTCTGCCCATTTTTTAATTAGATTTTTTTAATTTTAATTTTTTTGTTGTTGAGTTATATGACTTCTTTGTGGTTTTGGATATTAACCCATTATCAGATATATAATTTGCAAATATTTTCTCTTATTCAGAATTTTGCCTTTTCATTTTGCTGATGGTTTTCTTTGCTGTGCAGAAATTATTTAGTTTGATGCAGTTTTCACTTGGGTTTTTTGTTTGTTTTTCTTGCCTTTGTTTTTGGTGTCTTATCCAAAAAATCATCACCAAGACCAATCTCAAGGAGCTATGACCTATGTTTTCTTCTAGGCGCTTTATAGGTTTAGGCCTTACATTCAAGTCTTTAATCCATTTTTCCGTGTGTTGTAAGGTAGTGGTCCAGTTTTATTCTTTTGCATGTGGCTGTCCAGTTTTTCCAACACCATTTATTGAAAATACTGTCCTTTCCCCATTGTATATTCTTGGCTCCTTTGTTGTAAATTAATTGACCATGTGCATGAAGGTTATTTCTGGGCTCTCTATTCTGTAGATATACGTGTCTGTTTTTATGACAATATCATACTGTTTTGATTACTATAGCTTTGTAATATAGTTGAAGTCAGGGAGCGTGAAGCCTCCACCTTTGTTCTTTCTCAAGATTGCTTTGGCTATTTGCGGTCTCATACAAATTTTAGAATTGTTTGTTTTACTTCTGTGTAAATGCCATTGAAATTTTGATTGGGAATGTATTGAATCTGTAGATTGCTTTCAGGTAGTATGGACATTTTAACAATATTCTTCTAACATATGAGCATGGAATATCTTTCCACTTATTTGTGTCTTGGTTAAATTTATTTCTAGATATTTTATTCTTTTTGATGCAATTGTAAATGGGATTGTTGTCCTAAATTCTCTTTCTGATAGTTCACTATTAGTGTATAGAAATGCAACTGATTTTTGTACATTGATTTTATATCCTGCAACTTTACTGAAATTTGTTTATTAGTTCTAATGGTTATTTGATGAAGCCTTTAAGGTTTTCTCCATATAATATGTCATCTGCAAATAGTGACAGTTTTACTGCTTCCTGTCCCATTTAGATGCCTTTTATATCCTTTTCTTGCCTAATTGCTCTGGCAAAGATTTCTAATACCATGTTGAAGTGGTGAGAGTGGACATCATTGCGTTGTTCCTGATTGTAGAGAAAATGCTTTCAATTTTTCACCATTGAATATAATGTTAGCTGTAGGCTTGTCATATAGGGCATTTATTTTGTTGAGGTAACTTGTCTCTATACCCATTTTGTTAAGAATTTTTAATATGAATGAAGAATTTTTCAAATGCTTTTTCTACATCTATTGATATAATCACATGGTTTTTAACCTTTATTTTGTTAATGTTGTGCATCACATCGATTTTATGGATTGTTGAACAATTCTTGCATCCCTGGAATAAATACCACTTGATCATGGTTTATGATCTTTTAAATGTATTGTTGAATTCAGTTTGCTATTATTTTCTTGAGGATTTTTGCATCCGTGTTCATCAGGGATATTGGTCTGTAATTTTCTTGTATTGTCCTTGTCTACTTGTTATCAGAATAATGCCGGCCTGTAAAATGAATTTTGAATTGTTCCTTCCTCTTGTCATTTTTGAAAGAGTTTTGAGAAGGATTGCTATTAATTCTTAAAATATTTGATAGAATCCCCCAGTGAAGCCTTCTGGTTCTGAACTTTTGTTTGTTGGGAGGTTTTAAATTATTGATTCAGTCTCCTTTGCTAGTAATCAGACTGTTATCTGTTTATTCCTACTTCAGTCTTGGTAGATTGTATGTTTCTAGGAATTTATCTTTTCTTTTAGGTTGTCTAATCTGTTAGCATATAATTGTTCATAGTAGTCTCTTATCCTTTGTATTTTGTGGTGTCAGTTGTGATGTCTCCTCTTTAATTTAAGCTTTTATTTATTTGAGTTCTTCTTTTTTCTTAGTATAGCTAAATGTCTATTTTTTAAAATCTTTCCAGAAAACCAGCTCTTAGTTGCATTGATCCTTTTTATTGTCTTTTACATCTCTATTTCATTTATTTCTGCTCAGATCAATACTATTTTCTTCCTTCTAACATTGGGCTGTTTGCCCTCCTTTTTCTAGTTTCTTGTGGTAAAAAACTCTTTTATTTGAGATCTTTCTTGTTTCTTAATGTAGGCATTTATTACTATGAACTTTTAGAACTGCTGTTGCTGCATACAATGAGTGTTGGTATGTTGTTTTTCCATTTTCATTTGTCTCAAATTAGTTTTTGATTTCTCTCTGATTTCTTGTTTAATCCATTGGTTACTCACTAGCAGTTTTTTAATCTCCATATATTTGTGAATTTTCCAGTTTTCTTCTTGTAATCGATTTCTAGTTTCTGCCATAGAGGTCAGAAAAGATGCTTGATATGATTTCGGTTTTCTTAAGACTTCTTTTTTACCATAACATGTGATCCACCCTGGAGAATTTTCTGTGTACACGTAAGAAAAATATGTTTCTGTTGCTTTTGGATGGATTTTTCTATATATGTGTGTTAAGTCCATCTGGTCTAACATGTTTAAGGCCAGAGTTTTCTTAATGATTTTCTGTCTGGATGAGCTATCTGTTGATGAAAGTGGGGTATTAAAGTTCATCACTATCATTGTATTGCTGTCAGTTTTACCTTTATGTCTTAATATTTTCTCTGTATATTTAGGTGCTCCTATATTAGATGCATGAATATTTGCAATGTTATATCCTCTTGTTGGATTGGCTACTTTATCATTATATAATGAATACTCTTTTTACAACAGATGGTCTTTGTTATAAAGTCTATTTTGGGGACTTCCCTGGTGGCACAGTGGTTAGGAATCTGCCTGCCAATGCAGGGAACATGGGTTCTATCCCTGGTCCAGGAAGGTCCCACATGCTGTGGAGCAGCTAAGCCCATGTGCCACAACTACTGAGCCTGTGCTCTAGAGCCCACATGCCACAACTACTGAAGCCTGTGAGCCTAGAGCCCGTGCTCTGCAACAAGAGAAGCCACCGAATGAGAAGCCTGCACTTTGCCACAAAGAGTAGCGCCCGCTCTCTACAACTAGAAGAAGCCCGTGTGCAGTAATGAAGACCCAACGCAGCCAAAAATAAATAAATAAATAAATAAAAATTTAAAATCAAATCTATTTTGTCTGAGACAAGTACAGCTACCCCAGGTTTCTTTGGTTTCCATTTGCATGGAATATCATTTTGCATCCCTTCACTTTCTGTGTTTGTGTGTGTGTGTGTGTTTGTCCATCCTTACAATTAAAATGAGTCTCTTGTAGGCAGTATAAAGATGGGTCTTGGTTTTTTATTCATTCAGCCACTCTACATTTTTTGATTGGAGAATTTAGTCTGTTTACATTTAGAATAATTATAGATAGGTATGTACTTACTGCCATCTTGTTAATTGTCACCTGGGTCTTTTGTAGATCCTTTCTTCTCTTGCTCTCTCCTTTTGTGATTTAAGGATGTATGTATGTATATATCTACTGTATGTTTTTCTTTTTGGTTACCATGAGGCTTACATAAAATAACTTATGTTTATAACAATATATTTTAAGCTGATATCAAGTTTAGTTTGAAAGCATTCTAATGCTCTGTATTTTTACTCCTCCCCACCACTTTTTGTTTTTGATATCACAATTTGCATCTTTTTATATTGTGTATCCCTTGACAAATTGTAGTTATAATAGAGCTACTACGTTTGTCCTTTAATCTTCATACTAGCTTTATAGGTGATTAACCCACTACTTTTACAACATTAGATCTTCTGAATTTTACTATATTTTTACCTTTACCAGTGAGATTTATATTTTCATACGTTTTCCTGTTAGTAATTAGCACCTCTCATTTCAGCTTAAAGAAGCCCCTTTAACTTTTCTTGTAAGCCCTGTCTAGTGGTGATGAAGTCATTCACTTTTGCTTGTCTGGAAAACTCTTTATTCCTCCTTGGTTTCCAAAGAATGACTTTGCTAAGTAGAGTATTTTGGGTTGGCAGTTTTTTCTTTTAGCACTTTGAATACCATGCCTGTTCCTTCTGGTCTTCAACGTTTCTGCTGAGAAACCTGCTCATAGTCTTATGGGGATTCCCTTGTATGTAACAAGTTGTTTTTCTCTTAGCTGTTTTGAAGATTCTTTCTTTGTCTTTAACTTTTGACTATTTAATTAAAATGTGTCTTGGGGGGCATCTCTTTAGGTTCATCTTATTTGGAGCTCTCTAGGCTTCCTGCATCTGGATGTCTGTTTCCTTCCCCAGTTCAGAGAAGTTTTCAGCCACCTCCCTCATTCTTGAAGGAGCATCCTTTTGTAGGAGACGAATCTGTCTTATCATTCAACCCTGCCTTAGCTCTTGGTTGTAACTCAAACCTTTGTGATTGCTCAAGCAGCCTACTTTATTATTAGTGGCTCGCAGGAGTTGAGGGTGTGTTAAGACCTGTCAGTATCCCAAAGGGGAGGATCTCAGTCAGC
Source organism: Monodon monoceros (assembly GCF_005190385.1). Lineage (NCBI taxonomy): Eukaryota > Metazoa > Chordata > Mammalia > Artiodactyla > Monodontidae > Monodon > Monodon monoceros. The sequence goes on along the minus strand of NW_021703773.1, from coordinate 28,536,423 downwards.
ACCAAGATTCTTGGTGACTGGAAGTCAGACCCTAAGGAAGCAGCTTTTATAGTATGTGTATATATACCTCTTTCAAAGGGAAGCCTGCTCCCTTTGCACTGAACCCTGGGGTAATAGTTAAGATCTCTTTCTTTGCTATTGTCTTGTTGAACTTGTGAATGCCAGCCCCACTGGCAGCCAGATCTAGGCCATCAAGGGATGCGTCCTCTGGGCAGCAGCCACAACTGATGGGCCACCAGATGTACACACAAGTTCCATTCCAGGAGAAATCAGCCGTTGCCTCTCTGGGTGTCTGGAGAGAATTACGGAAGGGCCCTGGATGTGTGTTTAATTAGGATCCTGGCCCTCAAGCCACAGCTGTAAAGATAAGGTAATAGTCCTCTTCCACAGAATGCCTAGTATGTTTCTGTCTGCTTATCTCTGCACTGTGCCCTGGGGATGATGGTTGGTTTAGAACCACTTCTCCATTTGTTACAGTCCTATGGTACCAGAAAATACAACCCCACTGGCTACCAGAGCCAGGTGATCAAGGGGCATCTCACTGGGTGGCCACAAAAACCGAGGCACCAGACATAAAACCCAGGGTGCTAGATGAATGCAAGAACTCTCTTTTGGGAGGTACCAATGACCTTGAATTAAGCAGAGGGAGAGTGCAGATGTAGTGCCTGCCATCCAGGGCCTCTGAAGAGAGGATTACAGCCTGCTCTAAAATGTGATTTTAATTAGAGGCCTACCCATCCAGCCCCAGCTTTGAAGATAAGCTAACAGGCCTCTTTTGCAGAAAGACTCCATTTTTCAGTCAGCTGCCACTGTGTTGTACCCTGGATGTAGCCGGATAAGAGTGGTTTCTCCATTGTTTCAGCCCTGGGGGACCTGTGAATGTTGCCCTGCTGGCCACCAGAAGCAGGCGATCAGGGGGCAACCCCTGGGCTGGGGCACCGGAAGTGTGCAGTGCACACACTCCATTCTGGAAGGTACCAGCAACCTGGAGTGAGGCAGAGGGAGGTCAGGGGGGTCAGGAAGTTGGTGCCCCCCAGCCCCCAATACTCTTCGGTGAGTATTTCAGTCAGACTCTTGGATGTGAGTTAAACTGGAGGTCTGCCCTGCAGGCCAAAGTGTCCTGTAAGCAAATAGGCCTCTTTCACAGGAAGACTGGGTGCTTTTCAGTCGGCTGCCTCTGCTCCGCTCTGCTCACCGGGGTCTGAGTCTTTGTGTATAAGCCTTTCAAGAAGTGTTTCTCAGACCTCTATAGCCTTGTGGGTCTTGGGGACACAAGCCCCACTGGCTTTTAAAGCTTGATGTTTGGCGGTTTTCTCTCTCAGGGGCAGGTGTTAAAAGCTGCGGTTCCGGATGTGAGGTGCAAACGTTTCACTCGTCAGGGAGAAGGGTTGTGAGTTTCCTCCCCACTGTGGGTCGCTGCACAGAGAGTGGGGTTTATGGTGAGACTGTGTCTCAGTCTGTCCTACCGATTGGATGTGTTTTTCCCCTCTCATTCACCTGGTGGGTAGGAGTCACTTATGTAGTTTCGGGGTTTCTTTCACATGAAATTGTCCCATAGGTAGCAGTAGATTTGATGTGCCTGGTGGCAGGAAGTGCATTCGGGGTCCTTCTACATTGCTATCTTGAAGGAAAACATTTACTGTTTTTGTTCTCTTTCTAGAGGACTTTAAGGTTCACCATAAGACTGAAAGGTATGGAGGTTTCCTATGTGTCCCCTGGAGTACACAGCCTCCCCATTATCAACATCCTGCATCAGATGGTACATTGGTTACAACCGATGAACCTATATTGACGCGTCATAATCACGCAAGTCCATCGTTTACATTAGGGTTCACTCTTGGTGTTGTATTGGGTTGTCCAAAAAGTTCGTTCAGGTTTTTCCGTAAGACGTTATGGAAAAACCCGAACGAACTTTTTGGCCAACTCAATACATTCTGTGGGTTTAAACAAATGTGTAGTGAAATGTATTCATCAACATGGTGTCATAGAGTATTTTCTCTGCTCTAACAATTCTCTGTACCCCACTTATTCACCCTTCCTCTCCCCAACGCCTGGCAACCACTAATCTTTTCACTATGTCCATAGTTTTGCCTCTTCTAGAAGGTGATATACAGCTGACCCTTGGACGATGTGGGGCTTGGGGGCAATGACCATCCATGCAGTCAAAAATTCACGTATAACATTACAGTCAGCTCTCCATGTCTGCCGTTCCACATCTGCAGATTCAAGCAACTACAGATTGTGTAGTACTACCATCCGTATTTAGTAAAAAAAAAAAAAAAATTTCTGTGTATAAGTGGATCCTCAGAGTTCAAACCCATGCTATGCAAGGGTCCACGCTATTGGAATCATAGAGAATGTAGCCTTCTTTCACATAGAAATTAGTATTTAATGTTCCTCCCTGTCTTTTTATGGCTTGATATCTCATTTCTTTTTAGTGCTGAATAATATTCCATTGTCTGCATTTACGTGTAGTTCAGTCATTCACCTACTGAAGGACATTTTGGGTGTTTCCATATTTTGGCAAATATGAATAAAGCTGCTATAAACATTTGCATGCAGGTTTCTGTGTGGACATAATTTTCAGTTCCTTTGGGTCAACACTGAGGAGCGTAATTGCTGGCTTACGTCATAAGAGTATATTCAGTTTTATAAGAAATGGCCAAATTGTCTTTCAAAGTGACTGTACCGGTTTGCATTCCCACCAGCAATTAGTAAGAAATGTTTGATGACTGAGACTGTCCTATTTTGCTCCTTACCCGTGCAGTCTTTCCTTGCTGAAAAGTAGCCCCCCCCCAAATTGTAGGCAAATAAAATATATGTCTGAGATTAACCTATATTGGCTATCTTTTTAAATTTATTTTATTTATTTATTTTTTTTGTGATACGCGGGCCTCTCACTGTTGTGGCCTCCTCTCCCGTTGCGGAGCACAGGCTCCGGACGCGCAGGCTCAGTGGCCATGGCTCACGGGCCCAGCCGCTCCGCGGCATGTGGGATCTTCCCGGACCGCGGCACAAACCCGCGTCCCCTGCATCGGCAGGCGGACTCTCAACCACTGCGCCACCAGGGAAGCCCCCCTATCTTTTCTTTTTAATTGAAGTATATTTACAGTATTGTGCCAATCTCTACTGTACAGCAAAGTGACTCAGTTTTACACATATATACATTCTTTTTTAAAAAATATTCTTTTCCATTATGGTTTATCCCAGGAGATTGGATATAGTTCCCTGTGCTTCACAGTAGGACCTTGTTGTTTATCCATCCTATATATACTAGTTGCATCTGCTAATCCCAAACTCCCACTCCATCCTTTCCTCTCCTCCCCTCCCCCTTGGCAACCACAAGTCTGTTCTCTATGTCTGTGATTCTGTTTCTGTTTCGTACATAGGTTCATTTGTGCCATATTCTAGATTCCACATATAAGTGATATACGGCACTTGTCTTTCTCTTTCTGATGTACTTCCCTTACTACGATAACTTCTACTTGCATCCACATTGCTGTAAATGGCATTATTTCATTATTTTCATGGCTGAGTACTCTTCCACTGTATATATGCACCACATCTTCTTTATCCATTCATCTGTCAGTGGACATTTAGGCTGCTTCCATGTCTTGGCTATTGTAAATAGTGCTGCTATGAATATAGGGTTGCATGCATCTTTCTGAATTATAGTTTTGTCCAGGTATATGCCCAGGAGTGGGATTGCTATATCATATGATAATTCTATTTTTAGTTGTCTGAGGAACCTCCACACTGATTTCCACAGTGGCTGCACCACCTTACATTCCCACCAACAGTGGAGGAGGGTTCCCTTTTCTCCACACCTTCTCCAGTGGCTATCTTTTATTTTTTCTTACAGATAGAGGTTTGTGTGGCACCTGCTTATATTCTATTCTCTACTGTTATTATACTTTTGATTTTGATTTTTGGTGTCAGCCTATTTTTGCTGAATTATGTCTACTCATTTCTAATATAATATTAGATCAACTTTCTCTGGTTTTCTATCAGTTGTTTATTATCAGTTTCATAAAAGTTTTCAAAATACTTCAAATTTGAAAAATTAGAGTTGTGTATATGTGTGTGTGTTTCCCTCTTCAAGTCTAGTATTATTTTTCTTTCTTTTTTCCTCAAGCTTTCAGAGTTACTTTTTTTTTTTAACATCTTTATTGGAGTATAATTGCTTTACAATGGTGTGTTAGTTTCTGCTTTATAACAAAGTGAATCAGTTATACATATGTTCCCATAACTCTTCCCTCTTGTGTCTCCCTCCCTCCCACCCTTCCTATCCCACCCCTCTAGGTAGTCACAAACCACCTAGCTGATCTCCCTGTGCTATGTGGTTACTTCCCACTAGCTATCTATTTTATATTTGGTAGTGTATATATGTCCATGCCACTCTCTCACTTTGTCACAGCTTACCCTTCCCCCTCCCCATATCCTCAAGTCCATGCTCTAGTAGGTCTGTGTCTTTATTGCTGTCTTACCCCTAGGTTCTTCATGACTTTTTTTTTCTTGGATTCCATATATATGTGTTAGCATATGGTATTTGTTTTTCTCTTTCTGACTTACTTCACTCTGTATGACAGACTCTAGGTCGATCCACCTCACTACAGATAACTCAATTTTGTTTCTTTTTATGGCTGAGTAATATTCCATTGTATGTATATGCCACATCTTTATCCATTCATCTGTTGATGGACACTTAGGTTGCTTCCATGTCCTGGCTATTGTAAACAGAGCTGCAATAAACATTTTGGTACATGACTCTTCTTGAATTCTGGTTTTCTCAGGGTATGTGCCCAGTAGTGGGATTGCTGGGTCGTATGGTAGTTCTATTTGTAGTTTTTTAAGGAACTTCCATACTGTTCTCCATAGTGGCTGTATCAATTTACATTCCCACCAACAGTGCAAGAGTGTTCCCTTTTCTCCACACCCTCTCCAGCATTTATTTTTTCTAGATTTTTTGATGATGGCCACTCTGACCAGTGTGAGATGATATCTCATTGTAGTTTTGATTTGCATTTCTCTAATGATTAATGATGTTGAGTGTTATTTCATGTGTTTGGCAGTCTGTATATCTTCTTTGGAGAAATGTCTATTTACGTCTTCTGCCCATTTTTGGATTGGGTTGTTGTTTTGTTATTGAGCTGCATGAGCTGCTTGTAAATTTTGGGGATTAGTCCTTTGTCAGTTGCTTCATTTGCAAATGTTTTCTCCCATTCTGAGGATTGTCTTTTGGTCTTCTTTATGGTTTCCTTTGCTGTGCAAAAGCTTTGAAGTTTCATTAGGTCCCATTTGTTTGTTTTTATTTCCATTTCTCTAGGAGGTGGGTCAAAAAGGATCTTGCTGTGATGTATGTCATAGAGTGGTCTGCCTATGTTTTCCTCTAAGAGTTTGATAGTGTCTGGCCTTACATTTAGGTCTTTAATGCATTTTGAGTTTATTTTTCTGTATGGTGTTAGGGAGTGTTCTAATTTCATTCTTTTACATGTACCTATTTTCCCAGCACCACTTATTGAAGAGGCTGTCTTTTCTCCACTGTATATTCTTGCATCCTTTATCAAAGATAAGGTGACCATATATGCGTGGGTTTATCTCTGGCCTTTCGATCCTGTTCCATCGATCTATATTTCTGTTTTTGTGCCAGTACCATACTGTCTTGATTACTGTAGCTTTGTAGTGTAGTCTGAAGTCAGGGAGCGTGATTCCTCCAGCTCCATTTTTCGATCTCAAGATTGCTTTGGCTATTCGGGGTCTTTTGTGTTTCCATACAAATTGTGAACTTTTTTGTTCTAGTTCTGTGAAAAATGTCAGTGGTAGTTTGATAGGGATTGCACTGAATCTGTAGATTGCTTTGGGTAGTAGAGTCATTTTCACAATGTTGATTCTTCCAATCCAAGAACATGGTATATCTCTCCATCTATTTGTATCATCTTTAATTTCTTTCATCAGTGTCTTCTAGTTTTCTGCATACAGGTCTTTTGTCTCCCTAGGTAGGTTTATTCCAAGGTATTTTATTCTTTTTGTTGCAATGGTAAATGGGAGTGTTTTCTTAATTTCACTTTCAGATTTTTCATCATTAGTGTATAGGAATGCAAGAGACTTCTGTGCATTAATTTTGTATCCTGCTACTTTACCAAATTCATTGATAGTTCTAGTAGTTTTCTGGTAGCATCTATAGGATTCTCTATGTATAGTATCATGCCATCTGCAAACAGTGACAGCTTTACTTCCTTTCCAACTTGGATTCCTTTTATTTCTTTTTATTCTCTGATTGCTGTGGCTAAAACTTCCAAAACTATGTTGAATAAGAGTGGTGAGAGTGGGCAACCTTGTCTTGTTCCTGATCTTAGTGGAAGTGGTTTCAGTTTTTCACCATTGAGGACAATGTTGGCTGTGGGTTTGTCATATATGGCTTTTATTATGTTGAGGAAAGTTCCCTCTGTGCCTACTTTCTGGAGCGTTTTTATTATAAATGGGTGTTGAATTTTGTCGAAAGATTTCTCTGCATCTATTGAGATGATCATATGGTTTTTCTTTTTCAATCTGTTAATATGGTGTATGACGTTGATTGATTTGTGTATAATGAAGAATCCTTGCATTCCTGGAATAAACCCCACTTGCTCATGGTGTATGATCCTTTTAATGTGCTGTTGGATTCTGTTTGCTAGTATTTTGTTGAGGATTTTTGCATCTCTGTTCATCAGTGATATTGTCCCGTAGTTTTCTTTCTTTGGGACGTCTTTGTCTGGTTTTGGTATCAGGGTGATGGTGGCCTCGAAGAATGAGTTTGGGAGTGTTCCTCCCTCTGCTATATTTTGGAAGAGTTTGAGAAGGATAGGTGTTAGCTCTTCTCTAAATGTTTGATAGAATTCACCTGTGAAGCCATCTGGTCCTGAGATTTTGTTTGTTGGAAGATTTTAAATCATAGTTTCAATTTCAGTGCTTGTGATTGGTCTGTTTATATTTTCTATTTCCTCCTGGTTCAGTCTCGGAAGGTTGTGCTTTTCTAAGAATTTGTCCATTTCTTCCAGGTTGTCCATTTTATTGGCATAGAGTTGCGTGTAGCAGTCTCTCATAATATAATATTAGATCAACTTTCTCTGGTTTTCTATCAGTTGTTTATTATCAGTTTCATAAAAGTTTTCAAAATACTTCAAATTTGAAAAATTAGAGTTGTGTATATGTGTGTGTGTTTCCCTTTTCAAGTCTAGTATTATTTTTCTTTCTTTTTTCCTCAAGCTTTCAGAGTTACTTTTTTTTTTTAACATCTTTATTGGAGTATAATTGCTTTACAATGGTGTGTTAGTTTCTGCTTTATAACAAAGTGAATCAGTTATACATATGTTCCCATAACTCTTCCCTCTTGTGTCTCCCTCCCTCCCACCCTGCAGACACTATTTCTGCAGTGTCTGTTGTTACTTCTCCTTTTTCATTTCTAATTCTGTTGATTTGAGTCTTTTCTCTTTTTTTCTTGATGAGTCTGGTTAATGGTTTATCAATTTTGTTTATCTTCTCAAAGAACCAGCTTTTAGTTTTATTGATCTTTGCTATCGTTTCCTTCATTTCTTTTTCATTTATTTCTGATCTGATCTTTATGATTTCTTTCCTTCTGCTAACTTTGGGGTTTTTTTGTTCTTCTTTGTCTAATTGCTTTAGGTGCAAGGTTAGGTTGTTTATTTGAGGTGTTTCCTGTTTGTTAAGGTAGGATTGTATTGCTATAAACTTTCCTCTTAGAACTGCTTTTGCTGCATCCCATAGGTTTTGGGCTGTCGTGTCTCCATTGTCATTTGTTTCTAGGTACTTTTTGATTTCCTCTTTGATTTCTTCAGTGATCACTTCGTCATTAAGTAGTGTATTGTTTAGCCTCCATGTGTTAGTATCTTTTACAGATCTTTTCCTGTAATTGATATCTAGTCTCATAGCGTTGTGGTCGGAAAAGATACTTGATACAATTTCAGTTTTCTTAAATTTACCAAGGCTAGATTTGTGACCCAAGATATGATCTATCCTGGAGAATGTTCCATGAGCACTTGAGAAAAATGTGCATTCTGTTGTTTTTGGATGGAGTGTCCTATAAATATCAATTAAGTCCACCTTGTTTAATGTATCATTTAATGCTTGTGTTTCCTTACTTACTTTCATTTTGGATGATCTGTCCATTGGTGAAAGTGGGGTGTTAAAGTCCCCTACCGATTTCCCCTTTTATGGCTGTTAGTATTTGCCTCATGTATTGAGGTGCTCCTATGTTGCGTGCATAAATATTTACAATTGTTATATCTTCTTCTTGGATCAATCCCTTGATCATTATGTAGTGTCCTTCTTTGTCTCTTGTAATGGTCTTTATTTTAAAGTCTATTTTGTCTGATATGAGAATTGCTACTCCAGCTTTCTTCTGATTTCCATTTGCATGGAATATGCTTTTCCATCCCCTTACTTTCAGTCTGTACGTGTCCCTCGGTCTGAAGTGGTTCTCTTGTAGACAGCATATATACGGGTCTTGTTTTTGTATCCATTTAGTCAGTCTGTGTCTTTTGGTGAGAGAATTTAATCCATTTACATTTAAGGTAATTATTGATATGTATGTTCCTATTCCCATTTTCTTAATTGTTTTGGGTTTGTTACTGTTGGTCTTTTCCTGCTCTTGTGTTTCTTGCCTAGAGAAGTTCCTTTAGCATTTGTTGTAAAGCTGGTTTGGTGGTGCTGAACTCTCTCAGCTTTTGCTTGTCTGTAAAGGTTTTAATTTCTCCATCAAATCTGAATGAGATCCTTGCTGGGTAGAGTAACCTTGGTTGTAGGTTTTTCTCCTTCATCACTTTAAATATGTTCTGCCACTCCGTGTGGCTTGCAGAGTTTCTGCTGAAAGATCAGCTGTTAACCTTATGGGGGTTTCTTGTGTAGTATTTGTTGTTTTTCCCTTGCTGCTTTTAATATGTTTTCTTTGTATTTAATTTTTGATAGTTTGATTAATATGTGTCTTGGTGTGTTTCTCCTTGGATTTATCCTGTATGGGACTCTCTGTGCTTCCTGGATTTGATTAACTATTTCCTTTCCCGTATTAGGGACATTTTCAACTATAATCTCTTCAAATATTTTCTCAGTCCCTTTCTTCTTCTCTTCTTCTTCTGGGACCCCTGTAATTCGAATGTTGGTGCGTTTAATGTTGACAGTCTCTGAGACTGTCCTCAGTTCTTCTCATTCCTTTTTCTTTATTCTGCTCTGCAGTAGTTATTTCCACTGTTTTATCTTCCAGGTCACTTATCCGTTCTTCTGCCTCAGTTATTCTGCTGTTGATTACTTCTAGAGTATTTTTAATTTCATTTATTGTGTTGTTCATCATTGCTTGTTTCCTCTTTAGTTCTTCTAGGTCCCTGTTAAATGTTTCTTGCATTTTCTCTATTCTATTTCCAAAATTTTGGATCATCTTTACTATCATTATTCTGAATTCTTTTTCAGGTAGACTGCCTATTTCCTCTTCATTTGTTAAGGTCTGGCGGGTTTTTACCTTGTTCCTTCATCTGCTGTGTGTTTTTCTGTCTTTTCATTTTGCTTATCTTACTGTGTTTGGGGTCTCCTTTTCACGGGCTACAGGTTCATATTTCCTGTTGTTTTTGGTGTCTGTCCCCAGTGGCTAAGGTTGGTTCAGTGGGTTGTGTAGGTTTCCTGGTGGAGGGTACTAGTGCCTGTGTTCTGGTGGATGAGGCTGGATCTTGTCTTTCTGGTGGGCAGGTCCACGTCCGGTGGTGTGTTTTGGGGTGTCTGTGGCCTTATTATGATTTTAGGCAGCCTCTCTGCTAATGGATGGGGCTGTGTTGCTGTCTTGCTAGTTGTTTGGCATAGGGTGTCCAGCACTGTAGGTTGCTGGTCGTTGAGTGAAGCTGGGTCTTGGAGTTGAGATGGAGATCTCTGGGAGATTTTCGCCGTTTGATTGCACGTGGAGCTGGGAGATCTTTTGTGGACCAGTGTCCTGAACTTGGCTCTCCCACCTCAGAGGCACAGCCCTGATGCCTGGCTGGAGCACTAAGACCCTGTCCTCCACATGGCTCAGAATAAAAGAGAGAAAAAATAAGAAAGAAAGAAAGAAAGGAAGGAAGGAAGAAAGAATTAAAAAGTAAAAAAAAAAAAAAAAAAAGACACACAGAACCCTAGGAAAAATGTTGAAAGTAAAGCTAAACAGACAAAATCTCACACAGAAGCATACATATTCACACTCACAAGAAGAGGAAAAGGGGAAAAAATAATCTATGTTGCTCCCAAAGTCCACCTCCTCAATTTGGGATGATTTGTTGTCTATTCAGGTATTCCACAGATGCAGGGTACATCAGGTTGATTTAATCCACTGCTCCTGAGACTGCTGGGAGAGTTTCCCTTTCTCTTTGTTTGCACAGCTCCTGGGGCTCAGCTTTGGATTTGGCCCCGCCTCTGCGTGTAGGTCGCCTGAGGGCGTCTGTTCTTGGCTCAGACAGGACGCGGTTAAAGGAGCAGCTGCTTCGGGGACTCTGGCTCACTTAGGCCTGGGGGAGGGAGGGGTATGGATGCGGCGCGAGCCTGCAGCGGCAGAAGCCAGAGTGACATTGCAACAGCCTGAAGCACACTGTGTGTTCTCCCAGGGAAGTTGTCCCTGGATCCCGGGACCCTGGCAGTGGCGGGCTGCACAGGCTCCCCGAAGGGGGTTGTGGAGAGTGTGACCTGTGCTCGCAAACAGGCTTCTTGGTGGCGGCAGCAGCAGCCTTAGCGTCTCATGCCCGTCTCTGGGGTCCGCGCTGTTAGCCGTGGCTCGCACCCGTCTCTGGAGCTCGTTTAAGCGGCGCTCTGAATCCCCTCTCCTCGCGCACCAGGAAACAAAGAGGGAAGAAAATGTCTCTTGCGTCTTTGGCAGGTCCAGACTTTCCCCTGGACTCCCTCCCGGCCAGCCGTGGCGCACTAACCCCGTGCAGGCTGTGTTCACGCCGCCAACCCCAGTCGTCTCCCTGCGCTCTGACCGAAGCCCGAGCCTCAGCTCCCAGCCCCGCCCGTCCCGGCGGGGGAGCAGAGAAGCCTCTCGGGCTGGTGAGTGCCGGTCGGCACCGATCCTCTGTGCGGGAATCTCCCCGCTTTGCCCTCCGCACCCCTGTGGCTGTGCTCTCCTCCGCGGCCCTGAAGCTCCCCCCTCCACCGCCCACAGTCTCCGCCCGCGAAGGGGCTTCTAGTGTGTGGAAACCTTTCCTCCTTCACAGCTCCTTCCCACTGGTGCAGGTCCCGTCCCTATTGTTTTGTCTCTGTTTTTTCTTTTTTCTTTACCCTACCCAGGTACGTGGGGAGTTTCTTGCCTTTTGAGAGGTCTGAGGTCTTCTGCCAGCGTTCAGTAGGTGTTCTGTAGGAGCAGTTCCACGTGTAGATGTATTTCTGGTGTATCTGTGGGGAGGAAGGTGATCTCCGCGTCTTACTCTTCCGCCATCTTCTCAAATCTCCGAGAGTTACTTATTTTAACAGCGTTCTCAGTGATCATCTTTTGATGAATAGATGATTTCATTTCTTTATTTTAATCTTTTCCAGTTTTTTTTGAGATATAATTGACATACCTCACTATGTAGCATAATGCTTTACTTACATATAGTGTGAAATGATTACTGCAATAAGTTTAGGTAGCATCCATCATCACATATAGATACAATAAAGAGAGAAAGCAGAAAAGAAAATTTCCTTGTGATTTACTCTTAGCTTTCATATGTATCATACAGCAGTGTGAGCTGTAGTCAGCATGCTGTACGTTATATTTGTAGTCCTATTTCTCTTATAACTGGAAGTTTCTACCTTTTGACCACCTTCCTCCAATCTTCCCATGACCCCACCCCCAACCTCTAGAAACCACAAACTCGGTCTTTTGCTTTGAGTTTTTTTTTTCTGATTCCACATATAAGTGAGATCATACAGTATCCATCTTCCTCTGACTTATTCACAAAGCATAATGCTCAAGTTCCATCCAAACTGTCACAAATGGAAGGATATCCTAGGTTTTCACAGTTGAATAATATTCCATTGTATATATATGTATCACATGTTCTGTATTCATTCATCAGTGGACACTTAGGTTGTTTCCATAGCTTGGCTGCAGTGAACATGGGGTGAGATACCTCTTTGAGATAATGATTTCATTTTCTTTGGATGTATACACAGAAATGGGATTACTGGGTCATATGGCAATTTTATTTTTAATTTTTTGAGGGTCCTCTATGCAGCTCTCCATAGTGGTTGCACCAGTTTACAATCCCACCCACAATGCACAAGGGTTCCCTTTTCTCCACACCCTCATCTATCAGAACATCTATTATCTCTTATCTTTTTATGACACCCATTCTAACAGGTGTGAGGTGATATCTCATTGTGGTTTTGATTTTCATTTCCCTATGACTAGTGATGTTGAGCACTTTTTCATTGTACCTATTGGTCATTTATATGTTGTCTTTGTAAAAATGTGTATTCAGATCATCAGCCCATTTTTAAATTGGATTATTCATCTTTTTGCTTTGAGTCATATGAATTTGTTATATATTTTTGATATTATCTTAAATATATGGTTTGTAAGCAATTTTTCCCATTCCATAGATTGTCTTTTCACTTTGTTGATTGTTTTCCTGTGCAGAAGCTTTTTAGTTTGATGTAGTCCCACTTGTTAATTCTTTATTTCGTTGCTTGTGCTTTAGGTGTCATATCCAAGAAATCATTGCCAAGACTCGTATCAAGGAGCTTTTATTTTTCCTAGGTTTTCTTCTAGGAGTTTCGTGGTTTCAAGTCTTTAATCCATTTAGAGTTAATTTTTGAGTGGTGTAAGATAGAGGTCAAATTTCATTGTTTTACATGTGAATATCCAATTATCCCAGGACCATTTATTGGAGACTGTCTTTTCTCCATTGAGTATTCTTGGTTCCTTTGTCAAATATCAGTTGACCATATATGCTTGGATTTATTTCAGGGCTCCTGATTGTTTCATTGATCTATTTGTTTTTATACCAGTACCATACTGTTCTATAGTATAGCTTGAAATTGGAAAGTGTGATGCCTCCTGCTTTGTTGTTCTTTCGCAAGACTGCTTTGGCTATTTGGCATCTTTTGTGGTTTCATACAGCCTTCAGGATTGTTTTCCTACCTATGTAAAAAAAATAAAATGCCATTGAAATTTTGATAGGGATTGCACTGAATATATAGATGGCTTTTGGTAATATTGACATTTTAATATTACTAATTCTTCCAATCCAGGAACACAGGACACCTGTCCATTTATTTGTCTTTAATTTTTAAACATCAATGCCGTGTAGTTTTCAGAGTAGAGATCTTTCAACTTTTTGGTTAAGTTTATTCCTAAGAATTTTATTGTTTTGATGCCATTGTAAATAGGATCGTTTTCTTGATTTCTTTTCTTTTAAATTAATTAATTAATTAATTTTTGGCTGCGTTGAATCTTCATTGCTGTGGGTGGGCTTTTTCTAGTTGCGGCCAGTGGGTGCTGCTCTTTGTTGCGGTGCGTGGGCTTATCATTGTGGTGGCTCTCTCGTTGTGGAGCACGGGCTCTAGGTGCGTAGGCTTCTGTAGTTGTGGCACGCAGCCTCAGTAGTTGTGGCGCACGGGCTTAGTTGCTCTGTGGCATGTGGGATCTTCCCAGACCAGGGCCTGATCCCCTGTCCCCTGTATTGGCAGGCGGATTCTTAACCACTGCGCCACCAGGGAAGCCCTCTTGATTTCTTTTTCAGATAATTTGTTGTTAGTGTACAGAAACTGGTTTTTGTATGTTAATTTTGTATCCTCCAATTTTATTGAATTTGTTGTTTAGATATAACAGTTTTTGGGTGGAGTCTTCAGGATTTTCTACATATAAAATTATACCATCTGCAAATAGAGACTATTTTATTCTTCCTTTCCAATTCTAATGCCTTTTATTTCTTTTCTTGCCTGATTGATCTGGCAGGTACTTCCAGTATTATGTTAAACAGGGTGGTGAGAGTGGGCACCCTTGTCTTGTTCCTGATCTTAGAGGAAAAGCTTTCAACATTTCACCATTGAGCAGTATTAGCTGTGAGCTTGTTATATCTGTTGTTTATTATGTTGAAGTATGTTCCTTCTGTTCCTAATTTGTTGGAGTTTTTTTAAATCATAAAGAGATGTTGAATTTTGTCAAATGCTTTCTCTGTGTCAACTGCAATGATCATATGATTTTTTTCTTTCATTCTATCAACATGATATATCACACTGATTTGTTTATGTTGAAACATCCTTACCCATGAGGGATAAAGCCCACTTGGTCTTGGTAAATGATCCTTTTAATGTGCTACTGAATTCAGTTTGCAGAACTTTTGCATCTATATTCATGAGGGATATTAGCCTATGGTTTTCTTTTCTGGTAGTGTCCTTACCTGGTTTTAGTATCAGGCTAGTGCTGGCTTCATAAAATGAGTTTAAAGGATTTCCTCCTCTTTGATATTTTGAAAGAGTTTGAGAAAGATTGATGTTAATTCTTCAAATGTTTGTAAAATTCACCAGTGAAGCCATCTGGTCCTGGACTTTGTTGGGACATTTCTTCTTTTTTTTTTTGCAGTACGTGCGCCTCTCACTGTTGTGGCCTCTCACTGTTGTGGCCTCTCCCGTTGCGGAGCGCAGGCTCAGCGGCCACAGCTCATGGGCCCAGCCACTCTGCGGCATGTGGGATCCTCCCGGACCGGGGCACGAACCCACGTCCCCTGCATCGGCAGGCGGACTCTTAACCACTGCGCCACCAGGGAAGCCCTGTTGGGACATTTTTGATTACTGATTCAATCTCCTTACTAATAATTGGTCTATTCAGACTATTTCTTCCCACTTCAGTCTTGGTGGTTTGTATGTTTCTAAGAATTTTTCCATTCCTTCCTAAGTTTTCCAGTTTGTTGGTGTATAGTTGTTCATAGTAGCCTGTTATGATCTTTGTAATTTTGTGGTATCATTTGTAATGTCTGTTTTTCATTTATAAGTTATTGATTTGGCCCTTCTCTCTTTTTCCTTTGGTTAGTCTAGCTAAAGATTTGTCAATTTTGTTTATCTTTTCAAAGAACCAATTCTTATTTTGGTTAATCTTTTCTATTGTTTTCCTGTTCTCTGTTTCATTTATGTCTGCTCTAACCTTTATTATTTCTTTCCTTCTGCCAACTACGGTCTCAGTTTGTTGTTCTTTTTCTTGTTGCTTAAGGCATAGAGTTACATTGTTTATTTGGGATATTTCTTAATGTAGGCATTTATTGCTATAAACTTCCTTCTTAGAACAGCTTTTGCTGCATCCCATAAGTTTTGGTATGTTGTTTCCATTTTTGTTTGTCTCAAGATACTTTATTTCTCCTTTAATTTCTTCTCTGATTCATTGATTGTTCAGAAGAGTTTTGTTTACTCTCCATGTATTTGTAAAATGTTCACTTTTCCTCTTACTGATTTCTAGTTTTATACCATTTTGGTCAGACAAGATACTTGACTAATTTCAATCTTCTTGAATTTGTTAAGACTTGTTTTGTGACCTAATACGTGGCCTGTTCTAGAAAATGTTTTATGTGCATGTCAGAAGAACATGTATTCTGCTGTTGTCAGATAGAACGTTCAGTATATGTCTATTACCTTCATAAGGTGTTGCTTAAGTCTGCTGTTTTCTTACTGATTCTCTGCCTGGATACTCTATCCATTGTCAAGAATGGGATATTAAAGTCCCCAACCATTATTATATTGCTGTTTATTTCTCCTTTTGGCTCTGTTACTTTTTGCTTTATGTAATTAGGTGCTCTGATGTTGGATGCATTAATACTTAAAATTGTTATATCTTCCTGATATATTGGCTCCTTTATCATTATTATACTGACTTCCTTTGGCTTTTTTACCATTTTAAATTTAAAGTCTATTTTTTCTGGCATAAGTATAGTTACCTCTGCCTTTTTTTGGTCACCATGTGCTTGCAATATCTTTTCCCAGCCCTTCATTCTCAGTTTATGTATGTCTTAACACTAAAGTGAATTTCTTGTAGGCAGTGTATTGTTGGATCTTGTTCTTTTTATCCTTCCAGCTATTTTATATCTTTGGTTGGAAAATATAATCTGCATATATTTAAAGTAACTACTGATACCTAAAGACTTACTCTTGCCATTTTGGTCTTCTTTTCTGGTTGTTTTGTAGACCCATTCTTCTTTGAATCCTATCCTGCTGTCTTTTTGTGTGTGTGTGTGTTTCTTTTTTTTTTTTCCGTACGCGGGCCTCTCACTGTTGTGGCCTCTCCCATTGCGGAGCACAGGCTCCGGACGCGCAGGCTCAGCGGCCATGGCTCACGGGCCCAGCCGCTCCGCGGCACGTGGGACCTTCCCGGACCGGGGCACGAACCCGTGTCCCCTGCATCGGCAGGCGGACTCTCCACCACTGCGCCATCAGGGAAGCCCCTTGTGTGTGTTTTGATGTCTTGTGGTATCACTATGCTTTGTCTTCTTTATTATGTTTTTCTGTAATTACTACAGGTTTCTTCCCTTATGGTGACCATGAGGCTTACATAAAATATCTTAAAATTATAACACCCTATTTTAAACTAATAACAGCTTAACCTAAATAGGGTTCTTATGCTTTACATTTTTACCTTTCCCCACCTCACATTTTAGGTTATTGATGATTCAATTTATGTATTTTTATATTGTATAACTAATAACAGATTATTGTAGTTATGGTTATTTTTGCTACGTTTTTTTAAACCTAAAGTGGAGTTTTAAGTGAATTACACACCACCATTATCATATTACAGAATCTCTGACTATATAACATTACTGGTGAGTTTCACACTGCCTTCTTATGTATTTATGATGTTAATTAGTTTGATTAGACTTTCAGACCTATTTTATCAGTGTTTCCGAAGAATCACCTTTTGTTGGATGAATTCTTTCATTTCTTTATTTTTACTTTGCTAATTTCTATTAGCTTAATTGTTTCCTTCCTGTCCTTCTTTAATTTACTATATAGTTCTTTTCCCAACCTCTTTTGTTGAATATTTAGCTAATTAGTTTGTAGTGATTTTTTTCTTTACTAATGTAAGCAATTAGAGCTATATATTTCCCTCTAAATCTTGCTTTAGCTGAAGCAAGGAGTTTTTTCTTCAGGTCTAAATATTATCTTATTTATTTCCATTATGTTTTCTTTTATGTATCATTTGTATGATTTCAAACTTATAAGTACAGTTTTTGTACTCGTGTCATTGCTTTTCTAATTTTAGTTCATAAAACATGGTATGAAAGGAATGATTTCTTTTCTCCTTGATTGGAACTCCAAGCCAGACAGTCTAGCTTGTCAACTAGTATAGAATTTTTTCCTAGTCTCCTTCACTGAGTGTGTACTGGACAGAATTTCAGTTTTACCTGGAGGGTCTCCACTCCAATACCACTCACTAACACAGGCCCATAACCTCATCTGCTGACCCTGTTTTCTGTTATACAGAAGCCCCTGCTTCCCAGAGCCCACTCCCCCCCCCACCCGCCATTCCCGGGCAGCAGCCTTCAGCCCTCAGACTCAGGTAGTTCTCAGGATATGGCTCCTTTCTGATCCCCACCCACTGGGAATTTCCTTTCTTTTTTAGGGGTTCTGCAATACATTTATAAAGAAGTTTGTAATATTTTTCTTTAGTTTTCTAGATAGGTTGCAGCAGAAGTGTTTTTAGGTTATTAAGCCTATTCTACTTCTTCCCCAATATTTTGGAAGTCAAAAACTTGGCCATTATCTGTTTTCCTTGCATTCTTCCTAAATAAAGCCTATTCTCCTCAATATGATTCTCTCTAACCAAGGGAAAGGTTATGTGTAAGGAAGTAATGACGAGAACACAAAAATGTTTATGATCATTTTTTCACTGTATCTGCAATTAAGTCACCACTTGTTACATGAAATAAAATAGTGGCTTTAAATATAAACACAGAGGAGAGATAAGCTTGGTATTTATTTTAGTTATCAACCTACATTGATCCTCTACACAATACAGAATGATACGTTCTGTAAAATAGAGCTATTTCATGGAGAGGTGGCTGTTTACACATTTTGCTTTAGTTTCATGCTTTGGATCTAATTTTTTAATGCTTCACAGTAAATACCCTTGTTTTCCTTTCCTTCCCAAAGATCAGTGTAGAATACCGGTTTCACCCTCACTGGCACATCCAGGAGCACTGCATTCCCTTGAAAGGGCAGAGCTGAGAGATGCCAAACTTTAGGGTTAACTCGTCACTCCTCCCAGGGGTCCTGCTTTGGTCCTCTGAAGTGGCTCAGGAGTCAGCACTGCTGGTGACCCTGGGCCAGAAGGTCCCTCTCAGTGCTCTGAGAAACTATGCCAGTGGTTTATTCTCAGACACCTCATCAATTTGTTCTGATTTTTGTTTCTTCATGATTAATGCAGACCAGCTCCTGTGTTTCTGTTAGAACAAGAATAGTCATAGGTTACATTTTTATAGGGCCTAGTGGCTTATAAAGACCTTTCACACCTTCTTCTGATCCTTACAAAGACCGCTGCATTATTATGACAGGTGCAGTAAGTGCAGAATCATCACCACTTTACACATAACTTCCCTGACTCCCAGGATTCTTAGGTCAACCTGCCCTGGTTCTACCAAGTGGTAGGTAAAGACTAGAACCCAATTTTACCAAGAGGTTCCATGAAACTCCATGGATTCTCTCTGGGCTGGTGAACTGTGTGCCTGATGGCTTCACCCGGGTTAAAGTGTAGGTCCCAGTGTTCATCCTGCCTCCAGGAACCATCCTTGGTGGAGGGAGATGACAGGCTGGGCTCTGCTCCCCCACCCACCCCGTCAACACTTGAGCCTCCATCCCACGCTGCTAACCTGCTTAGACTCCTAAATCATCCATCATGATATGCCACCATACTTCCTTCAAAGCCTTCAAGGGCTTGTCAACTCCCCATGGATTCAAATCCAGGTTCGGCAAACATTCAAATACCTACTTTGTGTCACACACTGAGTGTATTAGTCAAGGTCCTCCAGAGACACAGAACCAATAGGAGACATTTATTGTAAGGAATTGGCTTGTGTGCTGATGGAGGCTGGAGAGTCTCAAGATCCACATTTGGCAGGCCGTAGACCCAGGGGAGCTGGTGGTGTGAGCTCCAGTCTGAAGGCCTGCAGGCTCGAGACCCAAGCAGAGATGATGTGTCAGTTTGAGTCCAAAGGCAGGAAGAGATGGATGTCTCAGTTCAAGGCAGTCAGGCAGGAGGAGATCCACCTTATTAAGGAGGTTCAGTCTTTTTGTTCTAGCCAGGCCTTCAACTGATTGGATGAGGCCCACCCACAGTGGGGAGGGCAACGTGCTTTACTCAGTCTACCGATGCAAATGTTAATTTCACCCAGGTACATCCTCATGGACACACCCAGAATGATGTTTGACCAAATATCTGGGCATCACATGATCCAGTCAAGTTGATACACGAACATCACACGGGCCTGGGGCATGTCTTCACCCTCTTCAAGAGGTGAATAGTTAAGTAAACTTGGGATAGTTTAATAGTTAAGTAAACATGCCATGGGGTACTGCTCAACAATAAAAAGTTACCAACTATTGATACACAGAGCATAGATGAGTTATCAGAGAATTATGCTGAGGGATAAAAGCCAATGCCAAAGGATACATATTGTATGATTCCATTTACATAACATTCCATTCTATTTACATAACATTCTTGAAAGGACAAAGTTATAGAAATGGAAAACAGATTACTGGTTGCCAGGAGTTAAGGAAGCGGGGTAAGTAGGTGTGGTTACAAAGGGGAATGTGGTCACAAGGGATCATTGTGATGGAGGTGGTCTCTATCTTCACTGTGGTGGTTGATACATGAACCTCACACGTGATAAAACCGGTGTGCAGGGCAGAAGTTGAGACACAGATGTAGAGAACAAACGTATGGACACCAAGGGGGGAAAACCGCGGGGGTGGGGGGGGGGGGAGGGGATGGTGGTGTGATGAACTGGGCGATTGGGATTGACATGTATACACTGATGTGTATAAAACTGATGACTAATAAGAACCTGCTGTATATAAAAAAATAAAATTCAAAAATAAAACAAAAAACTGCACAGAACTAAACAGACAAATACCACCACCCCCCAACCCAAATATATGGATACCCAGACAAGTTAAATCAGAATCCTTGGTGTTTGTGTATTTTTAACCCCCCTCAGGTGATTCTGGTGTTCTGTCAGGGTTGAGAGTCACTGCCCTAAGCATTTTCAAAGAAATACCTTGGTCGAATTTTACAACGTATTTGCAACACACGGCTAGAAGCAGCAATTTGGTTTAAAAAAGACATTAAAATCTCCAAATCATTAATTCCTGCACAGAACTAAATGGTATGTAAAGTTATCCCTCTGAGTATTCCAAATCCTTGCAATTCAAGCAGCTTCCATGACATCATCTGGCAGCTTTTCACAAATGCAGCGTTTCGGGCCCCACCCAGATCTACTGAATCAGAATCTACCTTTAACAATATCCCCAGATGATTCGAATGCACGTTAAAGTTCGAGAAGCCAGCTCAGAATTTTCTCATACGCTTTTCAAACACAATTACAAGGCGGCATGATTGTAAGTAACTCTCTAGAAATTAAATCTTTTAATGCCCTAAATGGCACTTCTAAACACATGAGAGGATAATAGTATTTAATGTAACGCATGGTGAAAAATGTTTTATTAAAAAATGTGGCACTGGGTGTACAAGATAATGGGAGTGGCCGGCATGACACAAAGCAGCTTTAACTGACATCAAATGAAGTCTCATTTGTGACTCTACTTTTCAGTGTTGTTTGCCTTTCAAAGCAGTTTTCTGAGTTTGATCAAGGCTCTCCCTTATTCATAGACAATTTCAGTTTGTGCCGTTGTGAGTGGGGAGTTCTGATTTTAGATGGTTTTTGTAGGATTACTGCTCATTAGCTGAATGATGTTGAAGGTGTCAGCTTCTCTGCAAGTGAAGGGGAGGATTGGACCAGATGTAGTGGTTTTGAGATGATCCCATAAGTATCCACAGAGGCACTGAGGAGGTGATCCCATGGGGACGAAGGATCCTTTGGGCAAGGATTTGGAACCCTCTCTTCCCTCCCCATTCCTTAACCGGAGCAGTTCTGTTGCCACTTGATGCATCTATTGCAACTTTCATGCAACCTCACTTAAAGGGTTTTGCCATTTAACAAAGGCTGAAAACAACCGCTAATTACAGCTTCTTGGAAACACGTTGATTGAGTTTAAGGACATGTGTTTCATGAGGGTAGTTACCTGCACGTGGTAGGCATTAGTAAACGTTTTAAAAATCCATCATTACTAGTCCATTGGACATTCTCAGAGCTGCAGTTAAGCCTGACGAGCTTGCAGTGCCATGTAGGGATTCCGTGTTCAAACCCCAGTCCTTCCATCCACTGGTGTAATATCGCCAAAAAGCAGAGTATCCACAGATAAGAATACAAGTCCCACAGTCCCTAATCCACAATTCCCAAATCCAAATGCACTAAAATATAGGTTTTTTTTGAATTAGAGGCAAAATCTGACCTGAACACACGAGATGATCAATAGTTTTCTGTGTTCCACTCAATGTGGTATGTGTCATGGAAGAAATGTGAGGTTGCAGGTTGCTGCCCCTGAGTGCCTGGGCGGGGTCACATGCATCACAGTCCTTGCTGGCGGGGGTGGGGGGGGGCCTCGGGTAGCTGACGCTGATGGGAGTTAA
Organism: Monodon monoceros; assembly: GCF_005190385.1. Classification (NCBI taxonomy): domain Eukaryota; kingdom Metazoa; phylum Chordata; class Mammalia; order Artiodactyla; family Monodontidae; genus Monodon; species Monodon monoceros. The sequence goes on along the minus strand of NW_021703773.1, from coordinate 28,514,699 downwards.
GAGAGCAAGAGGTTTGTTGGGGGTAACTCCCAAGAAAAATAAAAATGGGAGGAAGCAGGATTCGTAAGGAGCGCTTGCGGACGCAGCTGTGACAGGACAGGAGGAAGGAAGAGAGGGTGGAGGAGAGGCCTCAGACACTGCAGGTGGGGACGGAGGTTCTGGAGCCCGGGTGCCTGTCAGGGGTCTTATATTAGCAGAATTGGCCAGGCCCCTGATGCCCGCTGGGCCCGATCCTTGCCCGGGTATGACCGCCCAGGAAGAGAGTAGCCTCGGCTTGAAAACTGAGGTGGATCTTTTTTTTTTTTTTTTTTTTT